>NC_056741.1:1048623591-1048936091 GCF_019279795.1 Protopterus annectens
AGAATATGAGGAGCTCAGTCTAGACGAATTAAGAATAGCACTAAAGAAAATAAAGTCAGGGAAGCAACATGCTCAGACAAGGTCACAGTAGATAGGATTGAAATGTTGGATGGCATAGGGGAAAAGATACTCATAGCAGTATGGAGAGAAAGAAGCATCCCAGATAACTGGAGAATAAGCATACAGTCCCAGTGTACAATAATAAAGGGGACATCCACAACTGTGTGCAATATTAAACTCAGTTACACTGCATGAAAGTTCTGGAAAGGGTAAAGTAGGATGAGAGATGAGCAGTTCAGATTCAGATCAGGATGCAGCACAATCGACCTGAGGAAAAGCTAGAGATGAGGAAACAGTCCAACTGGGCATTCTTAGACAGGGTGAAAGTATGTAACAAGGTCTCAAGAAAGTTGATTTGAGTAGTTCTGTGGTGGTTCAAAGTCCCAGAAGCACTAGCAGTATTAGTGCAGGCAATGTACAATGACCCAGTGGCTCAAGTACAAACAATGTTTGGACACACAGAGGAGTTTCCAGTGGGATGGGTATGTATCAGACTTCAGCTCTAAGCCCATTGCTGTTCATACTGGTGATGGACTGCATTGGCAAGCAAGTTGGAGGGAGCAGATCAACAAAGTTTCTGTATGCAGATGATATGGCATTACAGGCAGACTGTGAGGAAGAACATCAAGAAAAATAAGGGAATCAAATGCAAAACTGAATGCACGTGGGATTAATCTGAGTACAGATAAGTCAGCAATAATAGCAAAAGGGGAAAAATCAGAAAAAGCTGAGAATTAAGTTAGAAGGGTAACAGTGGAACAAGTTAAGAGCTCCAAGTATCTGGGAAGGTTAGTTGAGGAGAAGGGAAGCCTGAATGAAAAGGTCAAAGCTAGAATCAAAGGGACTGCAGCTAGCTGGTATAGAGGCCAATAAAACAGTGGTGCAACTAGTACTACTGTATGGTACAGAAACCCAGGCAGTAAAGCCAGAATAGTTGAGGAAGCTAGAGGTGATGTAGGTAAAATGCCATAGATGGGTGGTAGAATGCACACTATAGGACAGATGATGAAATTAGGACATTAGAGCAGAAACAGAGGAGCTCCAATTGTAGATAATGTTAAAGCAATCAGATGACACTAGTTTAATCACATGTGCAGAAAAGCGGAGGGCAATCTCGTGAAGAAAATTTGTGACAGACAGCAAGAAGGCAAAAAGAAACAAGGACAGAAAGCAAAGAAATGAATGGATTGTATGAGAGAAGACCTGTGACAGGTGAGTATGACTGTCGAAGAATGTAGGGGAGTGACGCTGTATCGAGAGAGATGGCGGCAGTTGACACAACACCCTGACCTCATGCAGAAAATGGGAAAAAATGAGTTGTCGATGACTACAATGATTATGGCATGGAAGTCACATGACAAAAGAATTAACAGATTTCAATAGGCAGGTAAAATGTCTATTTACCACACACAAAGGGCTTGAGTGTTTCATCCATAGCTGGAAATGCAGTATCGGCATTCATTTCTGAAGCTGCAATGATCTCCTGGCTTCAGAAATTAATTCTGGTTATTAACTCCCTCATGATTGGTATCTGCTGATTATGCCCCCTGACAGCTTGTGCCCAAGGTAGCTGTCATTTCAACCTACCATAGTTACTGCTCCAGTCTAGAGGATCAGGAAGATGTAGGGGTACACTGTTTTTGGGAGAGCTCTACCTTACGAGTGGAATGACATTGTGATGCCCCTGAACTGGCCCAGTAATCAAGGAGCCTCAATCCTCACCACTGGCAACAGTGATGGATGTACACAATGGGAGGATGACAAGTACACACACAGTAAAGTACAATTTCCCTTAAGAGCACACAGAGATCAGAGTCTGTCTGGGGCTGGTTTCTCCCTCTTTCTCTAGATCCCCAGTAAGACTCCCCACTGGCTCAGCTATATGGTTGAGATCTCAGCCAAGTGGCCAAGCTAAGACCTCCAGCACTCTATCTGTCCAACCAGTACTTTGTGTCCTTGTCCAAGTAGCTGACACACATGCACACACACACACACACATACACACACACACACACACACACACACACACACACACACACACACACACACACACACACACACACACACACACACTTTGAGATTTGTTTGATATACAAACACATACACACACCTGGGAAAGGCTGGCACAGGTTTATGAGCTATGCACCCTTCTGCCCAGACTATAAGATAGTACCAGCTGCAACCAGTCACCCTTACTTATCAGCTACTGTACTTCCCTTACAAAAGCTGTCCAATCCTGCAGCGTAATGTTACTATTAATCCAAATGGTAGTTTTGACCAAGACTTGCAAGGCTATTTAGGAGTGGCCTGTAGAGTGTCACTAAACACATATGCAGGTACTCTAAGAGCTTCAATAAGTCTCACAAATATCAGCCACAAAGATAGGTTTAAATATATTAAATAATAAATAATAAAAGAACAAGACAATACTCAGAAAACAAATACATTACTTCAGAGTTCAAAACCACAGGAAATATTTAAAAACAACATTGCAGGACAGTCTCAAATAAATACAGAAAACATCTAAACTAATCTTTATTATATTCCTATCTATATCTAAGAGAGATACTATGCCCTAAGTCTTACCTACAGACAGCACTCAGGCAGAAGTGCTGAGTGGATGTTTCTAGGTCCAAGACAAGATGCAAAATACAAAATTCCCAGTCTCTCGCTGAGAGAGTTCTTAAATTAATAATAAACATTACTGCTGGATTAGCTTGGATGACATCACTCTTTGTCACCTGTCTTCAGTTCCCAGGCTAAACAGATACTAACAAAATTTTAACATCTCTGTATGAGAAGTACATATCTCTCAGAAGTTTGCATAACTTTGAAGACGTAAAACAATAAAATGCTTTTACATTTGAAACGTTGCAATTATTTCTGTTTTAAGACAATACAAAAACTTCTAGCTCTAGACATTGTGTCTGCTGCTGAAATGAAACTGAGAGATAACACAACAGTAAAACACTTTAATTTCAACTTATTTTCTTGAAGTTTTGCAAGTTAACTCTGTATGTTCCAGCTTCTATGATTAAAACATACATTTGCACAGGTATATAGTTTATATACATTTCCATTCTTTTTCCAGTAGGGTACACTGCGGACACATCCTTGAAGTTCAGTACTGTACAAACCTTGTTCAACACACACTTCTGCACCAGCAGTTTAATATACATATAACATATAGTTCTCTTACATTTGTAAGATAAGCATATGAATCATGTTGATATTCACAAATGACATAGGATTTTTTACAAAATTCCAGCTAGCTGGGCTGGCAGCATATCAGTTTGTCACAGACATTACCACATTTTTCTATAGGAGTTCTGAGAAAAAGGAAGAGTTTGCAGCTGTTTGGTGTGACTTGCTGCTGCTAAGGCATCCTACCTGGGTCATTGATCTACAATGGACCCAGTTTGGTAAAATTATTTTTGTTTTCACCTGTATCAGTAGCAGGAGACTCTGTTTTATTCACCTAATGACCAAGTAACTCACATATGAACAATGCAAGTCTTTGTTTTAATCCTTTTAAGTTATTGTACCTAAAGACTGCACAGAAAATGTCTCTGTTCTATTCTTGGTTTGTATTTCACCCAGACACTGTACTAGATATGGCATTAATTACCACTGTTGCACCAAAGGTTTTACACAAGAACTGTTGTTTTTGTCTGCAACTTATCAATTCACTAATAGGAAGATTTCCAGAGATAAGCTCCTGTTTATTTGTCCCCTCATTTAATTTGTAATATCCGTCAGGGAATAGCTCAAATGAAAGTGATTGAACATTGACCTGTTTGTTAGTCTATTTTTCCTGATTACACTAACAGTGGAAAATTGTTCATTTGCCAGACCAACAGCAGCAGAATGAGAGAGAAACAGGGATAAAGAGGGAAAGAGAGAGGGGGAGAATGTTATTTTGTTTCTTTGAATTGTTACAGAAGAAAGAAAAAGCATGTTGTTCCGTTTCTGTGAGCTGTTACCTGGTGCTACTGTTGTAAAGAAAAGAAAGAGTAAACATTAGTTTTATGAACTGCTGCCTGTTTTAAGGACTAACAAAAGAGAGAAAAATGTTTAATTAAGACCTATTGAAGGAACTGTAAGCATTGTTATTCTCTCACCTCTAAATTGATTATTTAGTGGTTGGCATATTGAAACACTGTCAGCCTAGAAAGAAAGAAAATGATGTTTGCTTTTATACTATTGAAATATTTTATTTTCTTGTTCCGCCATCATTGTTGACATTACAATAATTTTACAAACACATGCGTGCGCGCGCACACACACACACACACACACACACACACACACACACACACACACACACACACACACAGAGTTGGAAGAGAATTACTGCCAGGCTATTAACTAAAAATGCACATCCCAGCTGTATGATGGAATCCTGGAGATGCACCTGTGTGTTAACCTGAGTTTAAGAAATTGTCAGTAGATATAATTGATAGTTGTTATCAGCTGAAGGTGGCAGGCTAAGAAGTAAAATGCATTGACAGTATGAAGGTTACACTATACAAGTATTTAAACATTAGTATGTATATACTTTGGCAGATTTAGTACGGCTTAGTTGGTGTTTTAAGGTAAAATACTGCAGACTCTTAACTAGCTAAAAGAGGAAATGTGAACTGAAGTATGTTTCCATTGCATTAGTGATATGGCCTTTGTGCAATACATAAACGTCAAAATATTTCTTGAATGCAGTGCTCTTTAAAAGGAATCCTGTTTTATCCCACATTTCTTGCTAATTATAGGCACAGCAAGTGCTTTGTACAGGGACCTCGAGACAATAGTATCATACGGTGTCACAATGTAATAAGCAGAGATCCTGAATGACAGACACATCCATGACCTATTCATGTTAGGATTCATCATTATTATCTTAGAGCTTTACTGAAATAAGGAGAAGCTAATACGTAGCAAGTACATTTTTTTTAGTCACAAGGTTCTTTAAAAGAGGTAGCAGATTTCAGAGATTCTTACTGACTAGGTCAAAAGGATAGTTTTGCTGATGCGAGTAAGGAACATTTTGTACAATTATTTCAGAAATCATCTCATCAATGATTCCATTTATAAATGCTAGAAAGATTCTGTATAGTTGTATGTGGAGACACATGAAAATCCATATTTGATAGGCATCCCTGAGGGGCAGGAGAGGAACATAACTAGTACCCTAGGGCTGTCAAGTCAATTACACCATGGGGAGAAGGCCCAGGGTGAAACCGAAAATGTGCTTCTAATTATCACTTATTAAAGTCATTCTTCCTCTGCAAATCTATATGTCTGAGTCATTTAATCAATACGTACAGCTTTGTGTTTTTGCTTATATAGTCTGTTAGTACAAGGAGACAGGAGCAGTTTTCTGCAGTGTATACCTTCTCACAGTAACCTCAGACTAGTTCAGTGCATTGACCTTTAATTAAACACTGCTTTCTGCTTTGCCGCCTGTTCCTTGGCAACTGACCTCTCTCTCTCAGGGTTTTAATATCTCAGCAAGCTCAGAAACTTTTAATGATGCCATAATGAAATCTACTCCTCTGTCAGTACACTGATTTTACTTTACTTTGATTACTGAGTGGGCACACTGAACTAAAGGTCTGCTTTCAATGGGTAGTCTGGTAGGACAGAACCACATAGTAGCAGATGGGATTTAACAGGACTTGGATCTGTTTTTCTGATTTATTGCCTTAACTTTTAACTTCTGTATTGTTTCCAGTAAGTATTCCTGTTTCAAAATCAGTACTAAATTAGTCAGCAATGCTTGATGTGCTATTTAAACACATGTAGTATACCAATATAAAACTTTTTAAGGAGTCAGCATTATTTGTAATTTATTTAGATGTGACTAAACATCACCCTTAATTAGTTCTGTTGCAACAGTAATAATAGACTGATTTGCATACATTTTATTTATTTATTTCACTTTGCTGATTGGGTAGATCTCAATATTTCTGTGGTCTGTTTTCATATCCTGCAATAGCATAGATTCTGCCTGCTTGATCTGTTGTTTTATTACTAAGGACTTCTCATGGCACTGGCTGATTTATTCTCAAATTGTTATCATTTGATTTTTCTCATAGTACATTTATCCAATATGCACTTTTATTTAAGCGTATTCTACACATAGCTCTGAGCTAATGACTTCAATAAACATTAGTTTCTCTTAGCCATTTGCTTATTCATTTATTAATATTATTATTTTTTTTTTTTGGAGCAGGGATACATTTTTGCAAAGAACTGCTCTCTCATTTATAACAATGTACGAAAAAGAATGCAGGAATCTAGAACTCAGCATATGTAAACTGTGGTGCTGCACTCACATTGTATGCAACTTTACTTGTCAGCATTAACATGTTTAAACATGCTAAGAAGTAACCATATAACCAGCTGGTGTGCAATTATTTTGAAGAATAGCTTCTAACTTATCTGCAAAATGGGAAGCAATGCCATTGACAATTTCCAATGTGCTAATATACATTTCCTTTTCCTTAAATTGCTAATAAAACACAAATTCCTAATTAGTCAAAAAGGAATGCTGTGTGAGACGCAATCCTCAAAGTGTATTTCTTGCATAAGATATGCTCATTTTAGGATTCATGCTTAGCATAGAGCATAATAGCAATGCTGAAGCCCCCCTTTTCAAGTCATGCAGCTCTTCATCACTGTATTGCTGCCCTATCATACTCCTTAAACAACAAATACAAAGAAAACACTTTACACTTTGCTATCAAGGATTAAAAAAAGTTCCAGACATTAGCTGCAGACTCATCAATGCTTTGCTAAAAACAAAAACATGACACAACAGTACTCACATTCTCAGTCATAACTCTCAACGGTCCAAATTATTGCCTCATATTTTTTCATTTGTTTTGTATAAACTTTTTGTTTTCTGGCAAATCATTCAAAATTAAAGCAAATGCAGACATCAGAGTTTAAAAACTTCATAGCCTTCAGAAAATGCATGCTAAAGCAACATCTGTTATTCTAACAACTTTTTATGTTTATAAGAATAAAATTTAAAATCTGTTGCTGATTTCTGGCCTTTGTCCCCTCGTTATTTTTGGCTTTGTGCAGATTTCTGAGAAAATGAGACTTATCTTCTCAGTGTCAAATTCTCTATAGGTCTGACAGTTTCTTATTTAATTGGTTGTGAATACTTTTTGTTGGAAAGAGAATGATTAGATTTATTCATTGATCTATGTATTGTCTACCTCTGTAGTAATATACTCTGAATATTTCAGTGCAAGATCATCAAATAGTGGGGATAATGCCTCTCAAGTGTACCTCATTAATAAGGACCGTTCCTCATTTGAAGTCTTAAAAAATTTATGTTCCTCGAAGTTCCATATTGGAAGGGTCTGTCACACATTCAGTGTTCAAGATTTATTTATTTATTGTCATTTGTTTACCAAGATAGTCCACTGTGCCAGTAAGAGCCCATTTTCAGTGGAGAAAAGCTCCACAAAAAACAAGAAAGTAGATAAGTATATAACAATTAGTACAATAGTAGTAAAGCATGCTCTACAGAGTGTATACAGTAATACTATCATAAAGGACAAGAAAGATTTTTTAGTCTATCATTGCTGCATACTAGCAATGATACAAACATTCAGTTATAAGGGAAGCTAATTATTGCATAAAGTATTGTTTAGAATACCAAAGTGGAGAAGGAGTTAGTTGGGATTGGAACAAGGACATAGCCAGCGTAATGTAAAGTACCGTTTGAGACTTTTTTTGAATAGAGTTAGCGATGGTTCTAAATTAAGTTCAGCTGGAAGTGAATTCCAAGTTTTGCCAACTGAGTTGCTGGTTTTGACCATTTGAATCAGGAGTTTATTAGATGAACGAAGTGACCTGGGGTTACTATATTGATTGATAAAAATTTTAAGTGCCGGAGTATTTTCAGGTTGATAGAGAACTTTGCATGCTAGGACTAAATAGAAAAATAATTGACAAATTAGCTAAAGTAAATGTAAAGCTAAAATTGTCAACAGTTACATTTAATACAAACTTAAGTTACAGAATGAGACAAAAAAATAGGTAAAAATGCTAACATTGTATAAAACGTCTGCCAAGAGAAATTGCTAGGTTTTTAAATGTTAGTATAGATTTGATAGAGATAAAGAAAAACATTAAGGTAGATGAGTGAAAAGGTTTCAGAGTATATTATGAAGTAGTCAGGATTTTAAAGGGTGAAGGCTCTGCAAGTGCAGTTCCAGGATGAGGAAATGATGTCAGGTTTTGATTAGTCCTAATTTTGAAAGGAAGGGAGTTCCTGGCTCTGACTACATAGCACGAGTATAGAAGGTAACCAGCAGGTAGGTTAGGCGTGTGTACCAGCAAACATTGCTGATTTTCAGATCTGAGGGGTATTTGAGGTAGGTAGTTGCTAAATATTGAACTAAAGGCAAGGCAGAGTAAAGGTTTATAGATTATTTTATGTGCAGTTGACAATTACAAGTAGGACAGGTAATGTGAATGTTCAAGACAATTTAGGGAGTGCAGAGCTGTATAATGGTGGGTATAATATTTAGCATCTAGCAAACTTGACAAATTTTTATAGCATGCTTCAAGTTTAGCTTTTAGGGAGGATTGTAGATTAGTGAATAATGGGGCCCGATAGATGAGGGACAGAAGTAAATAATTGGTAGCCAGCATTTTTGTTTAGTGGACAGACTGCAAAAGCGTTTGTGCCTTTGAAAATGCCTAGTTTCTGGTGTGTTTTGTTAATATTATGTTGTGTGTGCAGGTCAAATTTTAGATGTTCATCTGTTATTACACACAGTAATTTAGTGAAAGTTACAACTTCAATTATTGTGTTGCTTTCAGAATGTATGGTGAACTGGGGTTTGTTTAAGAGAGTTTTTTTTAGGGGTAAATTGAATTAGCTTGGTTTTGTGTGGATTAAGTGTCAGATGATTACTGCTGAGCCAGGTCTCTATGGAGGTAAGGACCATTTGAGTGACTTATTGAAGATGAGACATAGAATTAGCAGAACAGATAATAGTAGACTCATCTGCATATTGTATGAGAGAGCATTGACTAGATGAAGACAGAAGACTATTAATAAAGATGTTAAATAGGAGGGGACCTAATATAGAGCCTTGGGGAACTCCACTACAGTTGAGAATATATGGAGAGAAGGAGTTCTGCCATTTAACTGCCTCTTGCCTGTCCAAAAGGTAAGTTGAGAACCAGTTTATAGAGTGGAGGGAGGGACCAATTTTAGAAAGCTGAGTTAGGATTAAGGGGTGAGAGACTGTATCAAATTCTTTTGATAGGTAAGAAATAGGGAAGAGACAAGTTTGTTGGAGTATTGGGCTTTGTTGATGGAATCCATGAAAGATATTAAAGCAGTCATAATGCTATGACCAGATCTAAACCCATGCTGTGTGGGAGATAGAATTTGGTTTTAAGAAAAAAGCCTAGACGTTGTACATGTATACATCTTTCAAGGAGCTTAGAGATGGGAGCGAGGACAGCTATAAGATGATAGCTGGAGGTATCGGTAGAGCTGCCACCTTTGTGGAGGGGGTAGAATAAATGCCTTTTTCCACAGTTTTGGGACATAGGATTCTAAAATGCATCTGTTGATAAGAATACTGATGGGATAGGCAATGGCTTCAGCTGCTAGTTTTAGTGAGTAAATTAGTAGCTGCATTGGAGCTAGGTTTAAGTTTAAGAAGAAGTTTTTTTATGGTATTAGTTAGAATGGGTTTAAGGGTGAAGGTGGGTGTAGAGTTGGTTGTTGCCTCACAAGAATTGAAGGAGGTCATAGTGTAGAGAGGGTGGATGGGAGAGGATAGTGTTGATGGACTGTTATAATTAGGACTGTCTATGACTGGGTCGCAATGAGGCTGTGAAAAGTTGGCTGTGATATTTGATATACTATTAATAAAGTGTGAGTTAAAGAGACTAGCTATTTATGATGGAGTTTTATTGGGGTGTGCACATGGATTGGTTTTAGTGCTGGGGCTTAGGAGTGACATAATGGATGTCCAGAATTTTCTGGGATTTAGCTTATGATTGATTTGAAGTTTTAGATAGTACTCTTTTTTGTCTTTAGTTACTTGCTTTTTACCTGGTTGTGAAGCTGCTTGAATTTCAACAGGTCTGGGTGTTTTTTATTTTTTAGCCATTGTTTCCAGCCTTTGTCTCTAATCAGTATTAGCTCCTTAGTCTGTTTAGTTAGCCATGGGGCATGGTTTGCTTTGATTTGCTTTACTCGAGGAGCTGCAAGGCTGTTTAGAGTTCCTAGAAATGTTGCATTAAAGTAATTCACAGCATCATCTAGTAATAGTATTTTTCTGATGCTCCATTCCAAATTTTCAGTAGGTTGATTAATGCCTGTGGTTTGAAGTTGGACAAATCCAGTATTTGTTTTTAACAATGTTCCTTTTGAAAGGATGGAGGTGTTCTATGAACAAAGGCTGGGAGATGATCACTAAGTGTATTTGGAAGAGTACCAGCTGTGGAGATTTTACTTGGATCAAACACAATATCCAATCCAAGATGGAACCTTCACTATTATTCTTATTTAATCTAGTTGAAGTGGTGATAAATTGAGTGAAATTAAGTAGGTTAATGTCTGAGGAAGGAAAATTAGAGCAAAAGTTTAGCCAATTAATATTCACATCACCCAGAATAATGGTTTCATTTTAATTGCATTAGATATCCAGGCAAGGATTTCTTCCAAAA
This sequence comes from Protopterus annectens, assembly GCF_019279795.1. Taxonomy (NCBI): domain Eukaryota; kingdom Metazoa; phylum Chordata; order Ceratodontiformes; family Protopteridae; genus Protopterus; species Protopterus annectens. The sequence continues at coordinate 1,048,634,362 of NC_056741.1, forward strand.
ACAGGTATGTCATTGCTAGGGGGTATATACAGAAATATAATGCATATTGTTTTAAGATTTGTTTATTTTTAGAAAAGAAATGAGAATTTTGGAGTTAGAGAACTGTGGAATAGTACTTGAGTATGGGGTTATGTTGATGGTGTCAGGGAAAAAGAGTGTGACACCACCTCATTTTTTGTGAAGTCTAGCTGACCTTACTGTATTGAAGCCTGGAGAGAGAAATTCAGTATCTTTATGTTAGGTTTCAGCCATTTCTCTGTAGCAGCGATGACTTCTGGTTGATGAGATATCCATGCATGAAAGTCGGTAATGTTGTTATGAGTACTGTGGAAGTTTAATCTAACAATATTTAAGGATTTATTTCAGTTGTGAAGGTTAGATAGAGTTGATAGGCTAGTGGAAGTAGGTCCTAGATTAGGGTGAATATCACCGCATAAGGGTAGGTATGAAAAACTGGGACAGTAAAAGGATAATAGTTGGTTTCTTTTTGATCTGCTAAAATGAATCTGATGGTATAGGGTGGTATGACTTAATGGAAGAATTTTTAATTTGGGGAAGAGGAGTGGACTTATTTCACATAGGCTGGGAGATATATCTGGGTAGTTATTTGTTGGGTAAGATTGGAAGAATGTGCCAGATGTAGGTTTAGAGGGAAAGGAGAATGAGTTTAACAGTGCTGTAAGATCTGATAATAGAAAAATAGGGTGAAATGAGGAAGAAGGAGTATATTTATACTTGTGAGAGACATTAAGGGAGGTAGTATGAAGTGGCTTAAGTAAGGAAGTTTAGTCACAGTTAAAGAGAACTAGAAGTTAGACTGTAGTAGAATATAGTAGAAGAGATAAGTACGGTAGGAGAAAAGTAGTGAAGTGATATGGAAAATGACTGAGAGCTATGTCAAGCTAGGGGACAGTAGGAAAGGACAGGATACCTGAAATGATGAATAGTTAGGTTTAGGAAAAGTTTAATATATAGAGATACTGGTAGGTGGAGGTTTGGTGGAGGGTAAGATGTTTGCTAATAAATATCAAGTTTCTGCTGGAGTGTGCGTAGTGGCAAGAGTACAGGAGTGGTGGGAGGGAATTGAAAAAGGGAGTATAACAGCAGGGGAAATTAGAATAGTCAGGTTAGGCAGGAAGGTAGATGACAAGCATGAGATTTGTTGGTCTAGAGGTAGTGGGTGGAGTTATGTGATTTAAAGTTAGGTATGGTGGGGGTGGGTGGTAATTGCAGGTAGGGTAGGGGAGTGGACTGAGTCCAAGTGTAGGAAGGGCAAATGGAGATGGTAGCACATGGCTTGTGAAAAACTGCAAGTGCAGAAGAAAAACTATCAGCAAGGTAAATCAGGCAATATACGACTTTGGACAAAATATGTCAGAGGTAGTGGGTGACAATATTCAGAAAGCTATGTCAAGTAAAGTATATTCAATGACTTTAATGTAAACCATACGATCTGTTGATATGAAAGGCATTGTACAACAAATAGGGGCTACTTGTGTTGAAACAGTTCAGCATGGTATAACAAGTGTTAGAAAAAGTTGATTGCTTAAGGTGTAAAGATAGGTACTTCCCAACAATTTAAGTTGCATAACCTCGCTTAATGTCTTCAAAATTAACCTCAGCCAATTTCTGAAATCACACTGGTTATGCCCTTGCTCTAAACCAGACTAAACCTAGCCAACAACCTTAATCCATGGTAGACTAGTTGACTATCATCCCCTCATCTAGTATCTCCTCCCCACCTCACCTCCACTGTGAAGGTATTGTGAATTAATTACTAGTTGTTATTTTTGTTCTCATTTATATATATGTTAAATATGTTTTTTCTGTTCTCTACCTGTATTTATCTCCTTAGAATATTATGTATGTTGGTTACTTTCTTAGTATATTGTAGTGGTAAAATAAAATAAATAAATAGGTACTAGCAGGAATAGATGAGAGAATAAAGGAACTGAAGAAATATGGGAGGTTGGACATCTTAAAAGTACTGAGCTTGAAGGCAAAGTACTTAGTTGCTTGAGCATAGAGATGATAAAGGAGAAGCTGAGTCCGAGGAACTCCGCTATGCCGTCCCAACAAAAACACTATATGCTAGTGATACCACTGTTAGCGCAGAGAGTGAGGTACTGTGGTATCCCTCTAGTGAATAAAAGATTCAAATTTAGCTATTTAAATGGAAAACATATAAGTAATATGTGAAGTAAAATGCCTGCAAGAAGAACATGGTGTAATGACTTGCTATGTGGTAAGTATCTGCATCTCTGACTTCAAATAGGTGGACAGATGGACAGGAACTAGTGAGCATGCTTACCAGAGTGTCCTTATGTCATAGGAGGCATAGTATTCCAGGGATGGACTGCAGGATGTTAGTAGAAAGGAAGGAGAGACAGATTCAATGTTGCATCTATGAATAGTAACCTTACATTGCACTGATGTTAAGTAAAACTGTTCAAAGAAGCTATTCAAAATTCTCTTGTGTTATAGTGACACCAGAACTTCATGTGGAAATATGGGAAAAATGGATGTAAATGATGGATGGCTCAGCTGATGGTAATACTCATTGTATGGGTTTATTAAGTATGGCAATCAGTACAGAGATTTTAAAGTCCTGAGGGGTTAATGCACTGGTTCTTGTGTGCCTGAAACAGGGTTTGATTCCTCCCACCTCCATTTGCCTACTATGTGAATCTGAGCAAGTCACTTACCAAGACAGAGCTCCTGGATTGTCCTTGAAAAGTGACAGCTGTGTCCAGTGGGCTTACTCAATCAGCAAATAGGTAATATTAAGTCACTTCCTTCATCCCACCCTACGTTTGGCTCTCATTCTTCTTTAAAGAATAAACATCTGTAGCTGTAATGACTTTACATGGCTTGAATTAATTCACAGTGGTATGACACAAATAAATTAATTTTATGAGGGTCAGTGGACACTTCAGTCAGAATTAATTAGACAAATTTCTGAATGTTAGGAAAAGTTATTAGACATGGATTAATTTACTCCTCTACTGACTTATGAGGTATAGTTATTTGCACAAGTAAAACAACATGAAAGGAAACATTTCTTAGACCGTCAGCTGTTTTCTTTGGGGGGGGGGGCACTTGCACTTCCATGAAAGGGACTTCATTCTCTGCACCCACTTAGTTACTATAGATCATTTTGAGGTTACTGCATATTGGCAAAAGAGGATTTCTCCCATACACCTCAGCTCTTGCAGTAATGCAATTTCTTGGGATGTTGTCTGAGACAGGACTTCCTCACTCAGGTGTCTGTAGGCATTGCCTTATTTATCAAGTGTTAACCATATGAGGTTTTAACTCAGATTTATCTTTGCCTTTGTTAAAACTGTCTTTTGCTTTTTCATGTAGAAAACCACAGCTGGTGATATTTCTATTTGTGCACTAGCAGCGATTTGCTGTGAGGTTTTTCTAGTCTTCTTCACAACTACTCAAAATTAACTGATATTTATGCAATGAATCTTACAGTTGTCTTGGTTCCCCCACAATCTTTGGTAAAGCAGGCTGTGTCATATCCATTCTCTGGAGCCCATAGAATTGTAGGCCAATGTACCCTGGCAGTATACAGCTGGGAATCCTGGAATCTCTATGCTGCTATAAATTTTCCTTCTATACATCTGCCTCCTGTACATCACTTTCCTATAACAGAATAGGTGTAGCGGAACTTAGTAGGAAAGATGTAAACAAGAAAACCATGCAAAATCAGTGATGAGAAAATGTATTTCTTACCTCTGTACTGAAGCGAGGGAATGACTTAAAAATTACATTATAAATGTAATGCTTTAAGAAGGTAATGCTGTGAAAATTTCAGTGCAGTAATTTAGGCAAAAATAAAATATGATTTTTTTGTGTGATATAGTCGCAAGGGTTATTAAATGTAAGCTTTACTGCTAATCCTATACTAGATAAATCAGGTGTCTATATCCTGAATCTATACTAGATAAATCAGGTGTCTATATCCTGAACCTATACTAGATAAATCAGGTGTCTATACACACTGAGCAAAGTGGAGGAGGGTCATTGACTACAACTCTGATCTGAGATATATATAACAATCAGTATCCTTTTTTTTGGCTTATTTATACTAGTTATTGCTGCAATTTATATATAGCACTTTGTCTTGCCTGCTGCATACTTTTTACTGTATTGTATTGCTATTAACTAATCTGAACGGGTAACTAATTTGTTTGCAGTTAAAAGCATTCTGTAGAGTCTCCTTGCTCCTTTATCTGTTTAAAAACTTTCATTTTGTGGCTCACTGCTGTCATAAAAGATTTCTTTAGTGTTTACTGTCTAAAAGAGTGTAGGCTAATAGCTTTAGTATTGTCCCAGTTCAGATTTGCTGGGTCTGAGCCTGTTTGTTTTTGCAGTGATTGTTCTGCGCACATGACAAGGCCATCTTGAATTAGCAGAAGCCTTTCTTTACCTTCGTGTCAGGATTGTGTTGATAGGCTGCTGGCTAGTGGTGGCTGGTTCTTTTGAGCTTTTTTTAAAAAAAAGTTGTAAAAGGTTGTATCTTCTGGTATTTAAGCCTTAACTTTGAGAGGATTTCTATCTATAGACACTGAGCAGAGTGGAGGAGGGGCATTGACTACAACTTTGATCTGAGATATATAACAATAAGTATCTTGTAGAGTCTCCTTGCTCCTTTATCTGTTTAAAAACTTTCATTTTGTGGCTCACTGCTGTCATAAAATATTTCTGTAGTGTTTACTGTCTAAAAGAGAGTAGGCTAATAGCATTAGTATTGGTCCCCACTCTCCCTGTTGGTGTCTTGTTGTTATACTTGGTGGCTTTGCAGTTACCCGCCCCTACTGTAAATTTGATCTGGGACACTCCACCCAGTCTAGTGTCATTAGCTCATTTTACCTAATACAGTGAGAACATCTGAGAAGGCTTTCTTTTCCTCCTTTCTCCCTTTCTTTAAAAAAAATCTCCTTGTGTTATGAACACGCTTCTCAAACATTTTGGAAATACAGAGTATATGTTACTGCATTTATTAAAACTGTATTTGCCTTAATATTGCTACAACTCAAGTGCTCTAGGTTGCACTGCATCTGAATTGTTTAAGTGTGTTTTAGCTGTTTTTCTGTATATATAGACTTCTCTGTTTATGTAGACTAGCTACTTATTCTACTGTATTACTGCCTGTTAAATTGTTTTTCAGTTGGGCACTTGCCTTGCTTCATTTAAAAAGTTTTAAATTGCTAATTTTGTAGAGTTTTAATTACATTTACTGTTTAGGACTACACACTCAAGTGTGCTAGACTTTTCTGTGTTTATTTACTCTATTAATGCATTGTTTAGCCTGTTTTAACCAAAAAAAATATCTTATTTGCTCGTTTCCCACCTTTCCTAGCCAGTATAGTCCAGATCTCGGGCTTTGCTTGTCTCAGGACTTTATTTTCTGTTTTCAGAGCTATCCAGACCTTTCTGTGGTAGAGGGAAGTCATATTGCTTATCAGTGGGAGTGGTGAGCATTGTACTGCCTATCTAACACTAGAGGAGTGGTTTCCAGCTCTGAAATTGTAATTTTATTAGCATTTTTGGGCTGATTTCTATCCTTTTCAACTTTCTGGTTTAAAAACATGTGTGTTTGTGCATTTTACGCATCATGCAGCACCACAGGACTATGGTTAAACTATTCCAGGTGCCAGAAAATCTGCTCTTGAAATTTTCCCTTAGAACTAGCTGGTTTCTCAGTAGTAGCACTAAAATCTGAACCCCTGTGACAAGCACTTGCTCCAGAACCTGCTGGAAAGCATTAGGAAGCCTGAAACTGGTACAAGCACTCAACTCTCCTTGTCAATAAGGATAAATTAATTGTAGGCACTAAACAGTCTATAACTGCAAAGTACCTTGCAAAGGTAAGGGAAAACAGCTCTTGTACTTTACAAAAAAAGCACCTAAACTGGGATGTCCAAGGGTCAGCTTCCGGTGATTTCTCCTGTCCACCTGGTGAATCTGGGCATACTGGGGCAATACGACAACTGCCTCATGTATACAGACAACCCTTTCCTCCTACCACCCAACACTACAACCTGTGAGAGATGCACTTACAAACTGGAAGCAAAGCTTTCTCCAGCCAAGATTGTGCTAGACAGTCAAGAGGAGAAGGTTAACACCTGCACTACACCTCAAGCAACACATAGCCCTTCAAAACCCACACCATCAACACCCACACATAGCAACACTAAACCCACATATGCGGAGGCCCTTAACATTAACCTGCCAAAGCAACAAGGACTTCCGAAGCTGAAATTCAAACAAACACCAGTCACAACCAAAGTGACACATAGCTCACAACACCAGTATGCCACCCAACAACAGCCCCTAAGGCAAGACAATGTACCCAACACTTTAGTCATAGGTGACTGTATAGTCAAGCACACTGATGTCCCACTCACCAGGCTGAACAAGGAGAAAATTACAGTCAGCTGCCTGTCGGGTGGCAGGATCTGCCACATAATGCATGCACTCAAGTCACTCCACAACAAGTACAAATATGACACTGTCATTGTCCTTGTTGGAGTGAATGACTTGAGATGTACCTCCCTGGACTACATGAAAAGAGACATGGAAGAGCTCTCGGATCATGTGGCCCAAGCAGGTATGACCCTAGCCCTGAATAGCATCATGACTTTGCCCAGAATGATACCACAGTATAAGGACAAAATGATTGACTTCAACAATTGGCTAAGCTTCTGGTGTCATTCAAAGGGGATCCAATATCTGTCTGTCTGGGAAGACATGATCGACAATCCAAGATGCTTTGCCAGAGATGGTCTGCACCTGTCACCCCTGGGATTCAGGTTACTGGCTAAAGCTCTTGCCACCCCTATAGTATCTTTTTAGGCAAGGTTCAAAGAACAAAACCACCACTGTAACAGATACAAGCATGCAAAATCTGAAGGTAATGCTACTCAATGCTAGAAGTCTAAACCTTAAAATGCACTCTCTTGAGGCACTACTAAAAATGGAGAACATTGATATCTGTGCAGTAACTGAGACCTGGTTCAAGGCTCCAGAGAGCACCCCTGCAATACCAGGATACAACTCTTACCACACTTTTCGGCCACCAAACCAAGACCGAAACACTAAAGGTGGAAGAGTGTCCATATTCACAAAGGATATTCACACCTCCAGGCTAGTTGCACAACACAATGCATCTGAAATTCTCCAGGTGCATCTAACACTAGGTAAGACTGCAATCCAAATTGTAGATTGCTACAGATCCCCCACCATGCCCCAAGATTCTCACCACACCTTTCTAAACATACTGGAAAATATTAAGATACAACCAAACACCCTAATACTGGGTGATTTCAACTACCTTGCCATTAACTGGGAAAACTACTTGGGTACCAACACCTTTTCCCAATGGTTCTTGGAATTCATAAATTCCAATGCCCTGGATCAACTAATCCATTGTCCCACAAGGGGCTCCAATATCCTAGACCTGGTCATCCTGGTCATTACCAACATGTGAGATAGATGCTCCACACCAGTGGTCACTCCCTCATTGGTCAGGTCTGACCATAAGCAAATCACCCATGACATCCACATCCCACCCCTACCCCCAGTAAGGAAATAATTTATATTTTATAATTTATAAATAATCTATAAATCTATAAATCTATAAATGACATCTACATCCCACCCCTACCCCCCAGTAAGGAAACCTCCATAAAAACTTCTCCAAAGCCAACTTTATGCTACTCAAGTCAGAAGTGACAAACTTCATGACACCCATGTAGACGGGATCTGAACGTTTAACTGCTGAATCCTACACTAAGGCACTGTATGAGCACATCCACTCTTGCATGAATCGTACCATCCCAAATAGAACCAAGATGCTCTCCTCCAAAAAAAAGGAAGCCAATCTGGTGGTCCTCTGCCATAAACAAACTATACAACAGAAGGAAGAAACTGTTGCAGAAAAGAGGAAAATCCCAGGATGCAATAAACTGCCTTACTGGCCTCAGTAAGAAGCTGAGATCCCTCATAAAATCCTCAAAAGCTAGTTACGAAAATAAAATTGCCAAAGATTCCAAAGTCAACCACAAGGCATTTGATAGTTATGTCAAGAATCTAAATGGCAATCTGCTCTGAGATACAACAGAATGGCATTAAATATACTGATCCCAAGGATATTGCCAGTATCCTGGCAGATCGATTTAGTGCCAACTTCACCCCCTCTCACCCCCTAAAGTGCCCATCTCAATATCAAAAGATTGCCAAATTCTGGTAATCCCGGCCACACAGGTATAAACCGCACTCTCCAAAGCTAAGAGTACAGCATCCATGGGACCAGATGACATCTTGGGCTGTGTACTACATGAACTACAAAATAAACTGGCACCTCACCTAAGTGTCATGTTTAATCATAGCCTCACCTCAGGCTTTGTGCCCACTAAGAGGCGCACAGCTACAGTTATCCCACTCCACAAGTGGGGATCCACCTTGGATCATGGGAATTACTGTCCCATCAGTCTGATGAGATTGATCTGCAAGGGTATGGAATGCATTATCATGGAACTTATAAACAAAGACATTGGCAACCTTCAAACACTGGACCCCACCCAGTTTGGGTTCGTGAAGGGCTAATCTTGTCTCCTGAACCTGACTGACTTCTTTGAGTCAGTCTCCAGAACTGTGGATGAGGGTAAGGCAGTTCACACAGCCTATCTGGACCTTGCCAAGGCCTTTGACACCATCCCCCACTCTAGAATCATAGATAAACTTACTAAGCTGGGCATAAATCCCTACGTCACTCGATGGGTTGCCAACTGGCTTACTGACAGAACCCAGACTGTAAAAGTAGCCGACTCCAAATCCAGCTCCAGACAAGTGACAAGTGGAGTACTTCAGGGTTCAGTCCTGGGACCACTCTTGTTTGGCATCTACTTCTCTGAAGTACAGGCCAACACTAAGGGACTCTAGCTGACAAAGTATGCAGATGACTGCAAACTGGGAGCAATTATTGAATCCCCAAATGATATGGATATTCTACAAAAGGGCCTTACAGAAACAGATGCTTGGTGCCAGAGCCATGGGCTCAAGCTTAATGCCAAGAAATGTATAGTTATCCCCTTTGGGAAAAAACATGTACCCATGAATTACCACATAGGTGGCAGTACACTAAACACCGAAAGTGTGATGAGAGACTTAGGGACACAGGTGGACAGTGGTCTCACCTTCGATAACCACATTGCCACAACAGTCAGGAAATCATTCTATGTAGCACACCTCATCACTAAGGGCTTTTCATCCAGGAAAAAGGAGGTCATTGTCTCACTGTACTCATCCCACATTAGACCCATTATAGAGTATAACGCCTCATTTGGAATGTACCTCACAAGATATCTGCAACAGCTGAAAAGGCCGCAGAAATATCTCACTAAAAGAATCACAGGTCTAAAGCAGATACCATATGCTGACCATCTAAAAAAACTCCAGCTATACTCTGTGGCATATTGTCTACTCAGAGGCAATCTCTGCTTAACATACAAGGCCATGTCAAACCCGGAACTGCTGGACATGCTCCACTTAAAGAAATCCCAATCCCTCAGATTCACACACTCCAAGGATCTAAACCTTGTCATCACAATGAACAAAACATTCTGGAGGGATAGGTTCCTGATCCAGACACTCACCATACTCTGGAATAGACTGCTCATACATGTCAAGCAGAGCACCTCTTTGGTCTTCTTCAAAAGGAACCTTGATGATTGGATGGGAGATAGGAAATTCACCCCACGGATCATGTCAGTCGCCCTGCTAGACAGGGGTCCAGGAAAGTAAATAGCCTAGTATCAAACTATGAACCTATGAATCTATGTTGAGAATGGATGTTAATGGCTATCCACTCCACAGTCTGGTATGATATCAGGGGTGTCACGAAGCACTCTGCTGAGTGCATTTGTTTCAGACCATCTCTCAGAAACATGATGGGTTGTTTCATTTAAAATCACAAGTGGAGATCATAACAGATGAAATTCCAAGACTGTATGTAATTTTTCATCTAATCCATCCTGAATAATTAGAAAGCTGCTAATAACTGCAGATCAGCGCATACTGACACGGTATAAGCAGATTCAAAGGTAAACATCTTAAGTGTTCACAAGACAAATATAGTCTCATTTTTTCAAACTTAAATATGTTTTAACTTAACAATAACAATTATATTTATAGTAACTGCCCACGCTATGGGCTTTAAGTATGGTACACAATGCAAGCAGAATAAAAAAAAACTCACTATAAGTGAAAAGCACTATAAAATGAATTATATGCATTATAACTGTAGCAAATCAGAATGTAGCTTCTTAAGATGAATTGGATCCAACATGATATTCTGCAGCTACAAAATCCTATTTAAACTTTAATTATTAATAAGAAAAGGAAACTGTCTACAAATGTTCCATATATTCTTCCTAGTCATGTACAGAATGCATTATTTCTACTCACAGAATTCATGCAATTTGGCAAATTGCTCTGATGCCTTTTCAGTATATCAGAAATGGTTCACTGCAGAGGTTCATAGGTTCATAGGTAGGTACTAGACTATTGGCCCTAGGGCCTATACAAGCCCAGCCAAAAAGGTACCCTGGTTTTTGCCACCCAAGAAAATTATTTTCCTGTGCCACTGTCGAGCAGAGCCACAGAAGTGATCCCCGGGGTGAATTTCCTATTTCCCATCCAATCATCAATATTTTTCTTGATGAGTGCTAATGAGAAGCTTTGTTTGATATAGATAGGTAGTTTATTCCAGAGTATGGGAAGTCTCTATTGTGACGACAAGGTTTAGGTCCCTAGAGCGTGTAGCTCAGAGGGATTGGGATTTCTTTAAGTGGAGCACGTCCAATAGCTCTGGGTTTGACATAGCTTTGTATGTTAGGCAAGATCAATTCTGAGTAGGCGATATGCGACGGAGTAAAGCTGGAGTTTTTTGAGACGGTCTGCGTAGGGCATCTGTTTGAGGCCAGTAATCATTTTTGTGAGGTATTTCTGTGGCATTTCCAATTGTTGTAGATGTCTTGTGAGGTAAATACCAAAAGTGGCATTGTACTCCATAATGGGTCTAATGAGTGATGAGTAGAGGGAAACAATGACCTCTTTTCTTCTGGATGAGAAACCTTTTGTGATGACGTCTGCCATGTAGAAGGATTTCCTGACTACTGTGACGATGTGATTATCAATGGAGAGACTACTGTCCACCTGTGTCCCAAGGTCTCTTATCACACTTTCGGTGTTAAGTATACTACCGCCTATGTTTTAATTCATGAGTACAGAGTTTTTACCAAAGGGGATGACAATGCACTTTTTGGTATTGAGCTTGAGGCTATGGCTTTGACACCAGGCATCTGTTTCAGTGAGGCCCTTTTGTAGGATGCCCACATCGTTAGGAGTTTCGATTATAGCTCCTAGTTTGCAGTCATTTGCGAACGTCTTTAGCCAAAGACCTTCTGTGTTAGCCTGTACTTCACAGAAGTAGATACCAAACAGGAGAAGACCCAGGAATGAACCCTGTGGTACTCCACTTGTTACTGGTCTGAAGTCGGATTTGGAGTCTGCTACTTTCCCAGTGTGGGTTCTGTCAGTGAGCCAGTTGGCAACCCATCTTGTGACATAGGGATTTATACCTAGTTTAGTGAGTTTATCTACAATTACAGAGTGGGGGATGGTGTTGAAAGCCTTGGCAAGATCTAGATAGGCTGTGTGAACCACCTTACCGTCGTCTACAGCATTGGTGACTGCGTCAAAGAAGTCTATCAAGTTTAGGAGGCATGATCTGCCTTTTACAAACCCAAACTAGGTGTGGTCCAGAGTTTGGAGATTACCAATGTCTTTGTTTATAAGTTCCATGATGATACATTCCATGGCCTTGCACACCAGGCTCATCAAGCAAATGGGGCAGTAGTTCCTGGGGTCTGTGGTGGGTCCCCCCTTGTGGAGTGGGATAACCGTCACTGTGCGCCATTCAGCAGGCACAAAGCCTGAGGTAAGGCTATGATTGAACATGGTACTAAGGTGGGGCGCCAGTTCATTCTGTAGTACATGTAGAACGCAGCCTGGGATGTTGTCTGGTCTCATGGATGCTGTGTTCTTGGCTTTGGAGAGTGTGGTTTCTACCTGTGCAGCCGTGATTACAGGAACTTTGCATTCTTCCAGTATAGAGATGGACCCTTTAGGGGGTGAGAGGGGGGGTAAAGTTAGCACTGAACTTATTTGCCTGGATGTTGGCAATATCAGTTGGGTCTGTATATTTAGTTCTATTGTGCTGTAACTCAGAGCAGATCTGAGTGTTGCCATTGAGATTCTTGACATAGTTATAGAATGCTTTGTGGTTGTCTTTAGAATCAGTGGTGATTTTGTTTTCATAACTAGCTTTGGAGGATTTTGTCAGGGATCGCAGCTTCTTACTGAGGCTGACCAGGGACCTCCTCCACTTATGGGATTTTCTTCTCTTTTGCAACAGTTTCTTCCTTCTGTTGCACAGTTTGTTTATGGCAGGTGACCACCAGATTGGCTTCCTTTTTTTGGAGGATAGTGTCTTGGTCTGTTTGGGATAGCATGATCCATACACTTGTGTAAGTGCTTATAAAGTGCAATTGTGTAGGATTCAGTAGTCGTAACTGTATTGTCCATCATGGGTGTCATGAAGTTCACCACTTCTGTCTTAAGAAGCATGAAGTTGGCTTTGGAGAAATTTTTTACCATGGTTTCCTTAATGGGGGGTGGGGGCAGGATGTGGATATCTAGGGTGATTAGTTTATGGTCGTATCAGACCAATGAGGCATTGACTTCAGGTGTGGAACACCTGTCACTCATGTTGGTAATGATTAGATCTAGGATATTGTTGCCTCTGGTGGGGGTGTGGATAAGTTTATCCAGGGCATTGGAATTTATGAACTCCAGAAAGCAATGAGTGAAGGAGTTGGTACATGAGTAGTTTTCCCAGTTAAGAGTGGGGTAGTTGAAATCGCCCATTATTAGGGTGTTTGGTTGAACCCTAATATTTTCCAGTACATCAAGTAAAGAGGAGTGGGAATCCTGGGGCATGGTGGGAGATATGTAGCAAGCTACAATTTGGATTGCAGTTTTGCCCAGAGTTAGTTGCACTTGGATAACCTCGGATGCATTATGCTGAGCAACCAGCCTGGAGGTGTGGCTATCCTTAATGAATATGGACACACCTCCGCCTTTGGTGTTCCGGTCCAGGTTACATGGCCAAAAAGTGTGGTATGAGTTATAGCCTGGTAGTGCAGAGGTGCTCTCTGGAGCCTTGAACCAGCTCTCAGTCACTGCACAGATATCGATGTTGTCCATTGTAAGGAGTGCCTTGAGTGAGTGCCTTTAGAGATTTAGACTTCTAGCATTGAGCAGCATCACCCTCAGATTTTGCTTGCCTGTTCCTGTTATGGTGGTGAATTTGTCATTTGAACCTTGCCTAAAAAAGGCACTATATGGGCAGCAAGAACCTTAGCCAGTATCCAGAATCTCAGGGGTGACATGTGCAGGCCATCTCTGGCAAAGCATCGTGGTCTGTCGACCATGTCATCCCAGGTAGACAGATACTGGATCCATTTAGAATGACACCAGAAGCTTAACCAATTGTTGAAGTCACTCATTTTGTCCTTGTACTGTGGTATCATTCTGGGTGATGGCAAAATGCTACTCAGGGCTAGGGTCATACCTCCCTGGGCTACAAGATCGGAGAGCTCTTCCATGTCTCTTTTCATGTAGTCCAGGGAGGTACGTCTCAGGTCATTCACAGCAACATGGACAATGACAGAGTCATATCTGTACTTGTTGTGGAGTGACCTGAGTGCATGGGTTATGTGGTGTTTCCTGGCACCCAACAGGCAGCTGACAGTAACCTTCTCCTTGTTTAGCCTGGTGAGTGGAACATCAGTGTGCCTGACTATAGAGTCACCTATGACTAGTGTGTTGGGTATGTTGTTTTGCCTTATTGGCTGTGGTTGAGTGGCACACTGAGTCTGCGGGCTATGTGTCATTTGGGTTGTGTTGGGTGGTGGAGGTTGCTTGCATTTCTGCTTTCGAGGTCTCTGTTGCTTGAGCAAATTATTATTGAGAGCCTCTGCAAATGTTTTTGTGTTTCTATGTGTGGATTTTGGTGGTGTAGATTTAGTGAGACTATGTGATGAGTGTGGTGTGGTGCAAGTGTTTACCTTCGCCTCTTGACTGTCAAGTTCAGTCTTTGTTGGAGAGAGCTTTACCTCCAATTTTGCTAGATAACTGCATCTCTCACAAGTTGTAGTGTTGGGTGGTAGGAGGTTGTCTGTGTACATGAGGCAATTTCTACATTGCCCCAATATGCCCAAATTCATCAGAGAGACAGGAGAGAACACTGGGAGCTGACCCTTGGACATGCCTAAAAAAACTATTTTAAAAAATAAATTTTTTAATTTTCATTTTTTTAATTTTTTTTAATAAAAAAACTATTTTCCTCTAGATAAGTGAGGAAAGTGAGTACAAGAGCTGTTTTTCTCTAAGCAAGTGAGGAAAGTAAGTACCAAAACTGTTTTCCTCTAGGTAACGAGGAAGGTTGAGTGCTGTAGTAATTAATAGGTTATTTAGTGCTTACAAGTTCTGAACAAGTGCTGATCACGAATAAGCAAATTCAAGTGCTAAAACTAAGAATCTATATCTGAACTAAACTAGTTACAGGAAAGGGGGAACAAGTGCAAATGCAGGCTTTTAAATTAGAAAGTTGAGAGAGATGGAAAAACTGCCCAAACAGCCAATAACTACAATTTCTGGGCCAGAACCACTCCTTATGTGGTAGATAGGTTACCTAGTGCTTACTACTCCCACTGAAAAGCAAGAAGGCTTCCCTCCAACACAGAAAGCTTGGGGGCTCAGAAGCTTACATACAGTCCTGGATACAGCAAATCTGAATCTGGACTACACTAGTTACAGGAAAGGTAGGAAACAGGCTTAGATTTATTTATTTTTTTAATACAAAAAGTAGCTAAAGCAGCAGTAAAAACAATTCAAATGCAGTGCAAGCTAGCACACTTGAGTATGTAGCAATGTTAGACCAAACAGATTAAAAAAATGCAATTAAATTAAAAATGACTAAAAACAAGCACAGTAGGAGTCTATTAGGTAGAATGAGGTAAAGAGATGGGACTGGTGGGAGTGTCCCAGATCAAATCTACAGTGGGGGTGGGCAACTGCAAAAGCCTCCAAATTTAAACAACACCTTCAGCAGAGATCTGAAAACTATACAGTGAAGCAAAAATAACAGTGCACAACTCTGAAGTCAGCCAGCAATTATATAAAATAGTCAAGCAACAATGAACAGTGCACAACTCTGAAGTGCCAGAAACATATACTTCGCTCTGTATATCTCCAGATAGTTTGAAGAGCACTCTGTCAGGACACAGGAAGGCTCCAGCAATGATATGCACTGAGATTACTTTATTTTTAGGTTCATGGGCATCTTTTCAGTATTCATCTTTGACTATAAATGTTTTGATGAATTTGTAAAAAAAACATGCACATTTAGTACATAAACTCAATATGTCGTTAAAAGCATTTGAGCAGAAAAAAGAACTGCGTGGTGCAATGTGCTCCACTGGGTATTGTGTGTATGTAAAAGGTACAAATATACTCAGATATGTAGAGATGCATACACACACACACACACATACACAGGCACACACATATTCACTCACACACCCACACACACACACACACACACACACACACACACACACACACACACACACACACACACACACACACACACACACATGGGTCTACTTTGGAATCTTGAAGTTTCAAAACTCCAAACTTCATATGGTTGAAACCATAACATCGAAGTTTTGAAACCTTGAATGGTTTAAATGGAGATCGCTGTACAGTGTGGAACAGGAAATTTACTGTTGTCTTCGCTGTAGTGCAATTTTGGAGTTGGTATATTTAATTAGCAAGGGGTGTGGAGGATGCAGGTGGGTGCTTGGCCCTCCCCTACATAAATGTTTTTTATTACTGAAGTTTCAAACTTTCAAAACTTCAGTGTTATGGTCTCAACCATATGAAGTTTAAAGTTTTGAAAGTTCAAGCTTCCAAAGTAGATTCCACACCCACATATATATGTAGAAGCACACACACACACACACACACACACACACACACACACACACACACACACACACACACACACACACACGCATGCACGCACGCACGCACACACACACGTGCACACGCACGCATGCACGCACACACCCACGTATGTATGCACACACACACACTTGTGCACACACACACACACACACACGTATGCACGCACACACACTTGTGCACACACACACACACACACACACACACACGTACACACGCGCACATACCTACACACACACACACACACACACACACACACACACACACACACACTCACAGATGCATGCGCAACCAAACACACATAAATGTTTGTTTTCCAGAAGGTCTAAGTTAAATTCCATAGAGCTCATCTTTCTCCTAGATTTTTTACAAGGGAATAGAAGGTGCACAGTGTTCATTTTTTTTGTCTGAATAAATATTTTACACTTGCAGGGTGTTTGCTCTTCCTCCATGGCTGTGCAAAGGTGGAGTTAGTATACTAAAGAAAGAAAATATGCAAGACAAACTTTCTGACAGAGAGGAGTGTTGTGTGTGTTTGGGGGGGGGGTGGTATTTCCCTGCAAAAGTCTTTTTTCTGTGTATTTTTGTAGTTTGAATTTTTTTCTTTTCTTTTTTTTTAACTTAAGATTCAGCATTTGTGGTTTTGATGGTTGTTTACTCCTTATGGTACGGATTCCCACAACACCAGAAATGCACATACACACACATGCAGTTACACACACATACGTACACATACACCCCCCACATATACATATGCACTGGATGATATATAGGCTTCCAGCATCCATGGGATTATCAGTTTAATATTTTGAGCGGCATTCAGATATAGTACATTGAGACAGAAATATGTGTGAGGCTCATAAGGGATTATATAATGAATGATCAATAGAATTTTCATCAGCTCCCACTTTGGTACTCTCAAGTCATCAAAGACCACATAATAGTAACTAGTGCAAAAGTATGGAGGACAGCGATTTTGCAGGGAGCAATTCCTCACACCTGTTATGCCTATACAACTCTATATGTACTATAAGACTGCACAAACAGTGGTGAAAATGAGAAACTTCCTAATCCACACTGTTCAGTGATCTTGATCTAATACTCTGGTCTTTTTAAACATACCAGGTGGTTCACTGAAATAAATTGATCACTTTTTTGTCAATTGCCAGGTAGTTCACAACTAGGAGTTCCCAATGAGTAAGGCAGTTAAGCAAAAATACAAACAGGTTACACCTCCTGCACTCCTGCTGTTTGTCCAACAATTTCAGTCCTAGCTCAGCTTATTAAACAATGCTTATTTTGATGATTTACAGGATGGAGGGAGTAAGAGGATATCACAGTACTGAATATTAACCTACTTGTTTTCAAATGTACTTTTAAACAATGCGTATTTTGAATGAATAACTCTTACTGTGGTAGTTCTGCATATGCAAATAAGACAAAATGGCAGAGAAGAGAACTTTCTCTTTAAATATCATGCATGTTTTACATTTCTATCCACCTTTACCCTGCTTTATTCGAGCACTCTTCCATCATTTTCTGGTATTTACCACTGCTGCCACATATACAGCTGTACTCTGGAGCACATATCCTTATCTTCTTTCCATGTGTTTCATTTTCTTTTGACAGTTCTGTCATTGTGTGAAAGTGATGGTAATTTTCTGTGTGCTACACATTACTTTCCCAACTAAGTTACACAGAATCACGCCATCAGAATTTCTTTTTTCCCGAAGTGGAGTGCAATCGACACCATTAGGCATTACTGTTGCCTAGATACCATGCAGCATATGCTCAGTAAGACAGGTGAGAAGAAGAGAAGAAAATATAAGACTGATTATCAGTACAGCAGTTTGCTTTTCAGAGAAAAACTTGTGCGGCTGTCAAATTAATTTAGGATCTGAAAATGCATATGCATGTCTGAATGCTCAGGAGTGCACGTTATACTTCTGCTTAAATTTCCTGCTCATTCTTTCTGAAATTATTCATTTTCCATTATGCAAAAAGAAATTAATGACATCCAATAATTCCATTTCTCTTTGTTATACTCTCCTCATGTTGTGTTTTTGGAAAATCTGTTTCTCAAGTGTTACACAGATATATGACATGTCAAACTCTAGATATGTTGGTGGAGCTTGTGTATGTGTGTGCACACACACAGACACATAAGCGTGCGCACACACACACACACACACACACACACACACACACACACACACACACACACACACACACACACACACACACACATACATACACAGACTCAGAAACACGCAGTATACAATATAGTTGCACTCTCTTTCACCAATACCAACACAAAAATCCTTTTATTGTTCTTTAAATGTTGCACAAATAAAAAATATCAGGCCTACATCAGAAGTAGAGGCTCTCCAAAATCCATTATACCCTTGTGAGATCACTAATGTCTCAGTAATATCTACCCTTACAGACAATACTTCTTACTTCTTTCGCAGTCCACTGTCTGAAAACAGTCAGTATTAGCATGCATACCTTCTCTTGGCAATAATCATTTCCTTCAGCACGTCCTAAATTCTGCACATCTCCATGCACTGCTTATTATGTTTGATTCAGATGATATGATTCTTTGTATTCTGCTGACCACCATTTTGGTTGCATTGAATTAACTGTATTAGTAATGCAGGTGGTGATAGAGGAGTACTGCTATGTGTTGGTAGACTGGATGGCAAGGCAAACTGTGAACTCACAGAATCAGAACAACAGGTCATATGAACTAAGCCAGGAGAAGCAAACTGATATATTTGTGCTATAGCGTAGCTATTCAACCTGAACATCAAGAAGGAACAAACAACTGCTGTTGGCAGATGGGTGCATTTAGTATTGTAAGACCTAGTTAAATGATAAGTTCTGTTGATATAGTGAATATAAATGTATCTTGTGGAAAATTCTGGGTGTCACACTTGATACTACAAATCATGATCTAATGAAATCATACTACAACAAATCATGAGCTAATGAGATCTACTGCACTACACCATAACCAAGATTTGTGTAGCACTCACATTAACTGTGCTGTATCCGACAACAAATCTAGCATTCCTGCTTAATCTGGTTCTCACCAGTAAAATCTTGACCTTATAATTCTAAATCATGCTGTAGTCAGAGTCCTTGCTAAGGTACCCTCCCCTTCTATAGCAAAAAACTTCAACACAGTCTCAGATCTATGTCCTTGAGCCAAAATGTGGGAAAAGTTAATCTGTGAACAGACACTCGAATACATTATAAAGTACTACATTTTGACTGATAAGCAACAGGGCTGTTGGCCAATCTACAGCACATTTATATACTATCTATGTATTAACAGAGCAAAACATATACCTGCATGGGTCAGAGAATGCTGACAGGAGCTAAAGCATAGGCCTTATATCTTTATAACAACACACACATGCACACTCACACACACACACGCACACACATATCTATATATATATATATATATATATATATATATATATATATATATATATATATATATATATATATACTCCTTCAGAAACTAGCATATACTGGATTCTGCACTGATATCCATTCAATGGTTTCAAAACTATCTTACTTCAGAGTTACTGGAGCCAAAATAATCTATGATATAGGAACTGTCAGTAATTGGGTCCCACAGTGCCCAGCTGTAGATACATTTTGTGGTAAATGTTTGTTCATAAAAGAAGTTTGATTGCATATACCCTGAATCAACAAATAATTGTAGACTAGGTCCACAGCACTGGATACATTTGTGAGACCTAATTTATTTGCCAACATGATAACCCAGTTTCTCCAAGGTTGTATAACTATAGGGTTAACATATTTAAGATTGGATAGGTGTGATTGTGTGTGCGTGTGTGTGTGTGTGTGTGTGTGTGTGTGTGTGTGTGTGTGTGTGTGTGTGTGTGATGGGAGGATCTAAAGCAACTTTTTAAAATACAAGTGTCTCACTGAAAACACTCTCTAAGTATCAATTTCATAAAATTTAATTTCAAAGAAGTGTGATTTTTACGGTCTAATGAATAATCTTTGCTATTATTGTAACACTGAGGCCAGTATTGTTACAAAAGAAATAATATGGTGAATCTTAAAACCTGTTCTATATGAAACGCAAATTTTTACTGTTATGTTTCATTCAGACTAGACTGTTTGCCAAATACTAGATCGCAGTAAATAATTAGTAGAACAGCTGGGATCTAAGAGTAACTTGCGTCCTATAATAAAACTAGAACAAATCTCAGTGATAGTGCTAAGATATCACAAGAAGTCCATAAGAGGCCAAGGAAAACATATAAGTATATGAAGATGCTGGCACAACAATGCTCATGCTTTATGAATGCCAAAAGATGACTTGAGATAAACGCTATGCAGCTGTTCCTGAATTTAACCTACATCATCCAGTCTCCTTAGACACTGTCAAACCCATCTAAAGACCTACATTCACAACAATTCTCTTGAAATGATGGTTAAGGTTGCTGTGTCACAGTGGTTGGGTCTTCAGTTTGGTTCACAGCTGGGATGCCTTATATTCAGAGCCTGCATATCCTAATGTCTGCATTAGCTTTGGATGGCAATGTAGGCTTCTTCCTTCATCCCCCAAAAATACCATATGTAAACTAGTAATCCTCCCCACTACCCATGCCTGTGTGTATGCGTGGATGTGTGTGTGTGTGTGTGTGTGTGTGTGTGTGTGTGTGTGTGTGTGTGTGTGTGTGTCTGTTTATTTAATCTAATTTCAGTAAGCAGCATTTGCTATTGTACTACTTATCTGATTAGAACTGTTACATTCTGCTAATATAGTTACAATTCCTTTAGGAGTAAACAGGATAAGGCCGAGCATTGATATCTCCTTTTAAACAACACTTTTTGAGTCCTATTTTGTCTCACAATGTACAATTAATTGTAGAAAACAAAAAAGTGGCCCATCTGAATCATTAATAACATGAGTGCATCTTTTGAACACCCCTGACATTATCTGATCATAAGTCAAGGGCAGCATAGTTTGTGCTAAGTAAATATGCTCTAAATATGTTTTGGGACCTACTTGTTTCTCCATGCAAATATGTCTCACTCTTTTGAGTTCAGACAGTTTATTACTTACAACTTCCAGACTAGTAGTTTACTTAATTCAGTGTACCTTGGATTCCTTTAGTGTGTTTCAGGTTGAAGATCCGAATGGTATTTTTGCTATATTGCTATTTTTTAAAACTGTTCTTGTTGGTTTGTTGCACTTTTTGTCTGCTGTAGCATAGACTAGATTCAGACCTCCCGAATTTGGTTCTGTTTGCTAAATCAAGTCCTAAACCAGGTTATCCTTTTTTGGAGAGGGCACCCTTGCACCCTTGAGGCAGGAGAGTGCAGTAAGAACTCATTAGATTGAAAGTTGCTGGCACAGGGCTCATTTTTTAACTTTTATTAATGACTAAATTGTTTAATTCAGTTTGCTCAGTGTTGCTACATACACCCCACATTTGTGTGGGTTTGCACTTGCATTAACACAGCTATGCAGAGTTAGATAACCAACCACTGCTCTACTGTATTTATCTCTTCACCTGTATTGCACCTCCGTGCACCATCATGCACTACCACACAGTGGGGTAACCACTTACGGTTATAGATGCAAAAACTTCAGTAAATACATTTTCCATTAGTAGCTGCCCATGATCCATCTGAGAGGTCCTTACATTACACTTAGCTGCTCAGAGAGCACCTCACCTGCCCATTTTCCCCTTAAACAGTCCCAAAACCCCTTATACCATTTAGAAAAATCCTGCTAGTGTAGACCCTTTATAGAGTACCCCATTAGTATAGACCATGTTTAGAGTACACAGTTATACCATAATCCTCCATTTTCTCTCCCCACTGTGAAAACAGAATTTAACCTAGCATTATGCATGGTCAGTTTCCCCCCATTTCTCTTACCAGCTTGATTGACATGGGTACCCTGACGCAGTGTGAACAACTGCCTCATGTACACTGACAACCCCCTATTCCTAAATCACCACAGTACAATTTGTGAGAGATGCAGCTACACTGATCATCTTGAATCCTTGCTGTCTCGCACGCAGAACAGTAACACTGAAGAGGTTGTCAGCTCACATACTACACCTCCTACACAAACCATTCACTCAACACATAAACCATAATACACGGAGGTAGTCACCAGAAACCTACCTAAACTCCAGAGACCATCCAAACACAAACATGCTACACCTAATTCTGCACCTACAGCAATCATTACACATAAAAACAGAAGCACCAGTGTCTCACCAAATAAGCCTCTATGGCAAAGCACATCTAAATCAAATGTTTTAGTCATAGGCAACTCCATTGTGAACATAGATGTCTCATTCAAAAGGCTAGACAAGGAGAAGGTTACGATCAACTGTCTATCAGGTGTCAGGATCCATCCCATCACACATGCACTTGAGTCTCTCAACAACAAGTACCATTATGACTCTGTCATAGTTCATGTTGGTGTGAATGACTTGAGAAATACCTCACTGGAATATATGAAGAGGGCCATGATTGAGTTCTATGAATGTGTGTCCCAGGCAGGTATGTCCCTAGCCTTGAGCAGCATTCTACCCTCACCAAGGATGATACCACAATATAAACAAAAAATGATTGACTTCAACAATTAGCTTAATTTCTGGTGTCATTCTAAGAGGATGGAGTTCTTGGAAGCCAAGGATGAAACGATTGATAGACCATCCTATTTTGTCAAAGATGGTCTTCATCTGTAACCTCTAGGCTTTGCGTTACTGGCTAAGGCACTTGCCTCTCACATAGTGCCTTTTTTTAGGCAAGGTCTCAAGAAAAAAAATTTCTGGTGTGAAAATATCATTCACAAATAAATTAAATGTTGTGCTTCTAAATGCTAGGAGTTTATATCAGAAATTGCACTCTCTGGAAGCACTCCTCTCTGTGGAGGATGCTGATTTCTGAGCAGTCACAGAAACTTGGTTCAGGGCTACAGACAGTACCCCAGCCTTGCAAGGTTACAATGCCTTCCACACTTTCAGACAGCAAAATGAACATGTGAGAACCAAAGGAGGAGGGGTATCTATCTTCATCAAAGATAAATACATCTTTAGACTGGTTAGACAGGAAAACTTCATGAAGTGACTCCAACTTCAACTAACTATGGGTAATAGCCCACCCCCTTCAGTCATCATTAGCTATAAGCTCCCCTTCAATGAACCATGATACCCATGTTGTTTATTTGCACCTACTTGAGTCAATCAAATTACAACCAAACACTTTAGTCATGACCGATTTAACTATCCCTCCATTGACTGGGAAATTTATATGAGTATCGACATACTCACTCAAAGGTTCCTCGACTTTGTTAACACTAATACCTTGGAACAAATAGAATGCAACCCCACAAGGGGTGCAAATATTCTTGACCTGGTCCTCGTCAGTATGGGTGACCATTGCACCACCACAAGTATAGGACCCTCACTGGTCAAATTTGATCACAGATCAGTCACATTTTAAGTAGATATAACACCTGAACCCATTTTAGGTGAAATCAGGGTAAAACATTTCACCAAAGCTAATTATACTCTCTTAAGGGATGGCATCAATAATTTCCAAGCTCCTGTTCCCACAGATGGTATTGACAACTCTCACTCATTCATCTCTAATACATGCAACAAGAAGGCTGGAGTTTTTGTTCAGAAGCTTTAATACCTAGAAACACATCAGGATCGATAGCAGCATTATTAAATATGAACAAACTAGTTAACAGACACACCTTACATACATACATGCTTACATCTCAATTGCTTACTACAAAATGGCACTCAAGCTTGCATGTGCTCAGTATTTATACACTTGTGCAAGCCCTTGGATAGCTTCTTAAAGGTATATACACATATATTGATCTACATCCTCCCTCTTAAAAAGATTGTCCTTTATTCAAAACAATATCCGAGTTACACATGCATTACTATGTACATTAGAAACAAAACATAATGTTCATGTCCAAGTTGCTTTGTATCTGCTACAGGGTTTAGATATGCGACCATATCTCTTAACACAACAGCTGGGACCAAATTTAGCAACAGTGATGCACAACTCATGTAAGGAACTTCTGGATTCATCATAGGAATAGGAATGTTCTCTGGAACTTCCTCTGGAATTGAAATACCGGACAACTCACTCTGAGATAAAGAGTGTGTCTCACAGACTATGTACTGTGGTATAGGCTTGCATTCCGGTCTCATATGCTTCTGATTCCACATAAAAGTTACTCCTTCTGATTCCACAATGTACGATCTCAGCTCTGGACCGATATTCTTCACACCACCAATCCGATCATAACCTCTGGATGTTTGCATCCTTACCACTTCTCCTTCTCATAATGGATGGAGCTGTCTGCTGGTCTTATTGTAGTAGGACTTCTGGGTTAGGCATTTCTTCAACAGATTGGCTTTTACTAACCTGTTGTTCTTGACACATGGAACCAACAATTGACTACTAATTGGCAATATGCTTCTGGTTTGTCTCGACAGAAGTCTCTGAGCAGGTAAACCAAATTGTTTATCACGAGGAACCTTTCTGAGATTCTAGATATTCATAAAAACATCACTATTATCTTAATTTGACTTGTCAAGTAATTGTTTTGCACTTTGCACTGCACGTTCTGCCAAACAATGTGACTGCGGGTACTCTTGACTACTTGTGACTTGAGTAAAGTCCCAACTTGTGACTTGAGTAAAGTCCCAGTCTTCAGCAAATTTTTTGAACTGTTGGCTGGTAAACTCTATGCCATTGCTAGAAATAACTTTTTGCAGACTACCACGGACTGCAAAATAATGTTTCATTTTAGTAATGACAGTACTGAATGCTAGGTTGGGAAGTAGGTCAATCTCGAACCAACTGGAGTAAGAGTCTACTAACATCAAATAATATTGACCATTCCACTCGAAGATGCCTGTGGCTACTGTTGACAAAAGTAGTTCAGGAATTTGATTATGATGAAGTGGTCTCTTCTGTTGATGTGGCTTACTACACTGAATAAGATAAAAGTGCTCTCTCAATGTCTTGCAACATAAAAGGCCAAAGTACTAGTTCTCTCACCCTTCTTTTGGTAGATTCAGTTCCTGGGTGACCATGATGTAAGATAGTAATGTACTATTGCTGCAAGGACTTTGGAGCAATCACTTTTGGATCTTTCATAATGATATCTTTGTCGTCCAAAATCTCATCTCTGTATGAAAAATAAGGTTGCACTTCTTGAGATAAACTAGATTGCTTTGATGGCCATCCATGATTGATAAAGTGGTTGAGCCTTTGTAAAACTGGATCTGTGGCTGTATGATTTCTTAGCTCATCAAGACATGTGGAAGAAAAATGTCTCACTTCCATGACTTCAGAATCAAGGTTCTCATTCTTATGCTGTTCTTTGGTGTTTCTGGGCAGTCTGAATAATGCATCAGCAAGGTAAAGAAGTTTTCCTTTCTTGTATTCAAGATTGAAATTGTACTTTTGCAATCACAGCATCATGCATTGTAGTCTGGCTGGAGCTGAATGCATAGGCTTTGTCAAGATAGTGACTAAAGGTTAGTGGTCTGTTTCAATCTGGATAGGTCTACCATAAACATAATCATGGAACTTTGAACACGCAAACACAATTACCAAAAGCTCTTTCTCAATCTGGGCATACTGCATCTTAGTTTGGGTAAGAGTTCTCAATGCATATGTGATGACAGTGCCCTGGCCCAGCAATCAAGGAGCCTCAATCCTCACCACTAACACCAGGGAGAGCATCTCATATAAGAGGAAAGAATAAAAAATACACACAGTAAGGACACAAGGATACAATTTCCCTTAAGTGCACACAGAGATCACAGTCAGTCTGGGGCTGGTTGCTCCCGTGCTCTCTAGGTCCCCAATAAGACTCCCCACTGGCACAGCTATAGGGTCCAGATTTCAGCCTAGCTGGCAAGCTAACCTCCAGTACCCTCTCTATCTCACCAGTGCTTCATGTCCTTGCCCAGGTAGCTGACACACCACACACACTTTGAGATAAGTATTTATACAACTTTACAGACACTCCTGGGGAAGACTGACACAGATTCCCCAGCTGGGACCCTTTACCCAGACTATACAGTAGTAATTTCTGCCACCACCAGCTAATACTTATCAGCTACCAAAAGGCCCTTAAAAGGGTGTCCAATTATTACTGTGCAATATTATTATCCAATTGGTAATGTGACTATTCAGTCTAAGGCTTATTAGAGTGGCGTATTACAATAAACTCTATAAATATGCAATGTACTCTAGAGCTTATTTATTCTACACATACCAGCCACAGGTAAAGGTTTTTAAAATATTTAATAATAAATAATTAAAACACAAGAGAATACTACTACACCACAGTGATATCTAAGAGTTTAGAGATCATACAGAAACTTAAAACAATACAGTAGGAAAGTTTTGATGTAACAGAAAAACACTTGTCTAACTTTCTTCTAAGTTCCTAGTTATTACTACAAGAAAACATACTTCTAAGACATTACTTACATAAGACAACAGGTAGAGTGCCGATATGTTAGATATCAAGATCAAAATGCTCACAGTCTCTCTCTGAACAATAGTTTTTAAACTCACTAACAAATATCTTTGCTAGGCCCTCCCAAATTACATCATTTTGACATTTAAGTTTTCCTAGTATACACATTGGCATTTAGTCTGCTGTTCCCAGGCCTACAAACTGCATTATTTAGCAAGCCAACATGCTTAGGAAACTACAACAATAAAGACATTTCACACGTACACTCTAGCAATTATTCTTTAAGTTAAGACAATAGAAACACTGTGTTCAGCCAGCCGCTTCAGCACCACTATTTAGATAATTTTACTTTAAAGAACATTTGAAATGCTTGGCTTAGTTTTCCTTACAGCAGATGGCAATGTTGCTACAATCTTGAAGTTCACATTTTACAGTGTTTTCTTTCATTTAAGAACACAAGCCTGTATTTTACATTTATTTTTACAAATGATAGAATTATGTATCAAATTCTATTTGACTAGGCTGGCAGCCTTCGCCCATCTTCCCTCAGTCTTCAGATCTCTTCCCCCCCTGGAGAACTCAAGCTAGTTTTTCAAGTCACTCTTGAGAAATGCTGCTTGAGAGGGTTAGGTCTATCTGTGTGTACCTCACACCATTCCCTGTCTTGAGAGCCCATCTGCATTGGCACTGCTACTCCCACTTTGGTGCTGCACTGACATATCATATGCTTACATCCCCAGGCTCCATCTTAGCAACTTGGCATTTGCTGACTGGCTCTGTTTAACCATGCTAGAGGGTTGTGATCTGTCATCACAGTGAATTTTCTTCCATACAGATAAGGTTGAAGTTTTTTCAGTGCCCACACTATGGCTAAACATTCTTTTTCTACCACTGCATAGCATTCTTCCCTAGGTTGAAACCTACAACTGAGATAAACCACTGGGTGCTCTTCCCCCTCTGAAGAAATCTGGCTAAGTACAGCCCCCACCCCATGGTTCAAAGCATCTACCTGTACAACAAATTATTTGCTGTAATATGAACTGGCTAACACAGGGGGTCCTCCCAAAGCTTCTTTAAGCTTCTGAAATGTCTGCTCACATGCTGGGGTCCACACTACCTTATCTGGCCAGTTCTTCCTTGTCAGGTCTGTGAGGGGAGCAGCTATGGTACTATAACTAGGAACAAACTTTCTGTAGTACCCTGCTGTCCCTAGGAATGCCCTCACCTGCTTTTTGGTAACAGGTGCAGGCCATGCCTGAATAGCTTCCACTTTGGCAGGTTCTGGCCTTATCTTACCACTCCCCACTCTGTGTCCTAGGTAGGAGACCTCTGCCATATCCACCTGACATTTGCTCGGCTTAATGGTCATCTCTGCCCTCTGTAGACTTCCCAGCACCTCCCTGACATGCTGTAGGTGCTCTGGCCAGGAATGGCTGTAGATGGCAATATCATCTAGGTAAGCAAGGGAAAACCCTTCTGATCCTGCTAGGATATCATCCTCCAGCCTCTGGAAAGTCGCTGCTGCATTCTTTATCCAAAGGGGCATCTTTGTGAACTCATACAAGCCAAAAGGAGTCACAAAGGCTGACTTCCCTCTAGCACTGGGAGTCAAGGGCACCTGCCAGTAACCCTTGGTAAGATCAATGGTTGTAAGATACTTAGCCCCACCCAGCTGATCTAGGGCCTCATCTGTCCTAGACATGGGGTAAGCATCTGACTCTGTGTGGCTAATTTCCTGTAATCCACATAGAACCTGGTGCTGCCATCTTTCTTTGGCACCAACACCATTGGCGAGGCCCAGAGACTGTTGGACAATTTAATCACCCCTAGTTCCAGCATCTCCTATACCTCTTCCCTCAGAGTCTGTTTGACTCTCTCAGGCACCCTATAAGGGGCCTGCCTATTTGTTTTTTGGGGTCCTATATTCACCTGGTGCTGCACTGCACCCTGGTTTCACAGTTAACATGTCCCCAAATTCCTGCAACACTGCTTGGATTTCTTGAACCTGGGTAGGAGAAAGTTGCTGGGGCATTGCTACCCCTTCCTCCGAGGTGTCAGCCTGAAGCTCACTGAGGAGATCAGTCCCCAGATCTCCCTTAGACTCTCCTGCAATCCACTGCAAATGCTCAGCACAAGGCCCTCCCTATCATAGTAAGGTTTCATCGTGTTAACATGGTACAATTTGTGCCCCTGCTGTCTGCCTAGCACTTCCACCATGTAGTTAACATCACTTACCTTTCTTACCACCTTGTAGGGTGCCTCCCAAGCTGCTTGGAGCTTGTTGTGTCTGACAGGAATGAGAACCATTACCTGCTGCCCCACAGCATATTCTCTAGTTCGAGAATTCCTGTCATACCATACCTTTTTCTGTTGTTGGGCTTCTGCCAGGTTCTCCTAGGTGAAGCCCATGAGTTCCCTGAGCCTTGTCCTGAGGGTAAGGATGTATGCCACAACAGACTCCTTGTGAGACTCACACTCTCCTTCCCACTCATCTCAAATTAAATCTAGAGGTCCCCTCACCCTATGCCCATACAGCAACTCAAAGGGTGAAAAACCTGTGGATTCCTGGGGAACCTCTCTGTAAGCAAACAACAGATGGAGCAAATATTTGTCCTACTCCCTCTTAAACTGATCTGCAAATGCCCGTAGCATGGACTTGATTGTAGATTTTTACCTCTCAACAAGACCATTAGTCTGGGGATGGTAGGGTGTGGTCTTCATGTGCTTCACCACCACAGGACTTCCACAGACAAGCCAGCAGGTCTGAATGGAAATTGGCACCTCTATCAGACAGTATTTATTTTGGGAAACCTACCATGCTGAAAATCTCTAACAGAGTATTTGCCACATTCTCTGCCTCAATGGAGGACAAAGCCACTGCCTCAGGGTATTGTGTACAATAATCTGCAACCACAAGGGTATACTTTTTCCCTGTGGAACTTGGGGTACTCAGAGGATCCGCAATATCCATAGCTACCCTCTGAAATGGGTCCTCAGTCACAGGCAAAGGCATCAAAGGAGCTCTCTCCTTGTCTCCTGCCTTGCCTACCTTTTGGCACTGCTCACAGGTCCTGCAGTACCCTGTTGCATCTCTGGAAATTCCAGGCCAATAGAAGTTCTGCATAATATGCCTCTTTGTACGATTTATGCCCATATGACTTGCAAATGGAATATCATGGGCTATGGCTAGAAGTGCCAGATAGTAAGCTCTAGGCACTACCAACTGCTGTACTCTCTCACCTTCTAGCCCTGCCTCAGGGGTCCACTCTCTGTATAGTAAGACTTTGTACCAGTATACAGATTCCCCCCTTCCCTTGAGAATCAGGTGCCTCCCTAGTTACTTGCCTCAGACCTTGTAATGTAGGGTCTGAGAGCTGAGCCTGTCTCAACTCTCTCCTTGTAACTCTTCCCAGCTCCCTTTCCACTGGAAGTCTGCCATCCTCTGACAGTAGTGCCTCACTGTCAGCCTGGGTACTACTACTCACCTCTAGCTTTGCAGTTACACTGTCAAAGGGAACATCAGTACCCACAAGCAGCTGTGGCTCACATTCAGTTTCACTGCTACAGCATAGCTCCCTCCCTGAAGTAACCACCTCGCCAGTCCTGGCTGTAAGTATGCAGACTGTCTGGGTCCCCCCCAGGCTACCAGACCCAAATGCTTATCTCCTAGCCTCACTGCATATAACTTCATAAGTACATGGTACTGCCTCATATGAATTCTTCCCTCTCAGGACATTTGCAGTATGGTAATTCCATACCCCGGTTGTCTCAAGACAGCCCTATATTTGCATTTTGTCTTTCCCAATTACTGGCTCCCTCACTTTTGGTTCCCCACCTTGCCTCCATGGATAACTGTATGCCACATGACCCCATTGGTTGCATTCAAAACATTTAACCCTAGCTCATGGGCATGTACCTGGACTAGTGGCTTCTCTTGTTACTGGCAGATTCTGTTGGGAGCAGTCTGTGCTTCCCACTATGGGTTCCTTTAGACCCATGAGCAGTACTGGGGGTCCCCTTCCTGTGCAGGGCTGCCCTGCTAGCCAGGTATAGGTCTCCCTTTTTCCCCAACACATCTGAAGTAGCACATTGTCTATCAGCTAACCAGATCCTCATGTCCTCAGGCAAAGTGCTAAGGGCTTGTTCCCTCACCAAAAGGTCTGCCAGCCCTTCAGAAGTAGTGACCTGACATCCACTCACCCAGCTATGAAAATAAGTGCTCAGTTCAGCAACATATTCACATACATTTTCATCTGCCTTGAGTCTATGCTCACAAAACTTTTTCCTATACATTTCAGGTGTTAGCTTAAAACATTCTAACAGACATTTGTTTTACAGCAGTATAATCAAAACAGACAGAGTCAGGCATTTGTCATATACAAGTTACAGATTTCCCACGGAGTAAGGGGGTCAGGAACCGTACCCAGAGTCTTTGGTCAGCACTATACTATTTGCATACCCTTTCAAACATGTGAATGAAACTATCAAAATTATCCCCTCTTTAAATCGTGGAAGAAATTTACTGACCTGTTGTGCTTCTGGGGTCAAGTTACTCCCTTCCCCATTACCTCCATGACTCTGGTGAAGAGTCAGCATTTCCCTCTCATGCTTCCTCTGATGCTCCTTTTCTTTGACTTCTATCTCTAAATGCCTGGCCTCCAACTCAAGTCTCTTTAGCTCCAGCTGGATTTTTAAGTCCACTGCAGAAAGGTTGAGCTGTCCATTCTCAGAGGATATTGTATTTCTACTGCCAGTCTGATTGTCCTTCACAGAAAGGTTGAGCTGTCCATTCTCCAAGGATATTGTATTTCCACTGCCAGTCCGATTGTCCTCCTGGATGCTGTTTTCTGATGCAGCTGTACCCAAGGCTGCAATCAGGTCTGCCTTAGTCAGGTTTCCATGCACCAGTCCCCTAGCCTGGCACATCTCCACCAGCTGGCTCCTTGTCAGCTTTCCATACTCCTGTGCTGACATGTTGCCTGCTCACCCTGACTAACTAAGCTAACAAAAGAAATAAAACAATTGTGATCTGAACTCTGAGTATATACAGTGTGGCTGATTTAGAGTACAAAACACCTTCAGAGATCACTGTAAATAAGCTAGAGGATTCACTCTACCCACACCACTGCAAACCACAAGTGAGTATATCTTATCCGAACCACTGTAAACCACAAATGTGAGGATATCTTATCCCAACCACTGCCACCAGAAATGTGACGACTGTGCCCTGGCCCAGCAATCAAGGAGCCTCAATCCCCACTACTAACACAAGGTTGTCTCATATAAGAGGAAAGGATAAGTGCACACAGAGATCACAGTCAGTCTGTGGCTGGTCACTCCCTTGCTCTCCAGGTCCCCAATGAGACTCCCCACTGGCACAGCTATAGGGTCCAGAGCTTAGCCTAGCTAGCATGTTAACTTCCAGTACCCTCTCTGTCCCACCAGTACTTTGAGTCCCTGCCCAGGTAGCTGACACACCACACACACTTTGAGATAAGTATTTAAACAACTTCAGAGACACTCCTGGGAAAGGTTGACACAGATTCCCCAGCTGTTCCCCTTTACCTAAACTATACCATAGTAATTTCTGCCACAACGAGTTAATACTTATCAGCTACCCAAAGGCCCTTAACAGGGTGTCCAATTATTGCTGTGCAATATTATTATCCAATTGGTAATGTGACTATTCAGTCTAAGGCTTATTAGAGTGGCTTATTACAATAAACTCTATAAATATGCAATGTACTCTAGAGCTTACTTATCTCTACACAAACCAGCCACAGGTAAAGGTTTTTAAAATATTTAATAATAAATAATTAAAACACAAGACAATACTGCTACACCACAGTAATATCTAAGAGTTCAGAGATCACACATAAACTTAAAACAATATAGTAGGAAAGTTCTGATATAGCAGAAAAACACTTGTTTAACTTTCTTCTAAGTTCCTGGCTATTACTACTAGAAAACGTACTTCTAAGACACTACTTAAATAAGACAACAGGCAGAGTGCTGATAAGTTAGATATCAAGATCAAAATGCTCACAGTCTCTCTCTGAACAATAGTTTTTAAACTCACTGACAAACATCTTTGCTAGGCCCTCCCAAATGACATCATTTTGACACTTAGGTTTTCCCAGTATACATATTAAATCATTTTGACGCTTAGTCTGGAGTTCCCAGGTCAACAAACTGCATTATTAACACCTGCTCAGGAAACTACAACAATAAAAGACATTTTACATGTAAACTCTAGCAATTATTCCTTAAGTTAAAACAATAGAAATAATGTGTTCAGCTAGCTGCTTCAGCACCACTATTTATATAATTTCCCTTCAAAGAACATTTGAAATGCTTGGCTTAGTTTTCCTTACAGCAAATGGCAATGTTGCTACAGTCTTGAAGTTCACATTTTACGGTGTTTTCTTTCATTTAAGAACACAAGCCTGTATTTTACATTTATTTTTACACATGATAGAATTATGTATCAAATTCTATTTGACTAGGCTGGCAGCCTTCGCCCATCTTCCCCCAATCTTCACAGCATAGGCAACAGGCTGATCCTCTTGTAGAATGACTGCACCTAAACCAAATTTTGAAGCATCACAGGAAAGTGTTACTAGCTTGTGAGCATCATAGTATCTGACTGTTGGTGGACTAGCAATTCTCTTTTTCAGAACATCAAATGGTTTTTGGTGTTGCTCTAACCAAGAATAGGATATATCTTTATGTGTCAGCTCTCTGACTGGCACTGAAAGCTGGCTCAAGTCTGGAATGAACTTGCCTAGGTAGTTGGCCATGCCAAGAACATGTTGCAGGGCTTGAACATTGTCTGGTGCTGGCATCTCGAGAATGGCTATTTGTTTTGAAAGGTCTGGTCATAGGCATGTACTTATGAATAAATGACCAACATAAGTAACTTCTTGTACCTTGATCTTTCATTTCTGTGCATTGAGCTTAAGATTCACTTGATGTGCCCTTTCCAGAATTTTTCTGAGGTTTCTATCATGCTCGGCTTCATCACGACCTGCTACCAGTATGTTGACTACTAAAATAGCAGAAGGATACACAGAAAAAAATTGCTCCATTGCTCACTGAAAGACTTCACTTGCAGAATTTATCCCAAATGGCATTCTAAAAAATTTGTACCTGCCAAATGAAGTACTAAAAGTAGTGAGCAATGATGATTTCTTGTCAAGCTGAATTTGACAAAATGAATGCTTTGATCTAAGACAGAAAAAATAGTGGCATTTGGCATCAAGGCTATGAGTTCTTCAACCATGCGTATTGCATGATGAGGTCTTTTTAATGCATTGTTCAATTCTTGTGGGTCAATACATATTCTGATGTCATCTGAGCTTTTCTTGTGAGCTACCACCATGGAAGATACCCATTTAGCTGGAGTTTCAACTAGACAAATCACACCTTGTCACACCATTTTATCTAACTCAGCCTTAACTCTGTCCTGCATGGCTATTGGAACTTTACTTGCTGGCCTGATAACTGGATTGAGCTCTGGGTCTAACTTCATGGAGCATACAACTGGAAGTTTGCTTAGTTTGTCTTTGAAAAGATCAGCATAGGTAGAAAAAATGTACTGGGCACAATTAGAGTAGTGGTCTTTTAAGCTAAACTGTTGGACTTCCTTATTAAATGAAAGCAGTGCCATTTTCAAAGTGTCTCTGAGCCCTCGTAATGACTGGATGTGCCTCTTGACCCCATAAAATAATAAGTCATAGCTTCTACCAGCAGAATAACATGAAAGCACTACTGACCGTTCGGTTTGAATTTCTTCACCTCCATAAGCAACAAGCTTTGCACACCTTGCCAAATCAAGCCTTTCACCTTTACAGACTCTAGCAAATGTTTCTGCTGACATAACATTGCACTTGGAACCTGTAACAACTTTGAGCTCTATGGGTTTGCCATTTATCCTACAAAATACTTGATTCTTTGCCGTTAAATCTACTACTTTGACATACCAATATCATGAATAGAATTGCTGCTGTCTAACTGATCAACTTGTTTCTTAAAAGCTTCCCTTTTAATGAAAGAATGTGGGCTTTTTGATTTACAAAATCTTTTGAAATTATTCCATTTATTGCATTTGTGGCATTGTTCACCAAAATCTAAACATTTTTCCCTTTTAGATTCATGGCTTCCACCACAATTACGACAGCTGGCAATGAAAATGGGTTGGCACCCATGCTTTGAGTATGCTGACTTACTCTTATGCTTCACTGAGACTGTGCGACTTCCAGAGTTCACTTTAGAACTTGCTAGAAAGCTCTAGGGTTTACCAGTGAGTGCTGCAGAGGTTACAGTTGCTGCCATGTTCTTGGGCCTTTTTCCTTTAATAACATGCTGCGTACTATCAACATGAGCTCTGCCACTGTGCCTTTTAGAGCTGCCCTCATTTGTAAGCATATTTGTGTGCTTTTCTGTGAGCTCATATATCTGACAAATCTCAATGGTCTTATTCAAAGTTAAATCACTGTCATGAAGCAAAATCTTTCTCACAGCATCATCTTTAATACTACACATAAGCCTGTCCTTTATCATCTCATCCCTTAAGTCACCAGATCTTCACGTTTTAGCCTTATTTCTTAGGTCAGTTATATATGCTGCAAAAGTTTCACCAGGCTTTGGATCCCTTGTGTAAAATAAA
The DNA here is from genome assembly GCF_019279795.1 of Protopterus annectens. Taxonomy (NCBI): domain Eukaryota; kingdom Metazoa; phylum Chordata; order Ceratodontiformes; family Protopteridae; genus Protopterus; species Protopterus annectens. The sequence continues at coordinate 1,048,669,737 of NC_056741.1, forward strand.
TGCCTTTCCATTGTAACATCTGTCTGGGGGTTATATATTTCTCTAAATTTACGTTTTAAGCACTCTGGGTCCTCTCTTGACTCAGTCTGTACAACAATATGATGGTTCCCCTTCTCCAGTAAAATAGCAGGTGCATATACAAATGACTGTTCCCTTCCTATAGCTTCTGACCCAGCTAAATTAAGTAGAATAAATGCCTTTGTATGGTCATCTTTATCAGAAAATGCAGCCTGTATGAAAATATCGTACTCTTACTCAAACACTCTCCAGTTCTCAGCAATATTACTGTCAAACACAAGTGCACTGGGCTTTTGAAATCTGTCTGCCATGCCCACAAAGTATACACAAACCCACTGAAAACACGGCCCTTGTAATTATGTATGTACAAATTGCTATGTAATCTTGTAATAACATTCAAATGCACAATAAACTCTTCGAAGTACTGTACTTAGCGAAATATGATCTGTAATGGCTGTGTTCTACGAAATATGCCTTGTAATGACCATACTTTGCAGAATAGCCTTACTGTAACTCTGCACACTCATGCAAACACATTCTACACATTGGATAACTTGAGTATCTTTGCTTAATACAAAAATGCAGTTGTTTCCCTTTATTTATTCATTTTATGCAATTTGGACTTTATTTCAAACATTTTCCGTAGTAATTTGAATATTTTTATCAATATCGTACATATCTGTTTATGGGAATATCATTTAGGTTCATAAGTTCATAGGTACTAGGCTAATGGCCCTGGAATCTTTACAAGCCTAGTCCATAGGATTACCCTGGCATTGTGCCACCCAACCTTAGTTCCCAGTTCCTCTGTTAAATAGAGCCACTGGAGTGATCCCGGGGGTGAATTTTCTATTTCCCATCCACTCATCAAGATTTCTCTTGAAGAGGGCCAGTGAGGTGCTCTGTTTGATATGTATGGGGAGTCTATTCCATAGCACAGGCAGTTTCCGGGTTATAAACTTGTCCCTCTAGCACATTCTGTTGATTGTAGTAATGAGGTTGAGGTCTCTGAAGCGTGTGGTGTGGAGGGATTGGGAATTCTTTAGATGTAGCATTTCTAACAGAGCTGGGTCAGACATGGCTTTGTAAGTCAAGCAGAGATTGACTCTAAGTAGGCAATATGAGACAGAGAATAGCTGGAGTTTTTTCAGTCTGTCCATATAGGACAAGTGTTTAAGGCCTAGAATCCTCTTTATGAGGTACTTTTGCGGTCTCTCCAGTTTTTGCAGGTGTCTAGTGAAGTACATGCCACATGGGGCATTGTACTCGATGACTGGCCTAATGAGGGAAGAGTAAAGGGAGACAATGACCTCTTTCTTCCTGGATGCAAAATATTTAGTAATGAGATGTGCCACATAGAAGGACGTTCTGACCACAGTGGCAATGTGGTGGTTGAAAGAGAGGTTGCTGTCAACCTGCATTCCCAGCTCTCTTATAATGCCTTCTCTGTTCAGTGGACTACCATCAATGTGGTAATTAATGGGAACCAGGTTTTTCTCAAAGGGGATGATGACACATTTTTGGCATTGAGCCTAAGGCCATGGTTCTGACACCAGTCGTTGGTCTCAGTGTGGCCTTTCTGTAGGATGTCAACATCACTTGTGGAGTGAATAATAGCTCCCAACTTGCAATCGTCTGTGAACTTTGTCAGTCAGAGTCCCTTTGTGTTGGTCTGGACTTCAGAGAAATAGATACCAAACAGGAGAGGACCCAGAACTGAACCCTGTGGGACTTCACTCGTGACTGGTCAGCAGTCTGACTTGGAGTTAGCTACTTTCACACTGTGGGTTCTATCTGTGAGCTAGTTTGCAACACACCTAGTGATATAGGGGTTGATGCCTAGCTTACTGAGTTTTTCTATGATTCCTGAGTGGGGAATGGTAACAAAGGCCTTGGTCAGATCAAGGTAAGCTGTGTGAACCACCTTACCTTCATCCACATCTCTGGTGACTGACTCAAAAAAGTTGACCAAGTTGAGCAGGCATAATCTACCCTTCACAAAACCAAACTGTGTGGGATCCAGTGTTTAGAGATTCCTTATATCCTTGTTTATTAGGTCCATGATGATGCATTCCATAGCTTTGCATATCAGACTTGTTAGGCTAATGGGGCGATAATTTCCAGGGTCTGTAGTCGCTCCTCCTTTGTGGAGTGGGATGACTGTAGCATTGCACCATTTTGTAGGGACAAAGCGTGAGGTGAGGCTGTGATTGAACAGGGCACACAGATGAGATGCCAGTTCACTCTGTAGTTCATGTAGAACACAGCCAGGGATATTATCAAGTCCCATAGATGCTGTATTCTTGGCCTTGGATAGTGCTGTTTTAACCTGTGCAGCAGTAATACTGAGTTCCTGGCAATCTACTGTTAATGTGATAGGTCCTTTGGGAGGGGAGTCAGGGGTAAAGTTAGCACTAAATCTGTCGGCCAGTATATTGGCAATATCTGTTGGCTCGGTATAGGAGGTACCATTGTGCAGTAGCTCAGAGCAAACTTGGGGATTGCCATGGAAATTTTTTACATAATTATAGAAGGCCTTATGGTTGTCTTTACTATCTGCCACAATTCTGTTTTCATAGCTAGCATTAGAGGATTTGATGAGGGATCTCAACTTTTTGTTGAGGCTGATAAGGGTTTTTTTTCAGTCTTGGGACTTCACCTTATTCCGCCTCTGTTTCTTCCTTCTCTTGTAGAGTTTGTTTATTTAGAATGCTCTATATGTCCCGCTTCATATTATATGAAAAGAAATAGTGCTGAGCAAGTTTTAATACCTGAAATGTGTTTCTGAACTGTTTTGCAAATTTTGCACATTTTGGGGATGATTGGTTCATCTGTATTTCACCAGCTCTAAGCAAGTGCCTGTAGTTGTTTTAGCCAAGCCGTCATCAGCTTCATGCCTCTTGGATATGCCGGTTCTGACTCCTCATCCTTTAGACATGCCACTTCTGACACCATGTTGCTCATTCATCTGTAATGCATATAACCAGAAGGCTGGGGTTTTCATTTAAATGCTTTAATACATAGAAATACATTGGGCTGGATAGCAGCATCATTAAATACTAATGAACTAGTTAACAGACTGACCTTACATACATACACACATACATACATGCTTACATCTCAACTACTTACTACAAAATGGCACTCTAGCTTTCACGTGCTCAGTATTTATACACTTGTGCAAGCCCTTGGATAGCTTCTTAAAGGTATATACACATATATTGATCTTCAACAACTATACTAAGGTATACATAAATGCCCTGTACAAACACTTATACAAATGTATTGACACAGCTCTACCTGATAGGATCAAAACAAGATGCTCAAGAAAAAAACAAGCCTGATTGGTGGACATCTAGCATTAATAAGTTATACAACATGAAAACGAAGTTGCTGTCGAAGAATAAAAAAGAGAGGTCCCAGAACTGGAAGAGCACCCTACTGTGCTTGAACAAACAAATAAGACAACTTGCAAAATAATCTAAGGGCAACTTAGAAAAACATTTAGGAACCATAGCTAAGCATAATTATAAGGCATTCTCTAGCTCTATCCATAACCGAAAAGGTAGGACCCAGACATGTGCTGAACTAGCTGTGGATGGCATCACACACACTGGTCTTGTAAAAATATCTAATCTATTAGCTGACAGATTTGGCGAAAATTTCACCCTCTGTCCCCTCCAAACATTCCAGAAAGCATTGTCTCTACATCTCCCCAACCTTGCATCTCCAAAGACCAAGTCAGTAATGCTCTCTTTAAGGCCAAAAACACAGCCTCTATGGAAATGAATGGCATCCCAGGTTGCATTTTTAATTATCTAAAACATGAGTTAGCAACTCCATTGGGTACTCTCTTCAGCCACAGCTTTGAGTACTGGTTTTGTCCCTGCTGAATGGAAAACAGCAACCATCATCCTCCTTCACAAAGGGGGTGCAGCTACAGACCCTGTGAACTACAGACCCATAAGCTTAACCAGCCTTATATGTAAGGCCATGGAATGAATCATCATGGACTTTATAAATAAGGATATAGGGGATCTCCAAACCCTTGCTCTGACACCATTTGATTTTGTCAAAGGCAAGTCATGCCTGTTAAACCTGGTGGACTTCTTCAAAAACATCACCAGAGCCATAAATGAAGGCAAATCTGTGCATACAGCCTGCCTTGACTTGGCCAAGGGCTTTGGCACAATCCCATATTTGGGCATCATTGATAAAATCTCCCAGCTGAATATCAACTATTATGTCATCAGGTGGGTTGCAAACTGGTTCTTTGACAGATCACACAGTCAAAGTTGGGGACTTTACCTCAACCAGCAGACTTGTAACCAATAGGGTTCCACGGGGGTCAATGCAGAGACCCCTATTGTTTGGAATATACTTCTCAGACGTTCAGGCCAAAACAGAGGGGCTGTGGCTGACTAAGTTTGCTGATGACTGCAAATTAGGTGCAATCATTGAATCCCCAAATGATGTCAATATACTTCAAGAGGGACTTACACAAACCAATGATTGATGCCAAGCCATGGACTCAAACTCAATGCAAAAAAATGCATTATCATCCCCTTCGGTAAAAACAATATCCCTGAAGACTATCATATAAATAATAATACCGATGTAACAACTCAGTAGTGTGAGACCTGCGAACGCAAGTTGACTGTAGCCTAAACCTTTATGACCATTTGTCTACTGTGGTGAAGAAGGCATTGTACGTCACATACCTCATTAGCAAAGGCATTGCCTCAAGAGTGAAAGAGGTCATAACATCCCTGCACTTGACCCTCATCAGGCCAATAATTGAGTACAATGCTCCCTTTGGTATGTACCTTATCAGGCACCTGCAGCAATATGAGAGACCTCATAGATTTCTAACAAAGAAAATTCAGGGTGTCCCGCACATGTCATATGTTGACAGACTGAAGTCACTGTCACTGTACTTAGTAGCATACAGATTACTAGGAGGAGACTTGTGTCTGCCCTACCGAGCAATCTTGGATCCAAACCTAATGGAAATGCTGCACATTTGTAATTCAAATGGGACGAGGGTCACCTGCTCCAGAGACATTAACCTGGCTTGCGACATAAATAGGAAGTGCTGGAGTGACAGATATGTCTCTCAGAGGTTGACACTCTTCTGGAATAGGCTACCAGTTCACAACAAGCAAAGTCCCTCTATGACTCTGTTTAAGTGTAGCCTGGATGATTGAATGGGAAACCATAAATTCCTGCCAGAGATTTCACCTATGACCCTCATATATATGGGCAATCATTGCTAATTAAGATCTGGAGATTAGGCAAGATCCTTTATAATGGGTTTCTCTAGTATTATATTGGATACACATGGCTAGGCTTATAAAGACCTTTGGGTCAACATTCCAGTGAACCTATGAACCTATAGATGCAGACATGAGAAAATACTATTGTAAAGACATGCTGATACATTCCAATGTTATATGTATTTTTGTAGCTACAGACAGGACCCATTAAATGAGCTTTGTTGTCTCACATTTTGGATGTTAAGGAAAGGAAATTGATTAAAACCAGGACTAAATTTAAAAGAAACGATAGCTAATGTGCTAGTTTTCAGCTTTCTATGTGCACTGTCATGTTCAAAACTTTAATTCCAAAATATAGAAAATCTAACTTTTATGTTATAAGGGACTTTTGCCAGTAGATGGAGTGTTATACACAATTTAAATGTAAAGTTAAATGGATCATTCTTATTTTTTGGCCTCCTTTGGGTGCCCTCTATCTAAACAGCAAACATCTGGATCAGAGCAGATGTCGGTGCCACATATATTGTCCTGTACACCAGGAGATAACCTTAACTGGCTGGAGTTACTGATGGCACACATATTAACACATGTGGCATTAGTTAGCTCCAACCACCTTTCAGTGGCAAATGACAATCTGTTGTGAGGTTATGGTACAAACTCAATTATCACAGACATGTCAAATCTAAGGCAGAAATTCCTCTGTCCCTTTCAAAGTCACTAACCCCCTAAAGATCAATTCCTTCCCATCACATTACTTGCATCCTCCAACACCTGCCCTTATTTTTGAACTTGAGGTGTGTGGGTTACAGTCACTGCGCCAGTCATCTATGCCACTAAGTCTTAATATTTTACAAAAACTAAGTCAATATTGTTATTAATATATTTTTTATTGTTTATTTATTCATGTATTATTCACATGGGTTTTGTGAGAGGGTTTCTTGAATGTTGGAACATTTTTTATGACATTGACTTTAATCAGTATGTATCATTTGACTAATTATAGTGATCATAATGAGAACACAACTGTGGTGGGATACAATGAATGAGCTATTTTTGGTAAAACTCATATTTATTTTTCTTATATAGAACAATCAATTCTTAGCAACATAGTTTGAGCTAAGGTCTGTGTTTCTTCTTTTGTACATCACCTCAAGATTTTTTTTTGACTGAAGCTTTTACTTATTGGGTCTAAACAGTACTATGGCATTTTGTATTAAACTTTATACTAACAGACTATTACTGTAGGTTCATAGGTAAATACTAGGCTAGCTGCCTTTGCAGGCCATTTTAATCCTAACCAGTTTCCCTTTCTGTGCTTGAATTAATCTATTCCTTTTGTTTAGAGAATGGCCTTACCCATGCCATGGTCAATAATTATATATTATTCTTATTGAGAATAACTGGGATCATACCATAGATAATTTGAGGGGCCCATGCATGAAATAAAGAATTTAGGAACTGCCTGTGTCTATTAGTAATACAGGGGGAAGTTCTGGGGTAACTTTTCTGTTTTCCACCCATAGATCCACGTTGCTCTTTAATATGGATAGGGATGAGTTTTGTTTTATGTGGGCTGAGAGTCTGTTCCAGAGCAGCAATATCCCATGCAAGATACACCTGTCACTCCAAACCATTCTGATGATGTTCCAGAAGAGGCTTAGATCCATAGAACAAGTATTTCTTGTGTCATTGGACTTGCTGATGTGCAGTAAATCCATTGGTTTTGTGTCAGAGGATGACTTGCATGCCAAACACTGGTCACCACTTAGTAGTCTATAGGAAACTAAGTATAGTGACAGAGTTTTAAGTCTGTCCATGTAGGACATGTTTTTTAGGCCTTGCATCTCTCTGGGCATTCCAGTTGTTGCATGTGGCTGGAAAGACACATGCCAAAGGAGACATTATATTCAATGATTGGCCAAATAAGGGCTTAGTAAAAGTGGACAATAACATTCCTAGATCTAGACACAATCCCTTTGTTTATAAACTTTGAAATATAGAAGGACTTTCTGACAACCATAGACACAATTTGGTCAAAAGTTAGGTCACGGTCCACGTACATTTTCAAATCCTGAACAACTGGATCATCATTTAGGGGCATATTGCCAGATCTTCCTAATGTCATCTAGTGTTTTTCATAGCTTTGCCCTGATTTCTACAGCATGTCTGTTTCAATTGGACACATCCACATCTTTCACAACTCTTCCTATTTTTGCCCGTGCTCTGTTCCTCATACCTCATGGATAATTGCAGTCAGTTAATAATTCCAGATTTTAGTGCACAAAACAGAATTCAAAGCAAGCCCTCTTGGTTAGTGTAGAGAACTAAAGCTATAGGTTGCTACAGATCTGCTTTTTGTAGTAGGGTTTGTGAAGCTTTTTCTCCTCATTTTTTATAAGGGTGTTCCAGTGACTTAAGGTGTAATTTAAAATGAGGTGTCTAGTGGTAGTAGAGAAAACTAAAGTTATCCATCATTTCCAACTTGCCTTCTGTGCCAAATGTGGATGATTCAAATATTTTTCTCTTGTGTGTAGTGTCTCTCTAACCATATACATTTTGTGGTACACAACTTGCTGTTTCATTAACTTTTTACTTGGTAATTTTAGAGGTATGACAGCTCCCCCCCACACACACACACATACACACACACTCACAGGCCCCCATCAAAGGTCCCCCACCCGGTTACACTCTTGAATACACACACACACACACACACACACACACACACACACACACACACACACACACACACACACACACACACATACACACACACACATGAAACCACTCCTTCCTTTGTATACACTCACACATGCAGCCACAAATGAATGCACATGCACACAAATTCTACCACTACCTGTCTGCTACACTCCCTGGCACTTAACTCTAACATGATCTTACCTACTGAAAGTAATGGGTGAAATTGAACTTGTAGCCCTGTTCATGGATCTTTCAGGCCATGTTGACTTACATAGCTTAATGATTCTCTGAATTATTTGATTGTGTAACTGTCTTACTACAGCTAATTCTGGGGAGGAGAGCACATAACTAATTAGCATAGGTCACACCCCATAAAGCCTTATTGGCATTTGTGATAGATCACAAAGATAGCCCACTGCAGTACTGCACTTCTTCATGGTACAGAACTGTGGTAGGGGTATCTCTAAATTTAAAATGGTTACCTCAAGGAGTAAAATAAGGAGGAATAAACCTAGTGGCATAGCTAGGGAGGGTGAGAGGGGCAGTCCACCCCAGGTGGCACTTTTTAATAAACGAGAAGCTAGCAGGTTGCAGGATTTTTTTTTTACCAGGAATTGCTGGAAACTACTTCATGGAGCTAGACACAGAAAGGCAAAAGTCAGATGGTACCACGGTGGCATTCCGTTTTGGCTGAGTTGCTTCATGACGTGAACATGTGCAGGCAGAGCACATCATGATGCATTCACGCAGCATCCACAGGCCAGCAGGCATCCCATTGACAGAGTTTTTGAGCAGGTGCACTCACACACCTTAGACTGTGGATATGGAGTGTGAGTGTGGAAAAATAGTGGGAGAAAGCACTTAAGAAGAATATGCAATTACAAGGTAGCTAAATTGCACAAAACAAGTATGACACATACTTCAAATTCAGCCTTTGTTAAGTTATTTATTGTAATAAGCAAAATGCTCATATGGTATAAGCTTTATAACTTTACTCTGGAATTACTGTCAATTTGTTTAGTTTGTTGTTGTACCTGATACATATATCTTGGAAGTGTACATTTTCACTTTTTATAATAGAATTTTTGCCATTGTGCTGTACTGTCCACTCTGTTTTTAATAGTGGAGTGCATTTGGCTTTGGTTATAGCTAAACATGTTTTTGGATCATCCTATTTACTCTAGGTAACTGCTAAATAAATACAACAAAAATATATTTAACTCCTTCCAGGCAGATATGGAGTGTATACTAATATAAATAACTGTTTGTGACCTGTACTATTTACTTATGTAATTTAGTCTTTGGATTCATAGCTCAGTGTATAATACATGTAAACAATGCCATATCATCAGAATAAGTTAAACTTAGACTACTAAATTAACAATGGCATGTCTTTGTTTAGCTAAAGTGGACACATATAGGTTAATTGTAATGATTCTCTATAACTTTAATCTTGCATGATACTTACATGTAGCAGGTGGTGGATCTCCCTAAGGTATGTGCATAACTTAGAATTATGAAATGTTTGGAACAGACACTATTCCATTTCTCTAGTTCTTCATGTATTGCTTACAATTAATTTTATTAGTAAGGTGGACTGACACCCCTTACACCCCCCACTGTTCAGTTTTAAAGTTGAAGGGGTAGTTAACAGAGGTTTGAAAGCTCTTTACCAACGGAATAATGTTGACAATGCAACCCACTACCCGCTACCACTACAGGTAAGTATTTTCATAGTTTTAGTGGTAGAAGTCAAGGGATAACTCTTATATACGATCTGTTGTGCATTCATTTGGCAGGAAAACTGAAGACTAGATACTACAGTGGACCATCATTTCTCACTGAGCAGGTATCTGTTTTTAACAAACATGTACTTTTGGAAGGCATCTAGGAAGTACAGGGAAAGCCTCATGTCTAGAGCTCACTGTTTGATTTTTACCTTTGTGGCACATTTGGAAGTGTGCACAATATATCAATTTGTAAATGAGTGGAATGCTATTATAAAAATTGTGAATATTAAGACAGGTTGTACTGCTGTTGCTGCTTCACGATAAGGCCCTGAACCTGATATTGGCATTATAGCAGTCTTGTACTTGTAGGAAACACAAGATGGCTGTTAACAAAAGTCATAACCAGTTTGCCCAACATGTGTGATTTTATCCATGCTATGGCAAAATGAATTTGAATTTAGTCCTTTTGCATCTGAGTAAAGTCGTGACTGTACTTTAGCAGTTTCAAGAAAAAAAAGAGCATTGTTTGCTGCTACTTTAAGTAGTTAATTGCATTGTATTGCATTGCATCTGTTAGTTGTAGAGCTAATGTAGGTAATCTGCGTGGTCTTGTTACACCTAGGCTTCAAACCAGCTATTCTACATTAAGAATGTGTTTTTCTGTGCCCTTGTGGCAGAAGTGTGCTTATCTAACCTATATGAGTTGAGTATTGCTGGTGGAATGCTTATTGTGTGCTTTCTTGATTGGTAGTTAGCTTAAAACTTCTTTTTCTTTGTTCGTATTTAAGCCTCATGTTTGCATGAATCTACTCTTAGCACAAAGGTGGTTAACAGTGCCATGTACAGACATAAAAGTCTAGAAGCTCAATATTTTCCTAAACAGCAGTCAGTGAAACCCTTCCAAGCTTTACTGCTGCTCTAGCAGCAATTCATTTCTGCACTGAGCAGCATTGCCTTATTGATCAACCTTAGCCTACACAAAGTATAGGTCCCTCTTGTAGTCTCGGCACTACCAGCACAGTCCTGTCAAACTAACCCATTCCCTTCCCAAATAAAACATACAGTAAGAGCCTGTTACCATGGATGGGCAGTTTCCCATCATCTCTCTGGCCAGCCTGATAGACATTGGTATCCTGAGACAATGTAGCAATTCAAGAGAAAAAGGACACAAACAGCAACTAAAGCCTGGTAACTTATAAAAAAGGAAAATAAAACTAGAATAAATGATCCGGTCACCAAGGCCAGCTCAAAAATAAAGAACTTTAACCAAAAACAAATACAAAAGATGAGTGCTTTCAGGCAAAAGACCTTGTTCAGATCTTAAAATCACACAGTGAAGCAACAGCTAAAAACACTAAAGAAACCACAAGGCATAGAGAATTAACCAATGGCCACATAGTATCAATTAAACAAGCTCTGTGCCCTGAGTCTGAGTGCTGGTTTTAAATAAACAGTAGCATTTAAACCAGGCAAACTGTTAGCTCTCAACTTAGCAATTCATTTCATCTCAACGAAATCAGTGCCCTGCACAATGTCCCCATCTCTCTTATTTCTTGCAATCAATTGTATTACCATAAACTTAAAACTTTGTCACGAAAAATCCTTTGTATGTCTTGCAATTGCATTGGTTGTATTCTATAGTCTAATGTCACTAAGATGTTTCAAAACTTGATCCTTCAACAACATATTGGCTTTTCCCACATAAAAACAAGAACACCCATCACATAAAGCAAGTTATTCTAAGTCCTGGCTCCTGCAATTTGCAGGTAACCTAAAATCAAAAACTTGTCCAGAGCATGGATGGCAAAAAAAAACTTGAACAAGAAATACACGCATAAACCTTGCATGACCTGCAGGAAAAGTATCAAACTTGTTAGTCAGAGAGGCAGAGCTCACTCTAGTACACAAATCTCTATAGCACAGCTGCCTCCTAAGACAAATAGCATCGCTGAAGCTAAAGCAGGGAGAAAAAGCAACAACCCTGGATATATTCTTGTCAAGCCTTAAAATGGACCATTTTTTCTGAATAATGTCACAAACAATTCTGGTATCACCTGAAAATGTCAGATTCATACAGTTGGTATTTACTGGGTGATGTGGACATATTCTTGATGGTAAATTGGCATTTCTCAAAAAATAGGGGACCCCACTGGTAGAACAGAGGGTCAAGCTTTCATGAAAATGTTTCTCAACCTCGTGTATTTTATAACTTCTATCCACGAAATCACTCACCAGAGTCTCAGTGGCTGTTCTAAACTTTACATCATTCACGTATAGCCTAGAGGTCCTTAAAAATTGGCTCATCATTACCAAATGATAAATGTGTGCTGGATGCATACTGGAATGATGAAACAAAGTGCTCTTCCAATGATTTTTTCTAAACAAATCTGTACCATCTTCATATGTCACAAAACGTACATCCAAAAGATCTATACTGTCACTTGATTGCACACTAGTAAACTTAAGAAATGTAGTAGAGCTGTTCAAGAACTCAGTGAAACTATTCAGCAAAAATGGTGCCCTTCCATAAGAGAAAAATATCATCCACAAAACGTTTAAAGTACACTATATGCTGGATAAAGTTATTGTTAGAAAATACAAACTCCTCCTCCCATCCAGCCAACACCACGTTCACATAACTGTTTCCACAGGGGGTCCCCATGGCCAGGTCTATATTATAAGAATGAAAGTGCATATGTGCGACTACATAAAAGTCGACACATAATGCACAAAAACTAACAATAGGGAACGGCCACGTAAGTGAATTTTTCCCTAGGGAAAAAAACGTATGCAGCCGTTCACTAAAAAAAAAAATTAACATCATAAACAGGTGGGGGGCTTCACTCCCCACACCCCCTAACTAAATATACCAACTCCGAGATCGCACTATAGGGAAGGAAAGAGCAACTCTGTGAAGTTGGCCAGCCATCTCCTTGCCCTATGACATATTCATTGAATCATTTAAATGCGATTCGATGAATATGTGTCACTGTTTCCATATTCGCTTAGAAGCATTTCCATCCTTCTAATATAGACCCCCATGGCCACCCCAACTCTCTGCAGAAAGTCGTTATCAAAAAGAAAGACATTATTCTTAAGAATAAGGTCAAGAAGAGAGCAAGCCATCTCAAGTCAGTGGACAGACCAATCAGTTCCCTTAATGAGATATGTTCTAACCATCTCAATCCCAACATCATTAGGAATTGAGGTAAATAAAGTACAAACATCAGGTGTAATCATAAGGCAGCCCTTGGCATCACCAACAGCCTCCAGTCATAGAGAAAAGGAACATAAAAAAATCCTGTGTATGCCTAAGGGCACCATGTGTGGTGTCAACCACAGGTCTAATATTTTTTTTCAACATAAATAGACAGTGTCTCTGTCACCTAAATGCATCCCAAAACAATAGAGTCAATCAGGCTCTTGTGGATCTTAGGTAAACCATGAATGACCAGTATAGCAGGGGAATCAACAAGGAAATATTCATATAAGTCACTCAGTATAATACCAGACAAATGGAGATTACACAAGGATGTATTGACATGTCTTATCAATCTCTGCACATCAACATATGTGACCTTTTTGTAAGTAGACTGATCATCAAGCATTGCTCTCATGGTACCAGCATACACAGATTTATCAAGACATTGACATTATAATAGTCTATTAAAATGTTCTTACAGGAAACATGAGATGACTGCTAATGAAAGTTATAACCAATTTGCCTGACGTGAGTTTTTATCCATTCTAATGCAAAATGAAATTGTATTTAGTCCTTTTGCATCTGAGTAAAGTTGCGACTGTACTTTAGCAGTTTCAAAAAAAATAAAGATTATTGTCTGTTGTTGCTTTAGTTAGTTGCACTGTATTACATTCTATCTATTAGTTGTAGAGCTGATGTAGGTAGTTTGTGTGATCCTGTTACACCTTAGCTCCAAAGCAGTTATTCTACATTAAGAAGGTGTTTTTCTGCTCCCTCGTGGCAGAAGTGTGCTGATCTAACCTATATGAGTTGGGGATTGCTGGTGGAATACTTAATGTGTGTACCACAATAGCCCCACCTTTATCAGCAGGTCAAAAATACAAACCAGGATGAAACTTAAATTGGGAAAGGGCAAGCCTCTCATCATGTGTCATATTAAAAAAGGCATGTCTATGTCCATTCTCAAAGGACTCCCATAAATAATTCTTACTAACATTCAAGAACATGTTAAGATGTGGATGCAAAGATAGAACAAAGGTATTAGGTTTTCTAAAGGCAATATTTTCTTGAGTCCTGGTGTCAGAAAGCAGAGTCTTGAGTATGATGTTATGTACAAGCAATCTTAAGTCAGTGATAAAGTCACTAACATCACATTTACTGGCAGGGATAAATGAAAGGCCTTTGTTCAAAACAGAGAGCTGAGACTAAGTCAAAGTAACAGAAGAAAGATATTAAATAATAAAGATTTCTCACCTATTTCTTCTTATCTTCAAAGCTGAAGATGCCATTCTGTCTGGGGAGGCCTTGCACTTCATCGGTCTCTGCTCATAGAGCAGTCCCCTCTGTACTTTCATTTCTCCCTGACCAGGAGAGGTAATTCTTGAAAAAAATGAAGATGTAGACAAAACTTGAGTTGTAAGAGGTTCCTTCCATCTGGCCTCAAGATCACACTGTCAAACAGCTCCAACAACATTTGAAGTGGGCAGTGTTTCTGTGGTAACCTCAGAATCTCTCAATGCATTCTCCTTAATAGCAGTAACTGAATTCTCATCTGGTAATAAAAAAAGAGTCATTGCCATTAGAGCTGTGCCATGTAAAAATATTCCCATTCTTGAAATCTGAAAAGTCCCTCTCTAACTTCCTCTTCTTCTTTTGCTGTTATAGTCTCAACTCAAAGACATAGACCTCAAAAAAATGCTCATCTCAGGGTCAGAACTAAGTCCAGCACTCCTCATGCAGTGTACTTACCACTTTTACCACTCTATTGTACTAAAACTGCATTTCCCAACACCAGTAACCCTCACTAATACCTAAGAATGGGAACCAACAGTAACAGCCCCAACAAAGAAGAGTTTGTAGTTTTTACTATTCTATTGCACCAAGACTGCATTTCTCCTCAAATGCCCGGGAAAGGGAACCAACAGTAACAGCACCAACAAAAAAGTGTTTGTAGTTTTTACCACTCTATTGTACTGAGACTGCATTTCCCTACACCAGAGACCCATGCTACTGCTATGAGATGGGAAAAAACAGTAGCAGCCCCAACAAAGAAGAGTTTGTAGTTTTTACCACTCTATTGTACTGAGATTACATTTCCACATGTCAGTGACCCTCACTAATGCTCTGGAATGGGAACCAACAGTAACAGCTCCAACAAAGAAGAGTTTGTAGTGTATGTCCCTCTAAACTGTCTACAATACCTTATGCATATCTCTGTAACATTTCTCTGATTTCAGTCTCTGTGGCATGCACACTTGCTGGAGCATTGTAAGCCCCTCAATCACTCGTGCTTTTTCTTCTCTCTCCCTAGCTATGTTATCTCTTACATTAAGTTTTAGGTTTTACTTGTCATAGCAAGCTCTTAAAAGTCCTGCAGTAAGTTGTAGTTGTTGCTCCTCAAGCCCTTAGACTGTAGGTTTTTGAAACTCAGGGCTGTAATGGTGATTAAATATGTTGCTTATACTTACATGTTGCAGGTTTGTAGGAAACTGATTGTATTTTTTTCTTCTCTGTCTGCCTCGTGGTACAACACAAAATTAGGAGATTTTTACCTGATTTTGGCCTAGCACTCAAGTGTGGGGTCATTTATTGCACTGTTGTGATTATTTTGCTGCTTGTGTATCCCTGCTAGCTTTAAACTACAAAAAAAAAAAAAAAAAAAAAATAATCTTGCTTTTTTCCCACTTTCTGAAAGTTAAGAAAGTTCAGTTACAGATTTGCTGTTCTGAACTGTTTGGAAGTTTCTAGAAGGCCAGTGCTTGCTTGGGCTAAAGGGAAGTCTCTGTGTTCACCAGTGGGAGTGGTTAACACTGAACAGCCTGCCTGTCCCTGGAGGAGTAGTTACTACCTAGAAGCTGTAGTTTTATTGGCCATTTTGGGTCAATTATAAACTCCTTGATCTCTCTCTTAAAACCCTACAGCTCTCTTTTTGCGCGGTTTTACGCACTGAGCAGCGTCGGACAGCACCACCTAAACAGGTTTAAACTATTCCAGGCTCCACAAAGTCTGCTCTTCACTTTTTCCCATTAGAACTGTTCAAACTCTCAAAGTAATCACTCTATTCTCTTTCTAATGCCCTGCACTTGCTCAGCTCTTATAAGGAAACACTAACTAACTAAAGCACTGCACCCTCCTTGACTTCTCATAAGTATTAGACTCCCGATTGGTCCTTCCTGATCAAGTGAAAAATCAGTTCCCTTCCCTAATCTGATCAGTAAAAAAACAGTTTCCTATACTAATCTGGTATGTTCAAGGGTCAGTTTCAAGGTTACTCTCCAGTCCAGCTGGTGAATCTGGGAATTTTGAGGCAATGTTATAATTGCTTTATGTACACAGACAACCCTCTCCTCCTTCCAACAAACTCTAATACATGTGAGAGATGCAGTTATACAGCCAAACTGGAGGCAGAGCTCTCTCAACCCAAGACTGGCACAGTCAGTCAGGAAGAAAAGGTAACCACCCACACCACAAATCCAGTCTCACACAGACCTATTGCATCTGCATACCCAACACATAAACACACAAAAACATACTCGGAGGCTCTAAATAAAAATCTGCCTAAACAGCAAAGACCTCCTATGCAGATATCCAAGCAACAGCCACCCCTCAACAATACCCACAAATCACATATCTCACAAAATCAGTGTGCCTCACAGTCCACAGCCCTTAAGGCCAAACAACACACCAAATACACTTGTTATAGGGGACTCTATTGTCCGGCACACTGATGTCCCGCTCACCAGACTGGACAAGGAGAAGGTCACTGTAAGCTGCCTGTCGGGTGCCAGGATCCGCCACATAACGCAAGCACTCAGGTCACTCCAAAGCAAGTACAAGTATGACTCTGTCATTATCCATGCTGGTGTGAATGGCCTGAGACGTACCTCCCTGGACTACATGAAAAGAGACATAGAGGAGCTCTCTGACCATTTAGCCCAGGCTGGTATGTCCCTGACCTTGAGTAGCATCTTGCCCTCACCAAGAATAATGCCACAGTATAAAGACAAAATGATCAGTTTCAACAATTGGCTAAAGTATTGGTGTCATTCAAAGAGGATCCAATGTCTGTCAGCCTGGGATGACATGCTCGACAAGCCACGTTGCTTCGCTAGGGACGGCTTGCACCTGTCACCCTTAGGCTTTCGTATACTGGCAAAGGCTCTTGCCACCCCCATAGTGCCTTTTTTAGGCAAGGCTCAAAGGACAAACCCACCTCTATAGACAACCCAAAGATAAAAAAACTAAAGGTAATGCTACTCAATGCCAGAAGTCTAAACCTCAAGATGCATGCACTCGAGACTCTCCTCAGTATGGAGAAAATCGATGTCTGTGCAGTAACAGAAACCTGGTTCAAGGATCCTGAGAGCACCCCAGCACTACCAGGTTATAGCTCATACCATGCGTTTCGGCCCCAAAACTCGGACTGAAGCACAAAAGGAAGGGGACTATCTATATTCTTCAAAGATACCTACACCTCCAGGTTAGTGGCACTGCACGAAGCATCGGAATCCATCCATGTGCAACTAACAGCGGGCAAAACTGCCTTTCAGTTTGTAGCCTACTACAAAACACCCTCCCTATTACAGGAACCCACTTGGCATTCCTGAGAACACTGGAGAATATGAAGGTCTCTCCAAACACTATGTTATTGGGTGACTTCAACTACCCAAACACTGACTGGGAAAACTACTCAAGCCCAAACACCCTCGCCCAATGGTTCCTTGAATTTATAAACTCTAACACAATGGAACAACTGATCACCACTCCCACAAGAGGGAACAACATATTGGACCTGGTCATCACCAACATGGGGACGCTATGTTCCACACCAGAGGTAAGCTCCTCATTGGTAAGATCAGACCATAAACAAATTTCCCTGGACATCCATATCCTGTCCCCACCCCTAGCCAAGGAAATCACTGTAAAGAATTTCTCAAAAGCCAAATTTGCACTTCTCAAGACTGAGGTGGAATCCTTCAAAGCCCCTGGGCCAGAGGATAATACAGCCCAATCTGCAGAATCCTTTACAAATGCATTCTATGAGCACCTGCAGGAATGCATGGATCGTGCTATCCCAAATAAAACCAAGACTCACTCCTCCAAAAACAGGAGACCGGTCTGGTGGACCCCGGCCATAAATAAGCTATACAACAGAAGGAGGAAGCTACTACATGATAGAGCAAAATCCCAAAAAGGGAAGGCATCTCTGATCAGTATTAGCAAGAAACTTCGATCCCTCATAAAATCATCAAAGGCCAGTTTCGAAAGAAAAATTGCCCTAGACACTAAAGATAATCACAAGGCCTTCTTTAGTTATGTCAGCAACATGGGCGGAAACTCCCAGATATGCTTTGAATTGTTGCATAACGGTACAAAATATACCGAACCTACAGACATAGCCAACATCCTGGCAGACAGATTCAGCGCAAACTTCTCCCCCCCTTCCCGCCCAAAGGAGCAAACACCTATCCCAACTGAATGTAACCTCCCTGACATCACAGATGCACAGGTGAAAGCTGCCCTCTCCAAAGCAAAAAACACAGCATCTATGATACCGGACGGTGTCCCAGGCTGTGTCTTACACAAGCTCCAAGAAGAACTGAACCCTCACATTATGTCACTGTTCAAACTTAGCCTTACTACACGATATGTACCCAAAGAATGGCGTACAGCTACAGTGGTCCCACTCCACAAAGGTGGTGCCCCAACGGACCCCAGAAACTATCGCCCCATAAGCCTGACTAGTCTGGTCTGTAAAGCCATGGAGCATATTATCATGGAACTCATAAACAAAGACATTGGGAGCCTCCAGACACTGGACCCTACCCAATTCATCTTTGTTAAGGGCAGATCTTGCCTCTTAAGCCTAGTTGATTTCTTTGAAACAGTTACCAAAGCCATAGATGAGGGCAAGGTAGTCCACACAGCCTACCTGGACCTTGCAAAAGCCTTCGACACAATACCCCACTCGGGCATCATAAATAAGCTTACCAGCTTAAATATCAACCCCTATATCACAAGATGGGTTGCAAACTGGCTCAGAGATAGAACCCACATGGTCAGAATCACAGGTGCCATGTCCGAATCCAAACCAGTTACAAGTGGCATCCCACAGGGCTCAGTTCTGAGACCTCTCTTGTTCTGTATATACTTCTCTGAGGTTCAGGCTAACACGGGGGGATTATGGCTGACAATGTTCGCAGATGACTGCAAACTGGGGACCATAATCGCCTCTCCAGCTGACACAAGCATCCTCCAAAAGGGTCTCACAGAGACGGATGCTTGGTGCCAGAGCCACGGCCTCAAGCTAAATGCTAAAAAGTGCATAGTCATCCCCTTTGGGAAAAACAAGGTGCCCACAAATTACCACATAGTTGGTAATCCATTAAGTACGGAAGAAGTAATTAGAGATTTGGGGACCAACGTAGATAGTAATCTCTCCTTTGATAATCACATTGCCAAAGTGGTCAGAAAGACCTTCTATATAGCCCACCTTATCACGAAAGGGTTCGCATCTAGATCAAGAGAGGTCATTGTGCCCCTCTACTCGTCACTCATCAGGCCCATAATCTAATACCATGCCCCTTTTGGGATGTACCTTACCCGACACCTGCAGCAACTGGAGAGAACCCAAAAGTACCTCACCAAGAAGATCATGGGCTACAAACAGATGTCCTATGCAGCTCGACTCAAGAAACTCCAGCTCTACTCAGTTGCTTACCGCCTACTCAGAGGCGATCTATGCCTGACGTACAAAGCCGTGTCAAACCCAGAATTAATGGACATGCTCCACCTCAAAAAATCCAAGTCCCTTAAAGCTACACGCTCCAGGGACCTAAACCTCAGCACAAAAATAAATAGGACATGCTGGAGGGACAGATTCATTTCCCAGAGGCTCCCCTCACTCTGGAATAGAATCCCAATTCATGTGAGACATAGCCCCTCGCTGACCCTCTTCAAGCGAAATTTGGACGCGTGGATGGGAAATCGCAAATTCACCCCTGGGATCTCTCTGGTGTCCCTGCTAGACAGAGGCACAGTAAACTAATCTTAAAAGGGTACCTTCTGTGACCTACTTTACAGAGGCACAGTAGGCTAATCTAATAGGGAGGCGGAAGCCAAATACACTCTGGCTAGGCTTATAAATGCCCTAGGGCAGATAGCCTAGTATCTACCTATGAACTTATGAACCTTTGCCTATTTCACCTGAGCACAGTATACTTGTTACATAAGTAAACTGCAGTCACTCCTCCCCCCACCACTTGGGCTCCTAAGATGATTTAGGTTTCCTGTTAGCTAAGGTGCCATTTTTCATCTCAGGGTTTGAACTAAGTCCAGTGCTCCTCATAGAGTGTGCTCGCCATGTAAGTTTTAGGTCTATTTTGCATTGAAATGATATGTAATAACCCATTTAAGAGGTTAATCCTGAATTGTTTCATCATTGAATTTGGTTCTGTGCTCCCTTTGTACTGGTAAACTCAGATTACCTCAATGCACGTTACCTCAGGGTTGCGAGTAGAATATTACTGCCTTTCCACTTAAATTATATCAGTGGCATTTTTTTAATGTTTGTAATAAGTTCATTCTGACAAATCTATGCAAGCACTGAGAGTTTTGAATGTGTATGTGCTCCTTGTGATTTATAGTCAAACTGTATAGGTTACACTACTTTAACTACACTAGCAATTTTTTATGTATTTTTTTAATTCACAGGCAAGCCATACCCTGTATAAATGCACTCTGTGTTTCATGCTAGTATTGTGAAGATAACAGCTCTTGTTAATACATACTTTTATTTTGCTTATCACTGCTAGCTGTTGTGAGTGTTTTTACCCTTGTTAACATATGTAATGTTGCCTTCCTCTCTCTGCTATACGCTTTGAATGTATTCACCTATTATACATGATATACTGCTAGAACTCTTCCATGTATGTAACCTTTGATAAAACTGTGCTATATACCATATCCCTGTTCAACTAATCACCTCTTTGCACCTCTGTCCCTAAGAAAGGTTCAAGGCATCACCCTTGTCAAGTAATTCCTTTTCATTGTACACTTGTTTCTCTGCTACTCTAACTGATAAAACTGTTCTGTCCTCTATTTCCCTCTCTCCTTCATACATGTTTCTTGCTTCCTTCTCACATAACCTGTTACTATAATTCTTTTATTTTATTTTTTACATTTTTACCACTGTATTGTACTGAGACTGGATTTCCCCAGTGACCAGTGCCAGTGACCCTCGCTAATGCTCAGGAATGGGAACCAACAGTAACAGCTCCAACATATATAGCTTTTTGATACTCAGGGTTGTAATGTTGATTAAACAAATGTAACTACATTGTGTAAAAAACACCAAATTCACGAAAACCATAATAAACTTCGGAACAAAACCATGGAAAAAAAAGACAAAATGATGACTGTCCACACAGATAAAAAGTTAAGCGCTTTCTTTCTTTTTAATCACAACGAGCTTCTTCAGAACTGACCAGTAAATCAATTTGTCAAGTTTAAATACAAAAGTTGATTAATAAATAAATAATAATTAATAAATAAACCAATCAAATGTCCATTCATCTAACTGTTCATTAATACATGCCATTTTCTTAAAGTCAATAGTATCAAATGTGAAATATATCACTTGACGTGTATACAAAAAGCATATAGCACATACAAGTGTGTACCTACTGTAAAAATACTTGTCAAATAAACTATTTAATAATATTGTCTGTTATTTAAAAGAAATTTAACATTTAAGGTCTCATTTAGACCAGGAATGTGATCTGCCCTAAGGAAAATCTGCCATCTAAGCTTCTTGTTTTCCAGGGCATTATTAAATTCTGTGACAAATGGAGTCAAATCTATTTCATCCAACACAAAAAATACAAATTTCTTGAAGTTAGAACACTCCAAAGCATGTTTGGCTAAAGCATTATTAGTATCTTTGTTTCTAATAGCCAAACGATGTTTGTAAATCCTTTTATAAAGGGCTCTAGTTGTTTTCCCCACATAGAAATTATGACAGATGGAGCAGCTTGCCAAATATACTACCCCCATACTTTTGCAGTTGTATCTACCTTTATTGACCACCATTTTATTAATATGTGGAAAAATATATTTTTTGATGAATCAATAAACCTGCATTGTTTGCAGTTATAACATGGGTACGTGCCAGTGGCTCCTCTAACAGTTTTGTTTTCTCCTGTTTCTAAAATAGACTTTACACTTGCAACATTTGTATAAATGAAGTATGGGTGGTCCCCTAATACTCTAGCTAAGTCTCGGTTTCCTAAAATAACTTTCCAGTTGTTGGAAATTATCTGTTTGATATGGTGAAAGTCAATAGTAATAGGAACAGGAAAGGCACAATCCATTCCTTTTACTTTCCCACTGTTGTTATTAGTTATGAACCCACTAGTTAAAATTGGTGGGAACTTTTCCGTCCTAACCAATATCTGCTCGAAAATTTCCCTCAGTTTTTCATATGGATACCCTCTCTGGACAAACATAAAAATAAGTTTGTTTGCATCACAAATGAAATTTTCATTATCTGAAATTAATCTACTGAGGTGTAAAATTTGTCCTCTGACCAAGTTCAGCTTCATGAATAAAGGATGACCACTCTCAAAATGAAGGAAATTATGAGTGCAGGTGTTCTTTATGAACACCGTACTGATGAGTCTTTTTTTCTTCAAGATTCATATTTTTAGTCCAAGAAGTGCACATTCGTGCCAACTTCACTTAAAGTGAACTTCAGTCACATCCTGTGTCTGTTCATATCATCCAAAAATAGATCCATTCCAGACAAAAACCAAATCATCAATAAATCTCCTATAAAAGGAGACATATTTAAATCTCTCCAGTTTAGTCAGGAAGGACAGTTCCCACCAATTTAACACTAAATTGGAGAAAGCCGGTTCTACTTTAGCCCTTATAGCAACCCCACAGGTCTGACGGTATATTCTTCTGTCAAACAAGAAAAAGTTATTTTTCAACACCAGATTAAGTAAAAGGAAAATGGCCTGTACCATTATGTTGTCAAGCTTAGTGTGTTCCTTCAAAAAACTTTTCACAGCTTCTATCTCCATACTTTATACTTTGATCAATAGAAGTATACAGGGATTCTACATCTATGGTAACTAGTAATGTTTCCGTACCTGTAAAAGTGTGATTTCTAAGAAGGTCCAAGAACTCCCAAGAATCTTTCAAAAAATATGGAGTCTTAACAACTAAGGGATTCAGCAAATGGTCCACATAATAGGAGATGGTAACAGTTTTACCCTTTTTGGCTGACACTATAGATCTAAAGGGTGGATTGGTCACATCTTTATGTATCTTTGAAATGCCAAAGAAAACACCTAACAAAGGTTCTTCCACGTAAAGGAATTCATAGGTGTTTAAATTAATGTAATTTTTGTTTAACAGTTCCATCAAAAGTTGGTCTTTATTGAGAAAGTTTCTCCTCACTGTGTCTTTGCTGACTAACTGATAATTCTTTTTGTCACTTAGTAATTCCTTGATACATACTTGATAGTCAGATGTTCTCATTATGACCAACCCATTACCCTTATCGGCTTTCATAAATCTATACTGTTGACTCTTTCTCAAGTCAGTCAAAATTTTTCTCTCTCTTTGGTCCCAAAAATACCTTTTACTTTTATTTTTGTTTTTATTTTTACTATGGGTTGTATGTGTCCCCTGATTATTACATATACATCGGATGTCATTCTCACACAATTCATTAAATATGTTGAGTAGTCTATGTCAATTTTGGATTCACATTACTTGGTTTTCTACATTCAGTGTTGTTTCTATGTTGTATTTCGTCAAAAGCATATCTAAGATTTAATTTTCTGATGTATAGTTTCAAACCTAAAACAGCATCAGTTAATGGAGCTTTAACAGCAGGTACAAAAGAAAAACCTTTTTCCAAAGCTTTTGTTTGACTTTCACTAAGTGATAAATCACTAAGGTTATATATTTTGCATAAAGGTAGTATTTCTTTCGATATCTCCCCTTCTTCTTGTTCCCCAGGTTCCCCTTCCCTTTGGTAGTGGTCATATTGCCGTCTGTCTCGGATGACTTGTGGGGAAAGGGTTGTTTGGACCATGTGAAGCATCATTGTTACTGCCAGTACCTTCCTCTGCTTCATTTATTACATTTACACTGTCTACATTAGTATTCGGATTATTTTCAACACAATTCCACTTGTCAACATTTCTGGTACTTTTGGCATCTTCAAAGCCATTAATAGTACGTTTCTGACAAGACCATTTGATTTTTGATTCAAAACAAATGGGTTGTTTGCGTAAGCTAAAGAATCTCGAGCCAGTTTGTTACACTTTCTATTAGTTAAGGTTGCCATGTGCCTTTGAAGTTTAGCTTCAATGACATCATAAAATGACTTAAACATACCAAACTGGTCATGGTTTACAATACATTCATTCAATTCACATATTTAACAAAGAAGAGCTTGCAGTGTATGCCCCGTCTAAACTCTCTACAATACCTTATGCATATCTCTGTACCATTTCTCTGATTTCAGTATCTGTGGCATGCACACTTAAAGGAGTCTTGTAACCTCTGTAAGTTATCTCCTGCAGTAAGTTTTAGTTTTTACTTATTATAGCAAGCCCTTAAAACTCCTACAGTAAGTTTTAGTTTTTACTCCTCATAACAAGCCCTTAGACTATAGCTTTTTGAAAACTCTGGGTTATAATGTTGATTAAACAAGTGTAACTACATTGCTTACACCAACGTGTCAGGTTTGTAGGAAACTGTATTTTTTGCTTCTCTGTCTGCCTCATGGTGCAACCCACTCTGTTCGCCCTCACTATGCTTGGGCTCACTCTGTTCACATACCCTACACCCATATCACCCACCCCCTCTTTCCGTAATTTATAGCTACCCACTATTCAAGCTCTCCTTCTTTGCATACTTCGACCTATCATATCCTAGTATC
The DNA here is from genome assembly GCF_019279795.1 of Protopterus annectens. Taxonomy (NCBI): domain Eukaryota; kingdom Metazoa; phylum Chordata; order Ceratodontiformes; family Protopteridae; genus Protopterus; species Protopterus annectens. Next base: position 1,048,694,622 of record NC_056741.1, read on the forward strand.
TAAACAACACCCCAATTTAAGTTAACAACCATCTTAACCAATCAAACTTCTTCCTAATAAACCACCCCTTTCTACCATTCCATACTATCTTAAGCTATCTAATTATCTCACCCAGTCCTCACACCCATATCCCTACCCCTTTCTACCATCCCATACTGTCTTAAGCTAACTAATTATCCCACCGGGTCCTCACACCCATTTCCCTGCAGCCCTGCACAACTATCCTTCCCCTCACCTGATAATTGGGTTGCCACCTTTTCAAATGCTCAAAGTGGGACATTTTCAGTACAAACATCAGATTTTGCAGGGCAAATATACCCATGGCCAAGGACATAACTTCACTTTGTGGCCTAAATAAAAGCTTATTCTTGTAGAATGTTAGTTGCTTATTCTGTTTCTTAACACATTTAGGTGTTTCAGATATAGAATAACTGTTTTATGCAACTATTACATAAAATATAGGAAATATGTTTGTCCTAAAATCTCAGAACATTTGCCATTTTATTGATTTCTTTGCAGGACACAACTGCCCAAAGAGGAACTGTCGCTCGCAAAGTTGGACAGGTGGTAACTCTACCTGATAACTACATAAGCATTACGCAGGTTAACAGCATTATCTTTGACTTGTTCTGTCAGACTAAGCCTCCACTCCTTACCTCCAAATTTACAATATAGTAACACAATTCCCCAGCTGCAACTTAGAACTTCTCCCCTTTATAATAGCCTTCAGCTCAAACTAACTCGTATTTCTGTAATCAGTATGTATTTCCTGTTAACCATCCTAATAATATCTCTCCCCATAGCAACCATCCTTACCTCCTACCAACATTCTGTCACCTGGAACCCAAACTCCAAGTCTCCCACCAAACCCAACTACCAAGCACATGACTCAGACTTCTCCCACATCTCTCCTGTCATGTACAACCATTCCACTGTAAATCTAGCCCCTTTTAAAATCTTCCATTACCACTCCAAAGGACACCTCAATTTACAAACAACCTACTTATTTCCAAATACCTGTTGACTCTGTTTAATCTAGCATCTCAACTGATACTCAGTGGGGATATCCCTCCAAATCCATGCCCTCCCATTACCTCCCTCATCCCCCTCAACCTGAAACACACACACACTAACTTCTCCATCTCGCTCAACCCCAAACACACCCCACCTGCACTCCATAAGAAGACCTGCACATAAATCTCTATGGTTTCAGACAGCTAATACAGACTCTCACCTGTATAGATAAATCTACAAATAAATAGTCCATACTTCATTGGGTACTTACCAACCATCCATCCTCAGCACAATAATTGGGTACATTACCCAACACTCTAAGTGACCACCTCTCCACCTTTCTAATAAGACAAGAAATTAACCCTCAGAAAAACCCTACCTCCAACAAATACGCCACTATAAAAACTTCAAACCAGACTTCATAAGAGCCTTAAACTACTGTAACTGATATCCACTTACTAGCCTTCCACTTTACATGGCAATTGACCACTTCAACTCCACCTTTCTAGACATACTTAATCAATTATCACCCATAGGACAATTAGAATTAAATCCAACTATGCCCCTCGGCTGTCCAAAACCACACGACAGCTTCTAAAAGGAGACAAGGCTTGAGACACCTGGCATAAAAAGAAAACTATCACAAATAGACAATTCTTTCTTGAACTAAGGAATAAATCCAAAACACAAATAAGGAATGACAAAACAACACTACTTTGACATCCAAAACAGAGCTCTAACCCACAAAAATTCTGGGCCGCTATTAACAAAATACTACAGCCATTTAGAACCAGCCCCCCAAACCTAAATATTATGAAAAACATCATAGCTATGCAATTCAATGATTACTTTACCAATTTGATCCTTAAATTGATCACCCCATCTTCCCCTTCTAGCCCCCCAAACTAAATAATCCCCTAAACAATGAAAACCTATTTTTTCAGAAACTAGTTCCAACCAGTATCATCTGCAAGCACCTGTCCAAATTAAAACTCACTACCCACGCAGCAAACTCCCAGCACTATACGTCTGGATCACAGCCAAAGCCATTGCATTGCATATTTCCATACTAATTAACAAATCCATAGTTGAGCAAACAGTACCTTCCCTCTGGAAAATCCCTCACATAATCCCCTTACATAAAAGTGGCACCTCAACTGAATTATCAAATTACAGACCAATAGCTATACTATCCCCACTATCACAAATCTTGGAAAAATGTATTCATTCTCAGTTTCTAAATTATATCCTATCCAACAAACTTTCCAAAACACAACACGGGTTCTGCCCATGCCACAGCATGACCATTGTTCTCATTAATTTTACCAACATTGTCAATCAACAATGACCTTGATAACCTAGTTTCCACAGCATTTCTAGACCTGTCTAAACCATTCAACATGGTCTTTCACAACAAACTCCTTATTGTACTCTCTGTGCTTAATCTAAGCAATTCCACCCTATTTTAAAGACTCTCCAACTGCCAGCAGGCTGCTAAATGGATGGAATCCCTATCTATCCTCCTGCCAGTTACCCTATGTGTACCACAGGGATCAGTACTTGGGCCCCTGTTTTTCACCATGTTTACAAACAACCTATACACTGCCTCCCCTCATGCAGATTTGGTCCAATATGCTGATGATGCCACATTAATCTGCACAGCCCCCTCTCTCCAAATTCTTCAAGAAAGAAAAAAAACAGAAATCCTTTACTGCCATAGAAACCTGGATGTCATACTCTCAACTTATTCTAAATCCCCCCAAATTAAGTCATGCTTTTCTATCCCTCCAAACCTAATAACCTCGCCCTCTCCCTTTTAAAATACCCTCAGTGGACAATACTGTCATCATCCCAGTGCCACAAACCAAATCACTAGGGATAATCATTGACCAAAACTTGAAATTCGGTAAACATATAGCCCAGACCATAACTAAAGTTCATAAAAAACTAGGCACCCTTTACAGGAGCAAGAACTACCATACTAATGACAATAAAGCCATCATAGCTAGAACTCACCTACTGTCAACATTATTATATTCATCCCCTGTGCTAACCAACCTAAACAAAGGAGACCTTATTTGACATTTGTTAACCAGGTTGGTCTATCTGAGCCAGAAGCCCATTTTCAGTGGAGACCCAAGTAGAAAAGCTCCAGTGTACAGCAAACAGTAATGATATTACATTTGAAATAGATGCTTCAATAAAAAAAGAGAAAAACTGAAGATACATGTAGCAGAGAAAAGCAGTTATGTAGGCAGAGAGATCAGGTACAAAGTAAGTGGAAAAAAGAATGTTGAAAAAAGAAGAGAGAAGAGTTACATACAGAAGTTATTACTATTATTATAACAATATTACAGATAAGCGAATACTTATATACAGTTGTAGTTACAGTTAAAAAAAATATAAATATACATATTTACATGGATTATAGCTGCACAGAACAATTAGGTGTTGGAATGGAAGATAAGATCCTACATGTTTGAAATGTTGAGTAAAAGTTAAAGAGTGGGGAGAATTTAGTAGGGTCCTGGCAAGGGCAGGATCAAGAGTTTAATAGGTAGTGGTTTAGTTTTTTTTTTTTTTTTACATGGTTTGTGTGTGTAATGTTTCTAGCATTGGAAGGGTGTTTGTTCCAGGCCAGGGATACTAAGTGTTTGTATAGGAATTTGCCAATGTTTTTGTTGGGTTTGTATATATCAAGGAGAAGATGGTTGGACCAGCGAAGTGAACGATTAGGGGTGTTGTAGGATTCTAGGGAGGACAGGGAGGGGAAGGAAGTCAGTTTCTAGAGTAATGAGTGTGTGATGTGTAATTGTGAATGTGGAAGCTGCTGGAGGAATTCTAACCATGTGACGTTAACAAATTAACCACTTGCTATAACAAAATAGCAAAATTCACTACCAGCTCCCCCTATCAATCCCACCATTGCCTAGCTTTGAAGCAATTAGGCTGACTAGAATTAATCAACTTGCTAATCTTTAACCAACTTACTGTGGCACATCAAATAGTCTACTATCCCAATAGAGCACCATCTCTATCAGACCTACTTAACCTCTTCAATAACAACTGCCAACTTAGGTCCACAAACAAACGCTTGTGGAAATATCTAAAAGCAAATATATGTCAGGTGACTCCCTTTACTCAAGTACAGTTGCAAAAATCTGGAACACCCTCCCTCCTGAAATCAGAATGCAAAATAAGAAATCTAACTTCAAAAATCAACTAAAGTCCTACATAACCACCTCTTGGATATGCAAACGACAAGACCCAGACTAGCTTACTTAATATAGTCCTAATCCTCTCTCATAACTATCTGTCAATGCTGGATTACATGATAAATTTCCAGAGTTGCATATGTTAATGGAACATTCCTTGATACATTTCTGTAGTCTTTACTTTATGTAATATGCATATGAATCCTGTAATGACTATATTGAATTTGTTTTTATCGACTGTTGTTAATGCTTTTGGTATCATGTTGTACTATGTGGAGCTTTTCTCCCTGGGCCTCCACTGAAAATGGGTAATTCTTGCTCAGTAGTACTTCCTGGTAAACAAATGTAAAATAAATAAAAAAGAAATAAATGATAACACCATCCAATCTAGATTGAAAATAATCGCCTCTAAACCTCTGAATAATCTCCTTATAAAGGGATTCAGTCATGCCAGCCAAGTCATCCTCGATGGGTTTTAAAAAATCAAGCAGAAGTTGTATATAATTAAAATTAAGCTCAGTGTTCAGCACATGCCACCTTCTAAGCAACTCAGGATAAACAGTTCCATAAGTGGGCATACAGAAAACCCTACGTCCACTAGCAATAATCTTATAGTGCAGGCAAGCTTCTAAATGTAAATGCTGCCATTGGTACCTTTTGAGTTTAAAAAATTCACTTCAGTTGCAGTTGTCTCATTTATACTGACAATCACTCACTCCTGAAACAAACAACAACTTTATGTGAGAGACATGGTTACACTTTGAAATAGGAGGCAAGACTATCATATAAGAACAAATTGAATGCCAAACAGGTTATCAGCACACACACATTTCCCACACTAAACAAGGACATGACACATAAAACCAAATATGTGGAGGTACTCACTAGTAACTTACCAAAAGATTAGATGCTGCCCAAATGGAATCCACCCCACACATAACAATATAAAATACAACCACAACATAATAATAATCACACTGGTATGCCAACAAATAAGCTCATGAGGTGTAACACCTCAAAACCTAATGCATTGGTCATAGGTGACTCTATTGTGAGACACACAGATGTTCCCTTCTCCCGGCTGGATAAGGAGCAAGTTATGGTTAGCTGTCTGTCCGGTTCTAAGATCCATCAAGTCACTCAACCACAAGTACAGGTATGACTCCATCATAGTCCATGTGGGGGTGAATGACTTGAGATGAACCTCACTGGACTTTATAAAGAGAGATATGACTGAGCTCTCAGATTATGTGTTACAGGCAGGTATAAGCCTAGCCTTAAGCAGCATTCTACCTTCTCCAAGGATGATGCCACAATACAAACAAAAAATATTGACTTTAACTTAACAGTTAGCTTAGGTTTGGTGTCAGTCCAAGAGTGCTTAATCATTCTAGTGGGATAGTGCTTACCCATTCCAGAGGGATAGTGCTTACCCATTCAATGGGATACTGCTGTTCTGAAATAAGAACTCTTCTGTTAGAAAGCATAAGATTGAGGGCTGACTCAGGAAACACCAGCTCCCTCAACCAACTGTACTAGAAGTAGTGAATATAAAGATAAAACGCCAGGAAATGGGATCTCTAGAAAAGGGTATGGCCAAATTACATAGTGAAAAATGGGAATTGTGAAAATAATACATGTATAATAATGTTCTGGAGGAGAAATGAGGTTTAAAAGAAGGCAGGATTTGAATGAGCTATGTAATATTTGACTGCCAATTACTAGAGAGATTATAAGTGATGTATAATGTTTTCAACTAAAAATATGTCAATATGGTTTTCATTTATATAAATGTATGATTGCCTATGTCATAACTGATAATTTAATAAAGATTATTTTCACACTGTTGCTATTATTCTTTATGAATGTCATTATTTAGTGATATGTATTATTATAAATTTTTTTCTCAAGTGTCAATCTATCCCATTCCCAGGATGAAGAGAAGAAAGAGCAATCCTGCTTTTAGAAAAAAAGAGAAAGTCGAGGGAAGAAATATTAAAAAAGAATGAAACGGCATTATTGAAATACATCAATCGTAAAGAAACTACTATTACTGATGCACCTGAAGCAGTTTCTAAATTAAAACCAACTTTAAGTTCAAGTAGTTCATCAACTTCAAGAGATGAAGTGTGTGATGAACAAAAAATCCTGACCATTAACTTAAAAGATGCTGGTCTTTGGCCAAGCAAGATTAATGATGACACACGGTTCTTACTGGTACATCAAGGTGCATCTGTGGTTCAACACTTAGGTTCTCATTTCGGTGAAGTGATTCGTCAAGGTACATCAATCAAAGGATGAAACAGAAAACATACATGCAACTGTTTTTTTTTTTAACCCTACCAAATGGTGAAAGAAATGTTGAGATTATGGTTGATTTACTCTCCTTCTAAGGAAGAGCTTTACTGCTTTTGTTGCAGACTGTTTTCAGACAGAAGTTATTCAGATTTTGATTCTGTGGATGGATTCAATATGTGGTGGAAGCTGAATCCTAAAATAATCGAGCATGAATCCAGTGCGGCCCAGATTCAGAAATTCACACAGTGGATGGAGCTGGAAATTAGGATTAAATGTGGAGCAACTACTGATAAAAAAAAAAATCAGGATATTATTGAAAATGAAGTGAAAAAGTGAAGATATATCCTTTCAAGATTGTTGGACATAATTAGATTGCTAGTGAAACAGAACTTGGTGTTACAGGGTCACCAAGAAGGAATTCATAATGAAATTGACATTGATTCTGAATTGACGAGAACTAGAGGAAATGTTTTTAGAATTAGTACATTTGTTGGCAAAATATGACCCAGTGGTTTGAGGGATATTCTCAGAATCAAGCTGGGAAATAAATTTACTAAATCTTATATGTCACTTACAATCTAAAACGAATGTATAAAAATCTTGGGAAATAAAATAAGAAGCAAAATCATAGAACAAGTTAAAGAAGCCAAGCACTATTCTATAATATTCGACAATACGCCTGATATTTCTCATAAGGAACAGATGAGGCAAGTTTTGTGCTACATTATGATTGATGGTGATAAAGTAAAGGTAATGGAATCATTTGTTGATTTTATTGAAGCAATAGGTAAAACCACCAAGAATATTTCAAGTATGATTTTGTAACAACTAGAACATGATGGAATTGATATTCAAAATTTTAGAGGACAAGCTTATGGCAATATACTGGTGTTCAGAGACACATAAAACAATTTAAAAGAAAAGCAGAGGCTTGTTGCATGCACTAATCATATGCTGAATTTGATCAGTGCACATTTAGCTTCTGTTGCTATAAATTCTGTTACCTTTTTTGGAACTTTGGAGGATTTTTTCACATTTTTTCATCCTCAGCTCATCATTACGATATTCTGACTTCGGTCACTTGTCAAAGTCTCAAGAGCATAATAGAAATAGGGTGGAGTGGAAGGGGAGAAAATGCAAGTGTCATAAAAAAATAAATTCTCTGGCATTTTAAAAGCTTTAGAAGATTTAACTAGTGAAGAAGAAAATACATTTGCAAGTCAGATGCTGGGGTTCTACTTGCTGTGTTGCAGTCATTTTCCTTTCTGTGCTTCCTTGGCCTATGGGAATCTGTCCTTCTAGAAATTACCACCACACAGGCGTATCTACAAACTTAAGGATTAAATATATAGCATTGTGATATAAAACTTGAAGCTTTAAAAAACAATTTTAATTGAAAGTAGGTACAAGCTAGTGAATGGTGCAATAACATATGCCAAAGAAGTTTGCAATGATCTAGGAATAATCATGGAGGAGTGTCAGCATCGATTTAGAATGAAGAAACAAATATTTGGTGAAGGATCAAGTGATGATGCTGAATTACCATATGAAACTGAAATGCAAACGGAAATGTTTTCTTCACTGGATAGAATGATTCAAGAAAGAACTATAAAGGTTCAACATCTTCATGCTCTTGCTGAGAAATATGCATTCCTTACTCCGTTGAAGCTTTTGAATGATGACTGCAAGTATCAGCTACATCATGATGATCACAGTGACATTAATAAGGAAGAGTTCCTCATTGAGAGAAAAAGACTTCAAGGTTTCATTGCTGTTGCTGCTAAGCAAGATGAAACAGACTTGGAGGAAAGGCCCCCTTGAACTTTTACAGTTTATTCAGAAATACAGTCTTTGGAATTCAGTTCCAAATATTGTAATACTGCTGTGAATTTTTCTCACAATTGCTGTTAATGTTGCTAGCTGTGAGAGATGTTTCTCTAAACTAACTGATAAAAAAACACTTGAGATCTACTATGAGCATCTTGCATTTAAGAAACCTTTCCATACTTTCAATAGAACACCAACTGGCTGACAAAACAGACGTTGATAATGTCATCAATGATTTTGCTAACTGAAAAGCAAGAAAAATAACTTTGTAGATTGTTGTAATTAATCATTATTTCAACATATAGTTAAAAATGCATTCTTATTTGAATTTCTAGACATCATTTTCACTTTTTGTTTGACTATGATATGTATTCTCACAAAACAAAACACAATATACCTCTCCAAGGATGAATGGTGTTCTGACTGAAAAACAATTTAAAGAGACCACGCCTCTTGAGAATGGGTTTCAAGGGTACTTTCCCATTCAAGCCATTCCCTTTATCTGCCTGCAATTTAATTATCCATCTTAATACAGACATTTCTGTGTCATTACAAAAATCACCCAGATGTGGATTTATTTTCTAATTTTTCAACTACTAGGAATTTAAATGTATGTCTGTCACCAACATCTATTATATGCTTCACTAATGCATTACTGTCATCTCTCATCAGAATATGATGTAAATGAAACATGCGAGGGAACATTTATGTGTGGTCTGTTTAAATGGTTATGCTTGTATCGTGTTTTGTATGAAATGATATATTGTTATTGTGATTGGTTCTTAGTTGAATACTAAACTGTGATTGGAGGTTTTTGAGTCAGATGTCTTTTTATTTGTAGTCAAATTTGTGAATGCTATCTTGTTTTATATGGTCTGAAGAAGCAACATCTGAGTTGTGAAAGTACTTATCCATTTTGTGTATATTTGTTTTATACAAATTTTATTAAAACATTTGCATTTCGCTACTGTGTCTCTGTGATTTTTTCATTTATGTTTGGACTTTGATGTGTATTATGTTATATTTTGTGAGAGGGGAGGGGCTGCAAACTCAAAGTCCAGCCTGGGTGGCATGAACTCTAGCTATGCCATTGAATAAACCCTTATGTCACCCACTGGATTGCCAACTGGCTTACAGGCAGGATTCAGGTTATCAAAATAGTGTAAGTTACCTCTACAAAAAGACCAGTCACTAGTGGTGTCCCCTAGGGTTCTGTGCTGTGACCTCTCCTGTTTGTCATCTACTTTTCTGAAATAAAAGCAAATACCAATGGGCTCTAGTTGATTAAGTTTGCAGGTGACTGCAAGCTAGCAGCAGTAATTGAATCCCTAAATAGCTGCTCCTAGCTTGCAGAATCAGTCATTAAGTACTCAGAGACTTAGCTTTCCCAAAGGAAGTTTTGTCTCAAATAAATAACTGGTGTCAAAATCATGGTCTCAAACTGATTGCAAAAAAATTGTCTGATTGTATCCTTTGGGAACTCATCTAATCCAGGGAACTACAACATTGACAATATGCCCCTAAGAGTTGACTCAGTTGTTCAGGATTTGATAACTTATGTGGACAGTGACTTAACATTTGACCAACATGTGTCTATTGTTTTAAGAAAGTCATTCTATATTTCACAGCTTATAAACAAATAGATTATGTCTGGATCTAAGGATGTGATTGTCTCTCTTTACTCAGTCCTCATTAGGGCAATCACTAAAACTAAATGCCAAGAAATGCATAATAGTATCCTTTGGGAAGTCTTCCATCCCTGGTAATTATCATATTGACAACACACCCCTTAGAGTTGACCCAGTAGTCAGGGACGTAGGAACACACATAGTAATCTAGCCTTTGATCATCACGTGTCTACAGTGGTGAGGAAATCATTCTATATTGCAAAACTTATAAACAAAGGTAATGCATCTAAGTCCAAGGAAGTTATTGTTCCACTGTATTTGGCATTCATCAGACCTATCACTGAGTACAGTGCCCCCCTTTGGTATGTACATAACCAGGCATATCGAATAATTGGAATGTCCACAGAGGTTCCTCACTAAAAGTATACAGGGTATAAGTAACATGTCCTATGCAGACCACTTCAAGGCCCTATCCATATCTCTCAACCTGGAAACATCAAAAATCTGGATAAAGGCCCATGATAAATAGGTACAAATATGCATGCTGATTAACATAACATTTGCATACATAATTATGTAACCCCACCCACTCAAATGGAATTGTGGTAAATGGAAACTGAAAAACAGGCAACCAAAATATAGCCCCAGAGCCCCCTGCAGCCATTCCAATATCCCATTACCTGGCTATTTCACCCCATTTACCATAAGCACTAATGTGCATACTGCTTTACTTCTACAGTTATTTGTATTTTATTTTACATTTTATAGCACAAACACTAATAGACATCTGCTTAACAAAGCAATAAAGTTTCACAATGAAAATAGACTTAGCATCAAAACGTCTTTGCACTTGAAACTCACATTCATTGAAACAGCATTGAAACCCACATCCAAAGAAAATGCATCTGGCCAGTGGAGGATAAAGATTACCTTTAGGCTGTTTTGAAATCATAGGCCCCTTGTACATGCAACATGAAACATACATGTGTTCTTTGATACACCTTCCTGACTTTATTAAATTATATTCCTTGTATAATACAGCACACTTGTTAGAGCGCATTTTTAATTTATTGTTTGAACATTGTTCCAGTAAGCAATGAAACAAAATGCATGAACCAATAATGACAAAACTGTCCAATTCAGAACATTTCCATCATAAAAGTCTACTATAATTTCTACAATCCACCAGTATCAGTAAATATGCACAATCTCTACTGTAGTAAAAGTCATCTGAATTCCATGTTAAAGAGATCTGTAACTAGGTTGCTGCTAGCAAATAACTTTACATTTCATTGTTTCATCTACAAATATAAGTGCCTGTTGCCCTTGAAGAATAAGTTGCCTATGTTACATTAAAAAAATGATAAGCTAGCAATACTTTAATAGGGAATGGATGGCAAACTGATAACAGGTTCATAATAGCTATCTCTGCCAAAGGATGATATTCTCAGTACCCTTTAAAAGTATAACACAGTACAGTATCAGCAATCCATCTACAGACTGTGGGAGTAGAACCCACAGCCATCTGCAGCAAAAGCAAGTATACTACCTGTTGTGCTACTAACGATGTAAGTAGACTTTGTATAAGCAGCACTAAACATCTATTTCCCTGAAGAACTGTGCAGCACAAGAAATCAGGAAAAAAGCCAACATTTGTTAGGGGGACAAAGGCCCAAAACCGGGGACACATTTTAAACACTGCTTGTATAATCTTAGAAAATTGCTAGAATAAAATGTTGTGTTACCATGTGTTTACTAAAGGATAGGAAGACAAACATAAATGGCTATCATTACTTAGTAAATTCAGTTCTTCTCAGTGATTTGCCAGAATGAAATAAAATGTATGGTTTTTAACATTTGTTTACTGGGAAAGTCCAACTTGGAACAAAGCTAACTTTCAGCAGAGGCCTGGGGAGAGATGCTTCAGACCCATATCTTTGTATTGTGAGAGGAAACCCAAACAAACACAGGGAGGACATGCAGACTACATACAGAAGGCACTTCAGCCAATAATTGAACCAGAGAACCTCTTGCTGTGAGGCAAGAACACTACCACTGCACCATCCAAATTTTAAGAACAACAGACGAAAAGTATGAGCCAAACACATTCCAGACATTCTGTGAAAATTAGTACAGTTGAGAGCTATAACTCCTTCAATCACACACACACACACACACACACACACACACACACACACACACACACACACACACACACACACACACACACAAACACACATAAAATGAACAACAGATCTTTCACATAAAATGAAGCAATGGACCTTTCACATAAAATCCTTTCTCATAAAATGAGCAGTGGACCTTTCCCATAAAATGAAGCAATGAACCTTTCCCATAAAATGAAGCAATGGATCTTTCACATAAAATGAGGCAGCTAGCAATGGACCTTTCATTTTGCATAAAATGAGGCAGCCAGCAATGGACCTTTCATTTCACATAAAATAAGGCAGCCAGCAATCGAACTTTCATTTCACATAAAGTGAAGTAGCCAGCAACGGACCTTTCATTTCACATAAAATAAAAGCAGCCAGCAACGGACCTTTCATTTCACATAAAATGATGCAGACAGCCAGTAATGGACCTTTCATTTCACATCAAATGAAGAAGCTAGCAACTCACACTAGCGGACCTTTCACATAAAACGAAGCAGCCAGCATCAGACCTTTCACATAAATGCTAACACAATTCAAATTGCATGTGGTGTGTTCAACTTCTGAATGACAATAAACATGTACAGATGGAAAAATGCATTAATAAACCCAACAAAAGTGCTTGATTTACCTGGAAATAAATGCAGCATTGCAGCTGCAGCAATAAATTCCAATTGCTAAAAAACTTCAGCTTTCGGGCATCTCGTCTGTCCCACCCCTCTTGTAAACTCACTCACTCATCCCAGAGCAAGCTCTCAGCCAACAGGCTGCTCATGAAGCTAACATCACTGTGCATGCTCCGTGTGATGATGTCAGTCCAGACAAAAAAAAAAAAAAAAGCCGGGAAATTTGGGAATTAAGAGGTGCCACTCAGAAATTGTGTCACCCCATTATTTGGACCTCAAAAACCAGTAAAAACCAATAGATTTGGTACGGTTGAGAGGTATGGCTTTGTCCTTGTATTCTGTCACCTACAGGCTTTTAAGAGGAGATTTATGCCTGTTATACAGGGCATTGTCAGACCCCACTCTGATGGACCTTTTGCATATCCACAAAACAAACAGTACCAGAATTACCCATTCTAAAGACTTAAACCTTCTCTGTGATATAAATAGGACCAGCTGGAGAGATAGATATGTATCCCAGAGACTACCCTGTCTATGGAACAGGCTCCCCATCCATGTGAAGCAGAGTTCCTCCCTAACGTGATTCAAGTGTAACTTGGACAATTGGATGGGAAACCAGAAATTCATCCCTGGTTTGGCACCTATGTCTCTAATGCAAACAGGTAACCTGTAAATGGTTCATCTCCCAGGCCCATCCTTACACTTATCAAGGGTATCAGAAGTTGTCAGAGATTTGGGGTGCAAGGCTAGGGATAAAAAGGCCTTTTTGGTTGTTAGTCTAGTAAACACCTCTGAACCTATGAACTTATAATTCTTCCTTTGGCATGTATCTGTTCAGACAAATGCAACAACAGGAACACACAGAGGGATATCTTACTAAAAGGGTACAAGGCCTAAAAAGCATGTCCTGCATGGACAGATTCAAAGCCCTGCCACTATACACTGTATCGTACAGACTGCTAAGTGGTGACCTGTATCTGATATACACAACATCCTCTGACCCATTAGTGATGGATTTAGTGCACATCAGCAAGTCAAATGGCATCAGGAATACCAGGGATCTAAACCTCTTCTGCAATATAAACATAACAGTTTGGAGGGACAGGTATATTTTACAGATTTCACAGAGGATGCCACTGATATAGAACAGACTCCACCTCCACATAAAATGAAGTTCAGCCTTGCCCATTTTCAAGCAGGATCTGCGGATGGGAAAAAGAACATTTATCCCAGTACTGCCCTTGTACTACTAAGGGATGGATGCAGCTGCTAAATGCTTTATCCCATGCATGGATCCCCTCAAATCATCTATAATATGATCACAGTTATTCTCATTAGGGATAACATATAATTATCGACCATGGGATGATTAAGACCAATCTATAACCAAATGGGATAGGTCATTTTGAGGACAAAAAGGGATATTGCCTAGGCTTAAAATGGTCCACAAGGGCAGCTAGCCTGGTATTTACCTATGATCCTCTGAACCTATGAAATTAACTTACATCTCACAATAACTTTTCTGATTCTGCCACTTTAAATCCAATGTCATTTGCCTGCAAAAGCAACATTTCATATCATACTGGACAGGAACTGCAGATATATGCAACTCTATACTGATTGAAACAGATAATTAAATTATCCCAACATAAACGCTTTTACAAAAACTTTAAGCCATAGTTTTTAAAAGCAATCCAATGAGATTGTTTTGACAGATCACCCCATCCCCATCTCTGATTAACTCCTGTTTGCTAAAATTATTATTGCTACATGAATTTTGCAGACAAAAGAATGCACACATATCAGTTTTCAGCATAGTTTCTTATGACTGCATAAATGAAGTGCAGAAAAACAATAAGCGCTAGCATTTACAGTTCTGTGTCTGTCCTTGGTATGCTATTATATATTAAGAGATGTATTACACTATATTCACCTCAACTGCTTGTTAAGATTTTCCAGTCTAATATTTGTTTAGGCAATACTGTTTAGTCAGGGTGTTTCTTAGTTTGAAGAAATTCATTCTCGGTATTTTGTTGTTCTTACTGCATACCTTTGGGCCTGGCAAATGCATGAGTAAACAAACAAAAATATAAATAAATATGCATGTACATGATATATACATCTGTCTCTCATCTCTCTCTCTCTCTGTATATATATATATATATATATATATATATATATATATATATATATATATATATATATATATATATAAGAAACAGACTGATACCACATAGGAACAACTGCCACTCGTCCAAGTAATAAGTAACATGCACCAAAAAGTCCTTGTGACAGAACACAGCAGACAACAGTGTCCAAAATCTTTAAAAGATGTTTTAATAAATGAATATATATCAAAGATAAGGGCTTTCACAAATATCTAATTTGCTTCATCAGACCTTGTATACATAAAACACATCACTTGCTTTTATAGCATCAAAAGTCACAACACAATCTGAATCTGTCCTAACAATTAAAGGAACACAGTCATTGAAATACAATAATCAAGAATAAATAAAAACAAAAATAAATGAACAGATCATAAACATAATTTCCTTAGCTTCCTATCCCTCACACTAGTTGTAATGACTATATGGTCATTAAGACCTTTGCCTAAATCTGCCCTAAGGTTGATAATCCATCTAAGTTCTTTTTCTTCGGTGGCATTTGAAACATTCCCTAGTTTGATGTTTTCAGGTACTAATTCTAACACACTAAATTTAAACTGATGTGTAGGTCCTAGCTCCAAAGTATGCTTTGCTAAGGCACTATATGTATGTCATTTCTTTAAACAATACATATGGTCTCTGATCCGCTCCCTCAGGTGTCTATTATTTTTCCCAATATAAAATTACCTACATTGCATGCAACGAGTTAGATATACAAGGTTCCTACTATTACAGTTAGCGTTAACCCGCAGGGTGTACCCCACACCTGTATCAGGATGTTTAAAATCTGTCCCATCATATATATATTTGCAAAAATTACACTGACCACAAATAATAGTTCCTACAATTAAAAGCTGGACTTCAGGATTAAATGCTCTCACTGGATAACATCATCTCTGTTTAAGATTTTTAGTGTTCTTATAAACTAAGTATGGTTTCTCCCCAACTATCTCAGCTATATGAGTTTCTATTGGAGAATTATCCAGTTCTCCTGCAATATATTCCTCACAGCTTCATTATCACTAGTATATGCAAATGTGAATGGAACATTATTTACCTGTCTCTTATCTGTCTTATCTTGTGTAGGTGGCTTAGAGTAATAAGGTTTGGCTCTACTACCTCTCATAACACTGACTTCAGTACCTACCCTTCAGATTTCATTCTCACGATATCCCCTATCAGTGAAGTTCTTACTCATTCTAGCAAAGATGAATTCTTGATTTGAAACTATATGCTTCTAAAGTATAGCCAAATAATCCACTTATGCTGTATTGGTGAAGTCACTAAAAATGCCAAAGCATGCACATCCACAGCTAGTGGTATTTGGCTTTATTGGTCTGTATGTACTCATTAACACTTAAAAAGTGAAAAAAGTAAAAAGTCACGGGCATTCATAAGCCATGTAGCTGAAACACTGTATGTCCTAAGGGATCATTAGCTTATACCCCATCTTGTAGGCCTCCTTTGCAGAAGGTTTAAATTATTCTACAGTGAAAACTATGCCTTGGCTGGATTTTTCTATACCGTTTTAACTGAATGGTTTGTCTCGCTGACCTTTCTACTTCTTAGTTTATATATATATACATTACTGTCAAAGTCCCAAATGCAGATTCTCTGCAGATGAAATATTGGATGGCAGATGGTAAATTGCTGTGTTGCCGACCGTTGATAGTTCATAGTAGCGAATGCCACTGTGTATTCACTGATATGAACTGGATCTATGGTCCAGAGAGCATGGTACAGTGCAGATTGGGATAATCATTCCTTTCCTCACTGTAGTGCGATCTCAGAGTTGGAATAAATAGTTAGCAGGGAGTTACACTTATCTGAGCCCCTATGTGAACATCATGTTTCATATTCAGCAAAGCTGTCAAATCTGCTGAAATTGTTTAGCAGATTCGACATTTTACCTAGTGAAATATAAACTTTTAAAATGTTGATAGTAAACCTATAAAAAAAAACAATATATATATATATATACACACACACGCACACATAAGTATTATGTCTGTGTGCCTATTCCAGTAAAGATTACAAAAGTGAAAGAGTCTGGAAGGAGGTAGGTAGGCAGAATAGATGAATAGGTATAAGAGTAAAAGTCAGGAAGGAAAAGGGTTACATATACAGGTGAGAAGAAATACTAGCTAAGGTTAGGAAGGAGAAGGGTTTAATAGATATGGCATAGCTGAAAAGCAGTACTGCCATGAAATGTGTCATTTGTTCAATCTGTAAAAAATATAAAAGAAAAACTTAGCAAAACTCAAGTTTTGAATATGTGATACCTTAAACTTCTTGTAACAGAGGCCCATGGGATATATCAAATAATCCCTTAAGGACATCAAATGTTTCAACGATATGGCTTATGAATGTCTATGACTTTTTACTTTTTTCTTTTTAATTCTTTGTGGATACATTCAGGCCAATAATGCCAAACCCCACTAGCTGTGGATCTGCATATTTTGGCCTTCTTATGACCTCATCAGCACAGCATAAGTGGATTGGTTGGCAATACCTAAGAAACACAGGGTTTGTACACCTAGCTGAACTCCATAACCATTAAGATGTCTGCAAAATATCCCAACTAACATCCAAACTAATAACAGGATAAGGAATGAGATGTGGATTGAAGTAAAGGAGATAACATGGAGAGAAATGGATATAGCAAAGAGGATGGATAGATCAGGTACACCAAGTCCTTGGTTATCCCTGACTTGTTGAAGTCTCTTGCTGCTTATCAGAGTTTTAGTCAAGCAACTGAGAAGCTATGAGTAATACAGTTTTGTTTGAAACCACATAATGTAAAAATGGAGCTAGGAATACATATAACTATATCTATCGATGCATCTATCTGTAGATAGATATATATATATATATATATATATATATATGTGTGTGTGTGTGTGTGTGTGTGTGTGTGTGTGTGTGTGTGTGTGTGTGTGTGTGCATGTGCGTGTGCATGTGTGTGTGGATCAAATTTTAAATACCGAAATTTCATAATCAAGAAGATGAAAATACCGAGACTGGAATGCTGAAATCTTTAAATACTGAAACTGCAAAACATCAAATCTCAAACTACTGAAAGTTCAGAATGTCAAGTATTAGAAAACTAAAATTTAAAGTGCCAATGTCGTAATCCCGATAGTACTATAGGAAATCCGTATTTAGTGTTTCTAAATGTGGAATGTCTCCTTAAACTTGTATAGAAAGCATGTGAACAAATATGGCGGACGTTTCGTACACTCCCAGCAGTAGTAGATGTTTGTACTGTGCTATAAGGTAAGAAAAAAGTATATGCCCCTTTTCCTTCTATAGTGCGATCCCAGAGTTGGTATATATAGTTAGGAGGGTGTGGGGGGGTACTGCTTCTCATTTCAGGAGGGGTGTGGGGGCATAGCCCCCCATTTAGGTTGTTTTTAGATAGTCCAGTTTGTACAGGAAGGTAAGTGAGTAGTTATTTTATTTTTATAAAGAGTTCTTGTTTGTGTTTTGAAGTATATAGCATTCTTTTTGTTTTTGTATAGTTCTGCTTTGGTGTAGTGGTTGTATGTGAGGTTTGTGCATTAGCATTTGGTATTTTGAGCTTCGGTGTTTTGCAGTTTCAGTATTTTAAGATTTTGGCATTCCAGTCTCTGTATTTTCATTATCGTGATTATGAAATTTCGGTATTTAAAAGTAGATCCATATATACATATACATACATACATACATATATCTATGTGCATATAATATAGTCACACTTATAGATTGATGAGATATAAATACCACATACATATATCTATCTATCTATATATATATATATATATATATATATATATATATATATATATACACACACACACACACACACACACACACACACACACACACACACACACATATTTATAGATATAGATACAGATAGATAGATATATGCACACACACACACACACACAGACACACACACACACACACACACACACACACACACACACACACACACACACACACACACACACACACACACACACACACGCATAAATAAGGAATTGAATGGCTGAATGGTCTTTTCCTTGAGGTTATTTTATTTAATTTGTTTTTGTTAACTTCATTAGTCCAACTATACTATGATTCTCTTTTCAGATGAAATGTGAGGTAGTATTTATACTACTAGGGAAAATTTCACCAGGATTCATAGGTTCATAGCTAGGTACTAGGCTATCTGCCTGAGAGCATTTATAAGCCTAGCCAGAATGTGTCGGTTTTTGCCACCCCATTGATTAATTAACTGATCCCCTGTCAAGCAGAGCAAATGAAGTGATCCCAGGGGTGTATTTTCTGTTACCCATCCACTCGTCAAGGTTTCTCTTGAAGAGTGTTAGTGAGGGGCTCTACCTAATGTAGTTTGGAATTTTGTTCCAAAGCATGGGGAGTCTCTGTGACAGGAATCCTCCAGCATGTTCTATTTATTGTTGTGGTGAGATTTACCTCACTAGAGTGTGTGGCTCACAGAGACTTGGATTTCATTAGGTGGAGCATGTCCATCAATTCTGAGTTGGACATGGCTTTGCAATTCAGGCAGCGATCACCTCTGAGTAAGCGATATGCTACTGAGTACAGCCAGAGTTTTTTCAGCTGGGCTGCATAGGACATATGTCTGAGGCCAGTAATCCTCTTGGTGAGGTACTTTTGTGGTCTTTCCAGCTGTTGGAAGTGTCTTGTGAGGTACATCCCAAATGGGGCATTGTCCTCTATGATGGGTCTGATGAGTGATGCGTAGAGGGGCACTATAACCTCTTTATTTCTAGATGCAAACTCTTTAGTAATTAGATTGGCCACATAGAAGGATTCCTAGCTACTTTGGCAATATGATTGTCAAAGGAGAGATTACTATCTACCTGGGTCCCCAAATCTCTTATTACCTCTTCTGTATTAAGGGGGCTGCCATCTATTTGTTAATTTGTGAGTGTTTTGTTTATCCCAAATGGGATGACTATGCATTTTTTGGCATTTAGCTTGAGGCCATGACTTTGACACCAGGTGTCCATCTCAGTAAGGCCCTTTTGGAGGATGTCTGTGTCCGACAGAGAGTCAGTTATGACTCACAGTTTGCAGTCATTGGCAAACTTGGATAGCCTTAGTCTTACTGTGTTTGCCTGTACTTCTGAGAAGTATATGCCGAACAGTAGGGGTCCCAGGACCGAGTCTTGTGGGACACCACTTGTGACTGGTTTAGAGTCGGACCTGGAGCCCGCTATCCTTACCGTGTGAGATCTGTCTGTAAGCCATTTGGCAACCCATCTCATGACGTAGGGGTTTATGTTCAGGCTGGTGAGTTTTTTTGTAATACCCGAGTGGGGAATGGTGTTGAAAGCCTTGGTGAGGTCAAGGTAGGCTGTGTAAACCACCTTTCCCTCATCTATGGACTTGGTGACTGTCTCAAAGAAGTCAACCAGGTTTAGTAGGCATGATCTGTCCTTAACAAAGCCAAACTGGGTCGGGTCAAGTGTTTGGAGGTTTCCAATGTCTTTGTTAATGAGTTCCATGATGATGCGCTCCATAGCCTTGCAGACCAGGCTAGTCAGGCTTATGGGGTGATAGTTACCAGGGTCAGTTGTGGCCCCCTCCTTTGTGCAGTTGAATAACCGTTGCTGTGTGCCATTCTATGGGCACATAGCCTGTGGAGAGGCTGAGGCTGAACAGCGTGTTTAGGTGGGGGGGTTAGTTCATTCTGTAGTTCGTGCAAGACGTACCCTGGGACACTATCTGGCCCTATTGATGCTGTATTTTTGGCTTTTTAAAGGGCTGTTTTCACCTGTGTGTCTGTGATTTCTGGGACACTACACTTTTCCAGTATTGTTGTGGGCCCTTTTGGGGGTGAGAGTGGGGTGACATTTTCACTGAATCTATCTGCCAGGATGTTGGCAATATCAGTAGGTTCAGTATATTTTGTGCTATTTTGCACTAGTTTAGTGCATATCTGCGATTTGCCACTTAAATTCTTAACATAGCTAAAGAAGACTTTGTGGTTATCTTTTGAATCCTTGGCTATTTTTCTTTCGAAGTTAGCCTTGGATGATTTTATGAGGGACCTTAGTTTCTTGCTGATACTGATCAGGGATGTCTTTCCTTCTTGGGATTTGCTTTATTTCTGAACTAGTTTCCTCCTTCTATTGTATAACCTGTTTATGGCAGGGGCCCACCAGGCTGGTTTCCTTCTCTTAGAGGAGTAAGTCTTGGTTTTGCTAGGGATGGCACGATCCATGCATCCTTGTAGGTGCTCATAGAGTGTATTTGTAAACGTTTCTGCATATTGGGCAGCATTATCCTTTAGTGTGGAGGCTGTGAAACTTACTGCCTCTGTCTTAAGTAAGGCGAAGTTTGCTTTAGAAATTTTTTTTACTGTGGTCTCCTTAGTTGGGGGTGGTGGTGGGGTGTGGATATCCAGAGTGATTAGTTTATGGTCTGATCTAACCAGTGACGGGTTGACCTCCGGTGTGGAACACCTGTTGCCCATGTTGGTGATGACCAGGTTCAATAAGTTTTCACCTCTGGTTGGGGAATTTACCAGCTGATCCAGGGTATTTGAGTTGATGAATTCCAGGAAGTTCTGGGCCTGGGAGTTTGTACTTGAGTAGTTTTCCCAGTTAATGGTAGGGTAATTTAAATTGCCCAATATCAGGGTGTTCGGTAAGAACTTCATGTTTTCCAGTGTCTCCAGAAAGGTGGAGTGGTGGTCCTGGGTCTTGGAGTGTGATCTGTAGCAGGCCACAATTTGCATTGTAGATTTGCCCAATGTTAGTTGCACATGGATGATCTCAGAGGTATCATGCTGCACCACTAACCTGGAGGTGTAGGTATCCTTGATGAATATGGATACACCCTCTCCTTTTGTGTTTCGGTCCATGTTCTGTGGCCAAAATGTGTGGTATGAGTTGTAGCCTGGTAGTGCTGGGGTGCTCTCTAGATCCTTGAACCAGGTTTCAGTTACTTCACAGATGTCGACATTCTCCATACTGAGGAGTGCTTTGAGCACGTGCATTTTGAGATTTAAACTCCTGGTGTTGAGTAGCATAACCCTGAGTTGTTTGTGGTTTATGGAGGTGGGTTTGACTTTTGAGCCTTGCTTAAAAAAGGCACTATGGGGGCAGCAAGAGCCTTGGCCAGTATTCGAAAGCCTAGGGGTGACAAGTGCAAGCCATCTCTTGTGAAGCAATGCGGTTTGTCGAGCATGTCGTCCCAGGCTGACAGACACTGGATCCCCTTTGAATGACACTAGAAGCTTAGCCAATTGTTGAAATTGATCATTTTTTCTTTATACTGAGTTATCATTCTTGGTGAGGGCAGAATGCTACTCAGGGTCAGGGTCATACCAGCCTGGGCTACATGATCAGAGAGCTCTTCCATGTCTTTTTCCATGTAGTCCAGGGAGGTATATCTCAGGTCATTCACACCAGTATGAACAATGAGAGAGTCATATTTGTAATTGTTCTGGAGTGACCTGAGTGCTTGTGTTATGTGGCAGATTCTGGCTCCCGACAGGCAGCTGACAGTAACCTTCTGCTTGTCCAGCCTAGTGAGTGGGACGTCAGTGTGCTTGACTATAGAATCACCTATTACTAGTGTTTTAGGTATGTTATTTCACCTTAAGGGCTGTGATTGTGCAGCACACTGATTTTGTGTTTTATGTGTTGTCTGGTTTGTGACGGGAGGTGCAGGTTGTTTGGGTGTCTGCTTTGGAGGTCTCTGATGCTTTTGCAGGTTTTTATTTAGAGCCTACGAGTATGATTTTGTGTATTTATATGTATTTTTTGCCAGTCCTGGTTTAGTAGGTCTATGTGTTGCTGGAGGTGTGGTGCAGGTGTTAACCTTCTCCTCTTGACTCTCTGTTCCAGTCTTGGGTGGAGAGACCTTAGCTTCCAGTTTGGCTGTATAATTGCATCTCTCACATATGTTAGTGTTTTGTGGTAGGAGGAGAGGGTTTTCTGTGTACATGAGGCAGTTGTAACATTGCCTCAGGATACACAGAGTCACCAGCTGGAGTGGAGAGTACACCTGAAATTGCCCTTTGGTCATGCGTGAATAGCAGGATGAGCTGCTTAGTCGCTTGGTTGGTGAGGGATGAATAAAGAGCCTTGCCCTGCTGGGTATATTAGTGCTTGCTATTAGGTCTGAGCAAGTGCTGGGCTGTAGGATGCTTTTTGAGTGTTTAGGTTGAGAGTTGGACTAGTTTCAAGGGAAAAACTGAAGAGGAGACTTAGTGGAGCAGGGAATAATTTAACCATAGCTAACCATCGCTGCCTGATGTGCAAAACCGTGCAAACACAGTTTTTATAACAGGGAAATAAAAGAGAGAGAAATTAGCCGAAAATGGCCAATAAACTACAAACTTCTGGGCTGGACCCACTCCTTCAGGGACAAATAGGCTGCTCAAAGCTCCCCTCTCTCACAGGTGAACAGAGAAACTTCCTTCTATCCAAGTAAGGTATGTTCAACTCAGAAACTAGTATCACAGCCCTGAATTCAGCACTAGCCTGAAAACTGGCCTATACTAGCTTAGAAAGGAGGGAAACAAGGAATTTTTTTTTTTGAAAAGATAAGGCAAAAACAGTAAAAAAATACACTTAAAACAGCTTTAAATGACTACAAATGATCAGAAAAGGCTTTCGCACTTTAGTGTGTAGCCTACAACAGTTAAACAAATTATTTAAACAAAAAATAACTTTTTAAAAGTGCAGGCAGTCAAACAAGTACAATATGTGAAAAATCAAGCTTTTAAATCACAATAAATGCTGGAAAATCGGCGTTTAGGCGAAAAACAGTTAAGTACAGCAAGAAAGCACAGAAACTGATACTTAATCACTCCAAAGTCTCTCTTCTAAGCTAGAAGGCTTGTATCATTTTAAAGCTTTCTAGTGCTTTCCAGTAGTTTAGTTACAGGACAGATGGAAACAAGTGCAGATGTGGTCTTTTAAAGCAGAAAGTTGAAAGAGATGGACAAACTGTCCAAATGGTCAATAAACTACAATTTCTGGACCAAGATCCACTCCTCTTGTGGTAGACAGGCTACCTAGTGCTTACCACTCCCACTGATAAGCTAGAAGACTTTCCTCCACCACAGAAAGGGTAAACCCCTTACTCATTTATAGGTGTTGTGGAATCATTTACATCCACCTGAGGTACTATCAACTCAAGAATATGAGCACTTGGTGTTATATCTCATCCAAAGGACGAGGCCAACAATCACTCTTCATCAAGTCATGGTATGCTGCCCACAAGTTAAATGTCAGTAAGTTTATGTATGTATGTATGTACTTATTTATATTTATTAATGTATTTATTCATGTTTGCTTACTGGGCCAAGACTCTCATCAAACCAAACCAATTGCTGTCCAGTTTAGGCTGTACACAGACAACTTGTACACTGCACCAAATTGTACCTATACAGTACACAGACTGTAAATAAGTTGTATAAACAGTAAGTTTACTGCCAATCATGAGCGGACAAGGTGATCCACTGTGGCGACCCCTAATCGGGAAAAGCCGAAAGAAGAAGAAGAAGAAGAAGAATACATGATTTCATTACAAGTTCTAGTGTAGCTTTTTATGAAATATGGCAAGAATCCTGGCTCTGCTACTGCTGTACACCAGGATAAAATTACCCTAATATAACATTCCACCATCTACCTCAGCTGAGTCCCCACCTAGTGTTAATCCCCTACATCTTGTACAAGAACCTCTTCTCACCGTCATACTGTATCTCCTCTATTTATCTAAACTGATTGACTCGCCCTGTCATTATGCTTTCTACCATCTACATTTACTCTGTCTGATGAAATTTGCACGCACCATAACAAATCTTATTTCCAGTATTCCCCTTAAGTATTCCTCCACCGCATTACAAAACAAAAAAAAAAAAAAAATATATATATATATATATATATATATATATATATATATACACACACGCACACACACACACACACACACACACATATATATATATATATATATATATATATATATATATATATATATATACACACATACATGGGTGTACTTCACTTGACCTAAATTTCATTTGACCTAAAACTTTGAGTTTGACTGAGTCCCATTTCACCGACATGTAAGACATAGACCTGTTGTGGGTTTTCCTTCACCTGTGACTTGTTTATGATAAAAAGAATTACTGTAACTTATAGTGATGACTGTTAGAATTCCAGTAGTCATGTAGAAAGTAGTGTTATAGTGTTTCTAAATGTGGGTTTTTCTATTTACATTTTTATGGGAAGTATCCAAAGTAATTTGGCGAATGTTTTGCGTGTTCCCAGCAGCAATGGCAGTGTGTAGAGTACTGTAAGGCAAGTTAAAGGTATATGCCCTTTTTTGCACGGTAGTCTGATCCTGGAGTTAGTATGTATAATTAGGGGGGTGTGGGGGACCCATACCCCCACACTGGGGGCGTGGGATGTAGCCCCACACCTAGTTTGGTTGAACATTGTCCCATTTCTGCTGAGGGTTAATAAGTAGTTTTTAGTTCTGGAAAGGGTTAGTTATTGGTGTTCTAAGTGTGCTTGTCTATGGTTTAAGATTTATTATGTTGGAATTCAGCATTGTAATCTGTCGGTGAAATGGGAGTCAGTCAAATGAGTTTTAGATCAAATGAAATTTAGGTCAATTGGGTGTCAGTGAAATGGGTGTCAATCAAATGAGTTTTAGGTCAAATGAAATTTAGGTCAATTGGGTGTCGGTCAAATGGGTGTCAGTCAAATCAGTTTTAGGTCAAATGAAATTTAGGTCAATTGAGTGTCGGTCAAATGGGTGCCAGTCAAATGAGTTTTAGGTCAAATTAAATTTAGGTCAATTGGGTGTCGGTCAAATGGATGTCAGTCAAATGAGTTTTAGGTCAAGTGAAGTAGGGTCTGCGTGAGGTAAAAAGTAAAAAGTAAAAAATGCACCAAGATAACACACAGCAAATGTTTAATCACAGCAAAGTACAAAGTGGTAAGCGCTTTCACAACCGAAGTTGCTTCATCAGACACCACAGTAAAAAATGCACAGGTTTAAATAGAGATTCTAAAATGCCAATTAATCAATAAAAATCACACAATGATTAAGTAGCAGTGAAAAACAATTAAGTCTCATGCTCAAACTAAAAAAAGCATTGCTTAAAAACATTGCTTAAAAACATTGTACAAGAAGGAATCAAATACTATACATGAGAAAGCACTTATAAAAATTATAAAATCATTATAAAACATGGAAAAATACTAGGCAAAAAAAGTTAAATAGAATACTTGGAAACTAATAGTTAAATACATTAGACTAATTTTGAAAGAACTTAGCTAATCTTAATGCTTGAGATGTCTAGCCTTTAAAAAAGGGACCAAGGAAGTAGTAGCATTCAAACCAGGATACTTTTCAGCATTAAGTTTCAAAATCCTCTTCTGTTCATGTCCCTCTGTGATATTCTCAATGTCACCACCTCTGGGGTTTCTATGAATATGTTGTAGAACAAAGAACTTAAAGCTCTATTCAGTCGCATACCGTCTGCTCAGAGGTGACATGTGCCTGACATACAAGGCCATGTCCAACCCGGAATTAATGGACATGCTCTACCTCAAAAAATCCAAATCCACCAAAACCACTAGAGCAAGTGACTTAAACCTTAGCACGGATATAAATAGGACATGCTGGAGGGATAGATTTATCACTCAGAGACTCCCTATGCTGTGGAATAAAATCCCGGTCCATGTGAGGCAGAGCACCTCGCTGGCTCTGTTCAAGAGAAATCTTGACCTGTGGATGGGAGATCGTAGGTTTACCCTGGAAATCATCTCTGTGTCACTGCTGGACAGAGGCACAACAAACTAATGGGCACAGTATTTTTTCATATAAGGGGTGGCGTAAGCCACAAAACTTTGGGCTAGGCTTATAAATGCCTTAGGGCAGATAGCCTAGTATAAACCTATGAACCTATGAATGAGAACAGCCCTTGGACATAACATGATTGGCTAGAGCATTTGATGGTTTATTATTACTAATATCTCTTAGGTGGTCTAGAATACGATCTTTAAGCATTCTATTTGTTTTTTCTACATATAAAGCAGGACATTGTACACAAAAACAATAATAGACCACATCTGTAGATCTGAAATCAGTGTATTGATTAGTGTACAAAGAAAATTTCCTAGTAGGATGTACATATTTATTTTTGCTATATATAAATTGACAAGCACTGCAATTCCTGCATGGAAAAGTACCATGCCGATTGGATCTAATGATAGTTCTAGATAATTCACCATGACATAGATGTTGTTTAAGGGATTTATTATTTCTAAAACTAAAAATAGGAGAATGTCCGACCTTGTCTACCAGTCCAGGCACTTATTGTAGCAAATACCAATGCTTTTTGACTACATCTAAGTATTGATTGATGTTACTGGAAAACTGAAACACCACTCTAAAATCATTACTAGTTCTGTTAGTATATCTTGTATTGTCAACAGCATCACCAGCATTAAAATAAGGTTTACATCTAGTGCTTCTCAGCTTCCAGGCATTAGAGATAGTCTGTTCAATATCTGCAAGCAAGTGTCCCC
This sequence comes from Protopterus annectens, assembly GCF_019279795.1. NCBI lineage: Eukaryota > Metazoa > Chordata > Ceratodontiformes > Protopteridae > Protopterus > Protopterus annectens. The sequence goes on from NC_056741.1 coordinate 1,048,722,147, forward strand.
TATGTAAAAATACTGTTTTTAAATTAGATAGGGCAACTACTGCATCTTCATCTCTGCTATGCAGTCGCAGTGTTCTAAAAACCTAACCCTCGAGCACGTTCCTAGGAACGAGTCTAGGGTGCATACTAGATTTGTACAAAAGAGTATTTTTTCTAGTGGGTTTAAAATAAATATTACTGCAAAGACTATTTAAAACAGATTTACTAATCTGCACATCAAGGAAACTGATGTCAGTGTTGGAACTATGGTAAGTGAACCTTAAAAAATCAGTAGTTGAATGCAAATATTCCACAAACTGTGCCAAATCAATACCAGAGCCTCTCCACAGCATAAACACGTCATCCACAAAGCGGACGTACCAAAGTATTTGTCCAAAGAATGGATTATTGTTTGACAACACATTTTGCTCTTCCCAGCTGGCCAAAGCCAAGTTGGCGTAGCTATTTGCACATGCAGTGCCCATGGCCACGCCAACTTTCTGCAAAAAGAATTGCTCCTGGAACATAACAATGTTGTTCTCTAGGATAATCTCTAAGAGACTACAAATCAACTGTATCTTAGTGTTGGTGAAACACTTATTCACATAAAGAAAATCCCTAACGCTATCAACACCCCAGATGTTAGGTATACTAGTGAATAAGGATTCAATGTCTAATGTAACAAGGACAAAATTCTCATTAACATCAACACTTTCCATTCTATCATAAAGCCTTTGTAAAAACATCTTTGTATCCTTCAATATTGTATGGCAGTTTGCCAACAAACCATGCAAACATCCCTCTACATAAATAGAGAGGTTCAGTACACCACCCAGTGCCTGAAACAATAGGACGCATGGGTGGAGATAACAAATTTTTGTGTATTTTTGGTAGGCCATATACCCTGGGAACAAGTGGTTTATACACATTAAAATACTTATAAAGTGAATCATCTATTAAATTCGTGATTAGTAAATCAAAAATTAAAAAAGAAACTTTATCTATAATAGCGTTAACAGTAGGCTTGGAAATGCATTGATATGTATGCGTATCAAGTAAAAGTTTCTCCATTTATGTGACATATAAATCCTTGTCCATTAACACTATACCGCCTCCTTTATCTGCCTGCTTAATAACTATTGAATGTATATTTTGTAATTCTTGCAGGGCTCTGTGTTCATCTACTGTCAAGTTATAAAATGACATACTAGTATCAGTTAAGTTGTTTAATTCTCTAAAAGCAATTTCACATACATCTATGAATCGTTGAATACCTGTTGGTAAAGCTGGAACAAAGGTATTAGGTTTTCTGTATATATTATGTCCTTTATTACCTGCAGTAGTATCATTAGGAAACAAACACTTCAGGGAAAGACTTCTGCCAAGTAGTCTTAAGTCCTTCAACATTTCTGCTGGGTCGGCCCTCCTTGCAGGAATAAAGGATAAACCTTTATTAAGAACACTAAGCTGTTTACTATTTAACACAAAAGAAATATGTATAACTAAGTCTGACACTACATGCGTCTCTTAAGAGACGCATGTAGTCTCAGACTTAGTTATAAATATTTCTTCTGTATTGGCACTCATTGAAAGAGTATTACAAATCTACATACGTACAGTCTGATACATGGCAGCACCTAACAGAGAATGCAGAACCCCATCTTAAATGCTTGAAAAAAACATTGTTTCAGAACTAAGCACTCATGCATTTTCCATGTGAATTTGACTATACCAGGTGGCCTCAGAGACATTGCTAATGTAAACAATGGATGCAGGAATCAGCTCTACAAATAGTACAGTTCACAAACACTTGCTGTACTTAATTTGAAGTAATATGTCAGAGAATATGGCACTCAGACCAGAAATGGACTTAACTGAAATCAGCATATTGTATAGCAATGTCATCTATGCCAGCTAGCCAAAAAGGATTAAATGCCACTGAAGCTGCATTGCTTCCCGGACCACCTCTGGTTAATATTGCAGAAATGAATGCTTTCTGTGGCAAGTCCTACTGAGTGACCATTTGGAATCACCCACTGAAAACTCCTCTACCAATTAGTTGAATATGGACCCTTTAATCATGCTAACGAAAATGTTCACACTTAGCTGGGGAGCCTTCCTTTAAACAGTTTTATATATTTTTTTATCCTCCTCTTCTTTTCAAACCTATTTTACTGGTGGTGACTTGAACCACAGGTGGTGAATAAATTCTGTTCCTTTACAGCAGATGATATGCTAATGGCAGTGATTGATACAGATGGTGCTCAGAATGTGGTGTCGGTAGTCTTTCCTGTTTATCTCTCATCCCCTGCGCTGTGCACTCAAAGAGTAGCACCATCTGTGCATTTAGTTTAATGTTTGTTTAAACAGGACTGGGAGGGGGTGGAGCATCCTGCATGATGCCAGTTTAAGGTTCATTTCCATTTTAATGATCCAAATGTGATTGCCACTATTAACTAGATCTCGGTTTGCTTAAAGCAGGCATCAATTCAAAAAAAAAAACACACACTCCATGGAGCAAGAATAATGCAGTGGATCCCCAGCACTTTTATTTAAAACATTACTAACTAATGCTTTTTTCTATTTGGAATGATTTCCATAGACATCACTTCTGCTTCCATTTCTAATTAAATTATTTGTTCTTCAGCTTGCTTGAAAGGACCTCACTCATTTTAGTGACTTTAATATAAGAATAAAAGACTAATAGGAGAGTGATGCTTTATGTTTCTACTTTATTGCACTTTTAAGGTGTCCTTGATTGTAGGGAAACTGCTGAAAATTTATAGTATGTTGTTACAGTACAGTTTTTCTGTTGCAAGCCTTTTATTATCTTTTGTATTTTTGTGTATCCTTAACTGCTAAGGTGATGCCATTAAAAGATTGCTGAGAGGAGTATATTTAGTGTGGTATCATATTATGTACAATAGAAAATGGGCATTTTATTGATTTCTCTTTATGCCCTCATAGGACAGCTCTTTGAATGATATTGCCATTGCATGCTTTGCGCAGGTAACAGGTGTTCAGTAGTCTTAAGCCGGAGTGCTTCTTCTGATTGACTGCAGCATCAGCCAATGTGCCAGTATTTCGCTGATAGAGAAAAAAAAGTCAGAAGTTAAAAATGCACTTCAAAATGAATTGTTTTATTTTGTCTCAGTCAGCATGATATCAAAGTTAGTATACTAAATTAAGGGAATCAGTGGTCCATAGGGGCTTGCCCTACAAAAACATGCTTTCTTGGTAATGTTTTGATCTTTTATGTTTCTCTCATTCTGAGTACAGGCTGTTATATCCTTGAGCTACTGCTAGGTTCCATTTTACAATGAGAAGATTAGTCTTCCGAGGCTGTAGAGAAAGCCATTTTACTTCAGCAGTCAATTTTGGTCAAGTATTGTCTTATTCCTTATATTGATTTGTCTGAAGAAGTACTATTGGGACGTCATCAGGTTATGTTGAGGAAATCAATGGCATCTTCCCTTCCTTAGATGCTTTAGTTACTTAGTCACCCTTCTATGAAGAAACAATGAAGACAATTATTAGGAAGTCATAGATCAGTAACACAGAAAGCTGTAACAAGGTCCCAACAACCTCAGGTACTGTTATGGCAAGTGTTTTTTAGCACTCATTTTAGTTCCACTCAAATCATAACATTTGTATTTGGGCCTTAATTTTGATGATAAGCTCAACAAAGTCCAGTTTTATCAGGTTTGCCCTCCACCCACACAGAAATGGTACTTGTCAGCATTAAAACTAAACTCCTCACCTTTTATTGTGGATGGAAAACACTTTGCCTCCAACCCTCCAAATAATATAAACTTCCATAAGAGTTGTGACATTTCTGGGGAAGATTGGTAAACTGGATGAAATGAGAATTTTACAACTCTGCTTCAATAATTCTGTATTGGGCTTCATTTCTGAATGAGAACTGTAGTAAGTGCAGAAAAGCCGCATGCTAATCTGCTGAATGATATAAAAACACAAACCTCAGTCAGAAAATAAATAAATTAATAAAATTAAATAATTAATTAATATATAAATTTAGTGTATTTTTTAATTAATTTCTGAAGACAGGCATCTGGTCGTCTTATATAACTACATAGATAAACAAATCGGTCAAAAAAGCATAAGCTGAGCATAATATTTGCTCCCAAACTGTATGTGTTTTTTATTTATTTTTCTGCTCTAACCAAATGATGACTCCTTAGGAAACTACATTTGTATACTTCAAAGGAGCTTCTGATAAATAGACTATGAATCTAAGAAAAACTATGCTACTTGAGTTATTGTTATCCAGCTGATGCAAAAAAACTGGAACTGCCACTCTGAGTCGTGATAAAAGTCGCTACTATGCAAAATATGCATTAGCAATTTGTTTCTTGCTTTACTGCCTGATCCTGGACTACAGAGCAGGACGTATGAAACAAATAGCATGAAATGTTATCAGACAAATTAGTATATGAAGCCTAGTGGTCAAGAATGGGGTAAAAAGGGGGGCGTGGCCAAGGATGAACACAGGATAGCAGCAGATTTCTTCAGCTCCACCAATTTCATTACATTGACAGGAATTAATTACTTAAAAAATTAATTCTTGAAGTAATTTTCTTTCTAAATATGTTTGTTTTATATAGTTCTTGAACTATATCTAAAAAGAAAGGAAATCTTAATAATATTCCTGTCAGAAATTACTTTGGAAATTTTCCTGTCAGTTTATCAGTCTGAAATGAGTTCCAGTAAGACAAATTCTCAAGACTCCAGCATCAAGAAAGAACTTCAGTCTCTGATAATTATAGTCCAGCAACTTACTGCTAAGATGGATAAAATGGATACTAAAATAGACACTTTCATAGAAAAAACTACAAAACAAATAGACTTGTTACATATGGACCTGCAACAACAGAAGATCCAGATGACAGGCATAGATGAAGCTGTGAATGACATGGAAAATAAAATACAAAAAGAGGAAATCAACATTGAGTTTCTGCTGAAACAAAATACACATTTACAAACAAAGCTGGATGACCTGGAAAATAGATCTAGGCGCAATAACATTAGGATTTTTGGACTGCCAGAAAATATTGAAGGTAACAATATTACTTCTTTTTTAACATGGCTCTCTAAAACTTTAGATTTACCAGAAGCATTCTCTTTTGGTATCGAAAGAGCACATAGATCTATAGCTAATACTAACTCTAACAAAAACTATCCTAGATCAGTTATAGTTAGATTTCTATCATCTTTTGATAAAGAGATGGTTCTTAAATCTGCTTAGGCTAAAGCTCCTGTTAAGTTTAATGAGACAACTGTGCGTTTTGACAATGACTATTCTTCCATGGTAATTGCTAAAAGAAAAGTTATTCTGCCACTAATAAGGGAGCTTAAAAAAGCACAGTTTAAAACATACCTTCTGTTTCCAGCCAAGGATTAAATCTTCCTTCCTGATGGTCCTAAGGTCTTGATGATTTAGATTCTGCTTTACTGTTTGTCAAAGAAAAAGGATTTTGGATAAAATAGAAGAAATGGAATGGGCTAGTTCTTCATTAAAGAGATTGGCAACTGAAGCTTCCTGGAAGACTTCAAAGAAGAAGAAGAGACTAAAAACAAATGATTTGTTATATGTTTTTTCTCTCTCATCATTTTAGTTCATTATTAATCTTTTTGAATATAGTTCCTGCATTTCCAGAAAGCCACAAATATTTTGGAAAAGATTTAATCAAAGTTATTCTCTATGTGCAAAGAAATGTTTTGTTTCATAACCAGTCAAAATGCCTGAGGATTTAATGGCAGGCAGTGACTCGATTTGTTTTTCTTTCTGAAAAAGTAAGGTTAGTAATTTGATACATTTTTTATCTTTATCTTTTTTCCTTCTTCTTTTATTATTTTCTTTGTTTAAACAATGACATTCTATTTATATTATGTAGTGGGTAAAGGGTGGGGAGGGTAGGAGAGAACAGTAATGAAAATATCATTAATAGAATAATAACATATTTATTTCTTGTAAAAGTTTATAAGTTCTTCAAATGCTATTTCTAATTATACTTTCTTGATTATACTGCTTATGCTTGTTTGTAAATAATCTGTCATGCTTTAACTAATAATAATCAGAACTAAATAAGAGTAAATAATATGTTTTATTTTTAACTCTATTAATATAAACAGTAAGTAACATTCCATTGTATATACTTCTTACAGCTTTCTCTTACATTTTTTTATTTCTGCCACACTCCCTTTTATTTTCTACTCTCTTTTTCTTTTCTTTATTAATATATAGAAATGCTTTTGACTGTGTGGGCACAGTGAATAATAGGATTTGTATGAAAATTGAGTTGGGAGAAGAATGCTGAGTTTTATTGCTTGTTGGTAATTTTGAGTTTAATTTCACTTGCATAGAGGCTGTGATGATCTGTGGAATACATTGTGGAGGTTCTGTCATGTTTAGATGCATTTACACTGCTAAATGAATGTTTGTCACTAGGTTTTAATAAGTTTCCCAAAATGTTAAGAGAGACAATCTGGGATGTGGGCTGTCTTATGCACAATGTCCTTGAGTTACCTCAGAATCTTCAAATCACAGAATTCTCACAGAGAAACTGAAAGCAGTTAGTATAAACATTGACAAGGTTATCACACTGACACACCACAGATTCAGGAAAAATACTCTGTTCATAAAATATGTCAGTTATAATGAGTTTAAATGATGTAGTTTCTTGTAGTAAGTAAATGTCTTATTTTAGAAGGCATAAAAATGAAACATTTATTTAAATGTTTTGAAAATCTACTTAACAGCAGCATAATAATCTGTGTTAAAAATTTGTGTTCCAAACATATACTTTACTATAACTCATTTAATTCATCTGATTGACAAACATAAATAATCGTATAACTCTATTCTGGAAGAAATGTCATGTGATATATTTTAAAGCAGTAGGTTAGCATGATTGTAAAATCTGGTTACCAATATGTGTTTGCTGTGCATTATTTTGTATAAAGCAGACAGATTTATTCTAGGGACAGCAAGTAGGATAGTGCTCTACAAAGACACAACTCAGTGAGATCATATATATATATATATATATATATATGTGTGTGTGTGTGTGTGTGTGTGTGTGTGTGTGTGTGTGTGTGTGTGTGTGTGTGTGAGTGTGATGGCTTTTTTCTGAGAATCTGCATAACTATCAATATGATTTATAATAATTTCTATGAATACAATATTTTACTCTATTGACAAAATGAATGTTTGCCACAAGTTTTAATAAGTTTCCCACCAAAATGTTAAGGGAGACAATCTGGGATGTGGGCTGTCTCATGCACAGTGTCCATGAGTTTCCTCAGAAGCTTCACTCACAGAATTTTCACAGAGAAACTGAAAGCAGTTAGTATAAACATTGACAAGGTTATCACACTGACACACCACAGATTCAGGAAAATACTCTATTCATAAAATGTGTCAGTTATGATGAGTTTAGATGATGTAGTTTCTTGTAGCAAGTAAATATCTTATTTTAGAAGGCATAGAAAACGAAACATTTATTTAAATGTTTTTGAAAATCTACTTAACAGTAGCATAATAATCTGTGTTGAAAACTTGTGTCCCAAACATATACTTTACTATAACTCATTTAATTCATCTGATTGACAAGCATAAATAATCGTATAACTCTATTCTGGAAGAAATGTCATGTGATATATTTTAAAGCAGTAGGTTAGCATGATTGTAAAATCTGGTTACTAATATGTGTTTGCTGTGCATTATTTTGTATAAAGCAGACAGATTTATTCTAGGGACAGCAAGTAGGATAGTGCTCTACAAAGACACAACTCAGTGAGATCAGATATATATATATATATGTGTGTATGTGTGTGTGTGTGTGTGTGTGTGTGTGTGTGTGTGTGTGTGTGTGTGTGTATGTATGTATATATGTGTATGTGTATATGTGTGTGTGTGTGTGTGTGTGTGTGTGTGTGTGTGTGTGTGTGTGTATGTGTGTGTGTCTGTGTTTATGTGTGTGATGGGGTTTTTTTTAGGTAATAGGTGTTTCTGAGAATCTGCATAACTATGCAATATGATTTATAATAATTTTATGAATACAATATTTTACTCTATTGACAATAATGAGTTTAAGTAAATGCTCATATACAAACAATTCAAGATTTTTTGGAAGCTGTTGATAGAATTCACATGACAGAAAATAGATGCATCTTAATGCATGTAATGTCTGAATCATATCAGCCAAAGTTTTTATTTAAATGAATGTTAGAACATAATTTTCTCTCCTCTTGATTTCTAACATTAAGATTATTTGAATGCTATTAGAATACAAGTGTTATATATTACATAGATCTATATAATAGTATGAACAGTTTAAAAAAAAAAAAAAAAAGTTTATTTTAGTTTATATGATGCTGTTTTACCAAATGTGTAGTTTTGTCTTGATAGATAATTGAATTGAAAACTGTTAACTTCAGTTAAATATAACTAGTATTAAATTGATAAGGTGGTAGCTGACGTACTGCTGCTTAGGGTAGGGGGTTAACTTGAGTGGTAAATACTACTCTAAGTTGGAGTTTATGGCTCCAGGCTGGATGCAAGGTTTAATCCTTACATATGTCGCAAAATGGAAAGATTATTGGGAGCTAATTAGTATGCACTTCATGAAAATCTCCTTAACACATAAAAATATGATTATAAATAACTCCATGTTGTGGTTGCTAAAGGAATTTTGTACTTCACCTATTACACCTAAACATATGGTCTGTTACCCATTAAATATTATTATTAGTTATCGTAACTTTATATTCATGCACCCTAAGTATAGGAATGGAATTTTATTGTATTCCTATAATTTATACTCAGGGTATGCTTATGTCATCTACTTCTGAAGGAGCTCATTTAGCTATAGATAATAATCTAAAGTACTGGTATCAGCTGATATCTGATAATAAAGTTAAAAATCTAGATTTCTTAAAACAAGAATTTGATCTAAGAGAAACTTGCTGGTTAGAGGTTCAGATCTTTAGACAACATCTCATTGATAGAATAGATCTAATGTCTATAACAGTTAAAGAATCTATTCCAAAACTGATTGATTACTTGATAATAAATTTACAGCATAAAGTTTCTGATAAAGGTAAACTTTCATATATACATAAAATTATCAGACAAGAAACTTTTACAATGTAGATTCATACTGGAATTATTTCACCTCTATTAATGGGGACCCACCAACTCAACAAGATAAACAATATATATTGGAATCTGCTTATAGAACTACATCTTCCATTGTCTGGAGACTTTATACATGGAAATTTTACATAGATCTTTTTATACACCTTTGATGATGAATAAAATTAATAATAAAGATAATCTATGTAAGAGATGTAATGTAGAAATTAATGCTGACTGGGCTCATATGTTTTATGACTGTATGAAGTTGAAAGAATACTGGAAGTCAATTAATGAATTTTTGCAGGCTCTTTTTACAGATAATTTCATTATTTCTAAGTCTCTTATATTATTCAACACACCTGTACCTCAATGTGTTAAAAAGATTAAGCTTCCCTTGTTATGGTCTATCCTAGCAGTGACTAGGAAAATAATAACTAGAAATTGGATTTCAGATACACCTCCTTCGTTCAATGAATTTAAAAATGTTATGAATATAATGTGTCATATGGAAATAAGCACAATTAGAATGAGAACAACTAGAAAAACATCACATTTTATTGTATGGGATAATTTACAAAATTTGTTAAAAAAATTCTAATTTCAATAGCACAGTATTTTAGTTTAATTAATTGATCTGATTGTAGTGGATGTCTTTGTAAATACTTTAGTTGTTTTGTTGAATATTATAATAATACCTATTTTTAATTATTTGTATAAAATTGTTATGATATTTCTCTTATATGTTAAAACAATAAACTTGTTTTGAAAAAAAAAAAGAATGGGATAAAAACAGAATTCTGCTAATTACAATTAAAAAAATTAGCTTTTGATGTTCAATGCAGTCTTTAGCATACTTTATGTTAAGGTCACTGTGTCAAACACAACAGATCAGATTCACTAATGGCTACACTAAGTGCAGTTACCATGTATGAGGTGATAGCGTACTATTTTGTATTCATTAAATGGCCTTATACTTTGTACAGCTTTGCAGAGCTGCAAACCAGGGGAAAACAACAGAATATACTAATGACAGTATAAGCAATCAAATTACATTCTAATTAACTATACTAACATTGTGGACCTATTCAGGAAGCTATAAAGCAATCATGCTCACTCAGTGTAGCCATTTGTCCAATTACAACCAATAATAACCAAAAAAAAAAATAAATAAAATCAAATGATTTAATCACCATAAAACATTCAGTAAGCATTTTCGTCTTTAACAAGACTTCTTCAGAGTGAATGAATTAAAAAGTTAGAAAACCTTTTATACAGCCACTCATTCGAAAATCTCACATCTATTAAAGAATTAACTCAGTAATACATTAATACCTAAGCCGCCTTCTCTTTAAATAAATCTTAAAATTTTCTTTGTTATTTAGTCCTGTAGGATTGCAAGTATCTAGTCTTACTTGCCAACAGTATTCCCTCCAGTCTAACTCATCTCCTGCATCGAACCTGCTTGGAAAATCATACCCCTGGTCTTTACATTTATGAGTGGAAGAATGCTTATCCCATGCATTATTCACACCCCCTATCTCAACAACATATAAATGCTCATATATCCTGCAGTTCAATTCACTCATAGTCCTATCAACATAATAGGAAGGGCAAGATAAACAGACAGCTAAATAAACTACAAACTTGGTCTTGCATGTGAAATACCCTGGAATATTTATTTTTCTTTCTTTAATAACAATATTTGTTATATCCACTTTTAAATACTGCTTATAATTGCAATTATGACACCTATACATTCCTTTCTTAACTTTATTTTTATAACCTGACTTAGCTTGAAAAATATCTTTTAAATTCCTCCCTCTTTTGTTAACAAAGATAGAGCCCTCACTTCCCACTCTTTTAATCTCAGGGAAGCTACTTACAATTTTCAAGTTATCTCTTGCAATGTTTTTAATATTTTTCCCATCAATTAATTATTATTTTAGTATATAAAACAGTAAGAAAAAGACATAAGTACACCTTAGTCACATCCAGATATGATGGGAATGCATTAATGTGTTATAAAATAAATCAATCACAATGGTATGATACAACTAATATGATTATGTATTTCACTGTGTCATATCAGATATCTGATTTCTAAGGCAAAATAACTGCATTTATGATTATTGGATTGTTAATTTCATGCAGTATTGAAGGTGAATATATAATAAATACTATCCTGTAAAAAATCAAATATCTGCTTCTGGGTATTGAACCAACATGCAATTAAGATGGTGTATTCATTGTCTAATGCAATAACCAAGAGCTACTGGAGCAGGCATGTTGGCTTGATATTAAAGTAAAAGTAAGCCTCCTCAAGATGATATATGATGATTGACTGGGAATACTTCTGTGCCTTGCATTCAGACCTGATGCATACTTATCCCGTGCTTCTTTGAGGTGAGTTAGTCTCTCCTGATGAGCCTCATGATTTTTTTTTTTTGTAATAAAGAGATGGTTTCTATAAAATGTATTGAATGAGTACAGGAAAAACTGAAGAGTAAGAAACTGTGAGACAAAGGAAGAAAAAAAGTAACATGGATGGTATTGGTAGACCAGGATGGGGGCACTGGGTGGTGTGGGGGTACTGTGGAGCCCTTTTGCCTAGGGCCCAGTTTAGCAAAGGCCAGCCCTACCTCCTGTAACTGTACAGTAGACAAAAGAAAAAAACAAATATTTGAAAACATGATGAATAACTGATTTGGCTGACTAATTATGCATCTCAGAGACTGGTGACATAGTGTACTTACACAACTGAGGGATGTTTACAGTCTTAATTCACCCTCCCATCAGCTGAGGAAGTCCCTCCTATGCCTCTTCATGTCACTGTAGTGGTGGCAGCATTGCTCATCAGTGCATGAGGTGCCAGTTGCACTGGAGACAGCTTTGGCCAAGCTATTCCAAGCCCCAGACCTATACTGGAACTCAGTATATTCCCACACTGCAGTAACTACCAGCTGTACTTCACAATGAATGCCACAAAAATCCTGGACTTCTGCACATCACACCTTTGTGCTCTAAATGGAACACCATCCCTACCATTGCCAGCCCTGTCTTTAGGAGTCAAGTTAGAAATATGGGTCTAAATTGGAACCTAATTTAGATGTCTCATGTAACAGCTTGTGCACAGAGATGCACAGCCTTGCCAGCTGTGTTTGTGCAACTGGAAGCACAGCAATGGCTTGGCAGGCACAATGGCACTAAATACATCATAAAGCACATAAGGTGTTAAAAATGGCAGTGAGATTTGCCCATGTGGGAAGTATATCAGCATGTTATTGGTTATAGTCATGGTTGTTGGGAGGAAAAATGGTAGGTCTTCTGGCATATTGGCATTTTGGGACTTATACATTACTACGATTGAGTAGCACCAGCTAAGAACTGAAAACATGATGGAAAAAAAAGAGGATGAAATAAACTTTGCTTATTAGCTGTCTGAGCCACAACATAATTTATTTTACAAAATGGTGATTACAGGTATACAAACTGAATAATGAATGGAGATATACTTCACTGATACCTGTATTTCTTTTGAGTTTACTTAGTCACTGGACTGTATTTATAAGTAAATGGCAGTATCTGTGTTTTAACTACATTTCAGATGCATGCAATTTCATGACCTGAGTTATACATGATGGGTTAGGTTACATACATACATCACAAGACATAACTGTCATAAACACATATCTATGATATTTGATCACTCATTAGAATTGTGAAAAAAAAATATTGTGCACATCATACCTATGTGCGTGCATTCTACATTAAATATCATCATTGTCATGTTTAACATAATTTACTCACATTATATTTGGCTTCTATAGTAAGCAATGAGGATACATCTATTGAAAGAAGCACTGTTATAATCATGTGCATTTACTGTGCCATTCCTAATCAAAATGCTGTGTTAGTGTTATTCTAAACCTCTCTGTAAATGTATCTTTAAATTGGATTCAAAACCTGCATCACCTGTTTTTTTTCATTCTGTAAGATCACTGCACTTTTACAGTAAAGTCTCACTTAACCGGCACCTGTGGGGATTGGTAGATGCCGGTTAAGTGTATGTGCCAATTGGTTGAGATATGCTTTGTGATTTTTGATTGGCTCGTATACCGGCATATGAGCCAATCAAAAATCACATAGCAGAGCCTCTTCTCCTCAATGTGGAACAGCAGGCTGTTCTGCATTGAACAGAAGAGGCTTCCCTTTGTGATTTATGATTGGCTCATATGCCAGCATATGAGCCAATCAAAAATGGCAAAATAGAGCCTCTTCTTTTCAATGCAGAACAGCATGCTGCTCCAAATTGAACAGATGAGGCTTCCCTTTGGGTTTTTGATAAGCTTGTATGCCAGCATGTGAGCCAATCAAAACTTGCAAAGCAGCACCCCTTCTACTCAGTGCAGAAATGTTCCACATTGAGAAGAAGTGCCTCCACTTTGCAGTTTTTGATTGGCTTGTATACCGGCATATGAGCCAATCAAATGCCAGTTGCTTGAGAGTGCCAGTTGCTTGAGTCCTGGATAATGGGGAGTTTACTGTGCCATATGCCACAGTGAAAGCTATCTGACAGGTGGAAGTTATTCACCGAGTACTAGCTAGAGTGCTGACATTAATGCAGTGGTGACAGGCTCATTTTTGCTACAAAAGGCAGCCCAAATTACAATTTTCATTTTTTTCCTTACAGTGTAAACCTTGTTTGTGTGCTGCTGAGTGGAACACAATTGAAAAAGGCATTTAAAAAAGATGGAAAACATTCCACAAAAATCACATCAATCATATAGTATATCTAGCAATGACAAGACAAGAAGTGCTTTACAGTGACACATTCATCCTTCTCACATTTCCTTGACACATCAGAACTTTAATTTCTGGCATAAATAATCAAGATTGTAGGTACTGCCAAATAATTGTAAATGGGACACACAACTACTGCCAAATAATGGTAAAGGGGACAGACAACAACTCATATGTTGTTAGCAATACTGAGAATATTTGATTTTCAAACAGCAACACAATGATATAAAATATGTATTCACACCCCCTCTTTAAAAAGTAGCATGTTACTAGAGTCAAAACCTGCATCACCTATCTTCTTTCTGGCAACTCACTACACTCGCACCTTGTGCCATAGAGAAAGTTAACTGCCAGGTTAATTTTTTTCACTGAGTACTATCCAATGTACAAATGTCCATGCACTCTTGCCAGGCTTGTTTGTTCTATAGAAGGCAGTCCATCTAACCAAGTACTATTGGGGAAACCTGGCATTAATATGGCTAGGCTTGTAAAGGCTATAGGGCTGCTAGCCTAGTAATCTCCTATGAACCTAAATTAAATATTTCACTTTTTTTCCTGTTGAAGTGTGAACCATGGCAACTGGGGTACAAATGCAAAAGACAATATAAAAATATTTTAAGCAGGACCAAGTTAACACATTGAATTGTTACGTGTAACAAAGATGTTATAGCATTAACATGAGACAGTCATCATTTTGCCATCTGCTTGCACCATCATAAGGAGCATTTAGATTACACACAACCAGGATTTCATTTTCATAGGTTAGTATTAGGCTAACTCCCCTTGTAGGTCATTTTCAGCTTAGCCAATTACCCCATGTGAGAATCAAACTCTGCAGCTTGTGTTTGTACATTCACAAAGACTAGAGGTAAGATATTTAGCATGTATCCCACACTTTAACCTGTTCATTTCGCATGCAGCATTAGATGTCAATAGTTATACTAAATCAATTAATAAAAATATTTCCGTAAATTGAATTCAAAACCTCCATTACTTGCCTTATTTCTCTACACTTACCTCATATGCATATTGTGCCACAGAGATATTTAACTGAAAGGTGGAATTTATTCAGTTAGTACTATCCAGAGTGTTGATGTCAGCATACTGGTGCCAGGCTTGTTTGCACTACAAAAGGCAGCCCAAATTAAAATTTAGCCTTTTTTCATTAGGAAGTTAATTATATTTCTCTGTTGTTAGTCTAATGCCAAACAGCACACAAATAATGAAGAGAAAAAAAAACCTTTACTGAAATAGAGGAAACATTATGAAACAAAACATCTTTATATTCACACACACATAACCATCTATGAATTCGATGACACCAGGGCATTAACACGAAACACTTGAGATTCTTATCAATATGTGTCATACACACAGTTATACCATGAAGATAAAAAGGAGGTTACTTATTCTGAAGATGTGACATGGTATTAATTGATATTACAGGTGCAAAAGAAAAAATTCTGACTACTGTCCTGTGTAATCTGCAGGTAGATATGTGGATAGCTGTGATACTGGCAGCAGAGAAGGTAACTTTTCCTCACACAACATAAAATAAAAAAATTGAACACTGCACCTCTTTTCTTTACTTTGTCAACATCATTCCCATATCTTTGCTTCTCTAACAAGACTGCTATGTGCTTTACCTTGCAGTTGATATATGTTTCAGTGAGTGATCTAGTGCCTTTGAATTGCAGATACAATTGTAGTCAGAGGCAGAAATTGTCACAAACAATTCATATAAATGTTAGAAATATTGCTCACCTAAGTCAGCCAATGGTAGTCATAACATTTCTTGTAAATCCCTTCTCCCTGACACACCCTCAGTAAGAGTACATCAGAGAGGACTGACTGTGTAAAACTGATTGATACTGCAGTTAGTCCAATCATTCGCACTTGGAAGTACTTATCAAGAAGCACTTTTCACTGCATGTCTTTGCAGATGTAATGTACGTGCATGCAATTATGTAGGTCCTTACACAATGTTTATATTCCCTCACTTAATGCAGACTCTGGAATTCATGAATGCTAATGAGTTCACACATCATTTGCATACTCACAGTACTGAGAGAGCTGAATTTCCACCATATAAAGGTAATTGTGTAGTGAGGGAACTTTTATTGCATTAGGGGAGACTGTCTGGATCCAGAGAGCTCAATACTGCTACTTATAGCTACTAGCTTTGAAAACTTGTTGATACTTTCACAAATGACTTGCTGCAAAGATAGGTTGCTGTTATGAACACATGGATGCATTTTAACTGTACACTTCACAATATAAGTATTGCTTTACTGTCTGCATTATTCTCAGTAGCTGTTTAAATGGGCATGTACACCACAGTTTTTTTGACCCTGCAGTATTTTCTACATAATGGTAATAGTTTAATGGAAACTTTAATATTGAAAGCTGTCCTCTTTGTTTAGAAGATTGTTGTATAAATTATTATCAAAGTCATGTTTTTGCATTATTAGCACAGACAATTATATTAAGGCTCTGATGTCCATCGGGTTACCCTCCACAGAAGTTGATATCAAACCAAACACTGTTAACCACTGTTTTACTAAACAGTTGTACAGTATTTTGTTAATTCTGCAATATACTACAGGGTGGCAGAAATGTTTATCCTGCTATAAATTTATTCTTTCTTTCTTTTCAAAGGGATCTGTATTAAGTTGTGTGAACTCAAATGAAGCCTTTTTTCATGCATTTTGTGTATGATGGATTGATATATTCATAGATTTTTTTGTGATGAACAATCAAGTTCTTTCTTTCTTTTGTACTGGAGGAGAGGAAATCTGTATGAAGTTGCTTGTAATCATGTGGAGATTTCCTTTTTCATGTATTTTTTGTATGATGGATGGCTACATTTATATATTTTGTTTTGGGTTTAACAATCAATTATAACTTATGGATTTTTTCATTCCTGTTATGTTTCCTTAATTACAGGGTTATGGTGCCCAAGACATCTGCATCCTATAATCCACCATACACAAATTCTGCGAATAATGTAATTATTCAGGCCCTATGTTGGCATGGGTCATTCCTATCCTAGGGATGATAAGTTCTCCCATGACCGTATCTGGGAGCAGGTGGTGAGTGATGTGAATGCAGCGGGAGGCTATGGATGTGAGTATTCCAAAATAAGACATAAGGCCAGTAATATGATTATGCAGCCTAATATCAGGAAACTACAATTGCCTGTGAATGTGTAGTTATGGCAGGTTGTCTAAAAAACAAGCCACCACTAACTGTAACAGAGGAGTTCCTGTCCACTGTCAGAGATCCAGACAGAACAGCACATGGTTCACACAGCATCTTTAATGTTCTGGCTGGCATGGAAGACAGTGCAAGTGTGTCTACTGCAGTTTTGCAGAACTTACAAGCATGCTATATAAAGAGATAGTTGTCATTGTGTACTAAATATATATATATATATATATATATATATATATATATATATATATATATATATATATATATATATATATATATATATATATATATATATATATATATATATAACAGACTCCCACTCCAGGTCAAGCAGAGTACCTCACTAGCCATCTTTAAGAGGAACCTGGATGACTGGATGGGAAACAAAAAATATACCCCTGGGATCCCACCATTGTTCCTGCTGGACAGGGAAAACAGGTGCTGAATTTGTGGGAACATGGGAGAAATTCTTGTCTAGGCTTATAAGGGCCTCTGGGCCAATAGCTTAGTATCGTCCTATGAACCTATAAATATATATATATATATATATATATATATATATATAGAGAGAGAGAGAGAGAGACACAGGGGGATAGAAGATACATAGATGGACAGGGAGAAGGAGGGGAGAATGGGGGTTGGGGGAAGTCCACACTGAACAGTAATGATTTCTGTGATGTGTCTTATTCTGTAGCTGTAAAGACAATTGTTTTCTGTTTCTTCTGTCATCTGCCTATCATCCCTGTTTCATCTCTTAATTTATATATAGACACATTTGGGTCTGTCATTGCACAATCATCTGTACATAGCAAGCACTCCTTCTCTATTTTTCTTATTATCTAAAAGGTAGACATATGTGTAACTGTAAATTATTTTCTTTTATTGCAATATCTTTTAGTTTGTATAATATATGTTTCTGATAACATAGGGTTATTCGATTACTTTTTGTGTTGCTTACTTGCTATCATAGGGGATTCTGACAGTGGTACTGTGACATTCCTGCTGCCTGATGTCAGAGTATCTGTAGCCTCTGATGATGATAATAATGATAATGGTGGCAATGAAGACTTGCAGCCTGGGGTACAGAGGGTAAGTCTGACAATGAGATTGTGCGTCCATCTCCTGCTCCTATTTCAGACACATTTGGTATGCCTACACATACCCCTGACACAGAGACCTCAGACATTGAACAGGTTGAGGGTGACACAGTTGATCAGGGTAGTGTGGGTACTCCAGTTGTAGAACTGTTTGATTCTCTCCATAGCCATCATGAGGACAAGGTGTCAAACAGCCTAGTTGTTACAAGTGTTTGGTGGATGCCTCCTGTCCATGCTGCTCCTGATGTTACTGGGTCAGTAGGTGCCACATGATACATGTGTAGATGTGTAGGACTGTCATGGAGGCACAGGTATGTTCCATAAGGGCCTCAGAAAAAGTGGTGCAAGCACTGAACATTGTGCATTCTGACATGTGAGACTGCCTGACCTGTGTGGGTAAGTCCTTGAACAGGATTTAGAACAAACTTAGATTGAGCAGTGTTTGTAATGGAACATCTGTTCAAGGAGGTCCAGCATCCACATGGCTGTAGAGTCAGTACATTGTTAGGCTTTAGCCAATGTGCGAGAGAGTGGTCTTGGAGTGGCACTACTTCCACTGCTCCATGCATGACTATAGTGTCCACACCCAGACATGTTAAACCATGTGGTCATGGTACTGGACATAGTTGTATATAGACCTCCTCCAGCAAACATAACTCATGTTCAGGTTAGCAGCCCGGATTGTAGTCAAGACCATGGTAGTAGCAGTACAACTCCTAGCCAAGGCAGTTTTGTGGTCGGAGGTGATGACCCAAATGTGACTAGTCTATCATGCATGGCTTACACCTGTCCAACATGCCAGGGTATTGTGCTAACACAGTTCTTGATTGTGTTCATGCAGACACACACACACACACACACACACACACACACACACACACACACACACACACACACACACACACACACACACACACACACACACACACACACACACACACACACCTTATCTAATCACTACTCTGAACTGCTAAGCATTTCTTGGTACTGGCCATGCAAATTGGATTCTTAAGGAATAATTTTTGGTTTACTTGCACACACTCTCTTATTTGGTGTCAGACTTACCCCCCTGTCCCCTGCCCTGTGGAATTGATAATGACTGTACGCTGCCCTTTGCATATTTCTTTGTGCCTTCATGTTGCATGTATGGCTGATGCACAAAGTGGATACCTAATGCATGCTTATTCAGAACCTTTCTTTAATCTTATTTACATACCATTGATCAAATTCTGTATTTTTTCTCTTCCCCATCTCTGTTTTTTCTTTATGAAATGTATATATATATATATATATATATATATATATATATGTGTGTGTGTGTGTGTGTGTATGTGTGTGTGTATGTTACATTACTGATGAAAACAATATGATGATCAGCACAGAGTGGTTGACTAACCAATGTGGTCCAGCCTGCCATACCACAACAGGTGGCTGTGGAGCACTACCACTGGGAGCACAGACATCCAGGACATCTGGGTCGAAAACTGTCAGCATTGCCTCTGCAGCTTCTGTTCTACCTGCTCCACATGTGTCTGGTAGCTCAGCCCTGACAACTGATACAGTGGTACCCTCAGGGAACAGTAGTAGTAGTGGAGGTGGTGACTTTGTCACCTGTCAGGAGTTGACAACACTGCTGGAAAGCATTATGGAGAGGTGTCTCATTGCCAGAATCAACAGGGTTGAAATGTTCCTATGCTGTATTGCCAAAATTCGGCCACATCCGGCACTGACTCAGGAAACTGACAAAGGAGACAGTAATGACACTTCTGAGAGTGATGACTAGATTCTTAATATTCTCAAACTGGACATGAATGCACCTCCAAGGTCAACTACATATCCCCAGTCATAGTGTCCCCAAACTTTTTATGTCCATCACCATACTGTTTGTCTTGTATGTCTGGACCTGCTTCCTAACCTAATATTCCTACCTGAACTTTTCATTCCTGAGCACTTTCTCCAACATTCCTCTCTCTCTCTCAAAAAAAAAAGAGCACCTGTCCCACAAAAAAAAAGTCCCATACATAGCTCTCCACTTTACTTGGGTCTATATTAGAACAAAAAGTTTCAAAACTTTGAATGTTCTAATATCGAACCCTATTCAACGAAAGTTGAAAACATTGAACATACAAAACAGCAAATGTTTTCCTAGGGAAAGAATTTGCTGCTCCAAAGCACATACACACAACACAAGCACACCAAACAAACAGCAATCCACACACATACACCTAAAATCTTACACATAACCCTGCACTAAACTATACATACACCACTAACTATCCACTTACATTAACCCAAACCCTAACCATAAGGTCTGTCACTATCGCACACTCACCTCACCCGCGCCCTAACCCTAACTCACCTACCCCGCCCTAACCCCCACTTCCACACCATCGCACACTTACCTGACCTGCACCCTAACCCTAACTCACCTAACCCACCCTAACCATCACGTCCACACAATCGCACACATACCTAACCCGCACCCTAACCCTAACTAACTTAACCCGTGCTCAATCGCACACTTACCTGAACCCTACCCGTAACTTTCCACCACAGCTCTGAAAATACCGAAGCAACAGAAACGGACAACCAAATTCTTTCCCTAGGAAAAAATTTGGTTTTCTGTAGCTTTGATATTTTCAGCTTTCGCTGAATATGGGTCGATATTAGAACATTCAAAGTTTTGAAACCTTGGTGTTCTAATATAGACCCCTTTACCTATGTATCATCTTCACATACCTAATTTGGCCCAATTGGCCATACATTATTATGTTATTCCCTGCTTTGGTGACTCATGAAAGTGGAGAAACTTTTTGTACAATTCTGCATTCATGTTATGAAGACGTGGATGTCTATGGTGTTCTCCTACAAATTCCTGTATTCTTTCCCCTCTGTCCTACTCTCTGTTTGCCACCCATATATTTACCAACAAAATTGAATCCCACAAAACACAGATGTCCAGAAATGGCACATTAAAAAGCTTTTAATTTTTGTCCTTGGCTGAATGGTGGTGAATGCTGATTAAGTCCCCATGACAAAAGCTGAAGATTTAATTTTTGCCACAGTAGTCCAGTTACTGTCCCATAAATATTCTTAAATTTGCTGATGTATGGGAATACAGAATAAAAACAGACTAAAGGCACCAATGTCAAATGGTTACTGTAATGCTTCTTAGTTCGATGGATATAATAGATCAGGAGATCCCATGGAGCTTGTTGAGATAATTCCCCTCTCTGTTTTTGCATAGTGCCATGGGTTCATTTACATCTGTAGGTCAAATTATAATTTCATGACATTTTGTATTCCTATCACATAGTTATTTGCAAACATCTGTATTTCTGTCCATTTAGAATATTTCATTAATATAACATTTGAACAGTGCAGCAAGAAAGCATTTGCAAAAACATTCTATCTCTAACAGGGAGACTTAGTAAGGTACCCTTATCCTGTTTATGTCTTAATCTTGTTTCTACTCTCCTACTCCTTCTTGCTTCCTATCTCAAACACTTTATTATACAGAGAATGACAGCTTAATAATGAGGAAATGAGTGAGAGTAACACACTATACAGTTGGTCCTACATGTCCCACAAAAATACTGTTGTTATTATTCTCTCCATTTCTCTCTCTCTCTCTGTCTCTGTTCATCTTTGTCCTTCAGTAAGCTGTCACTGTCCTTCAGTTGTGTATTTTAAAGTGTTGATGTTTTTCTTTCATCTTTTCCCAGTTAGGGATCACCACAGCAGAACTCCAGTGTGCTAATGATTGGCAGTTGATTTTTATGGTGCCGAGGTGCCAGCCCAATGCCCAACCTTCAATGAAGGCACACCCATTCATGCATGTCTTTTGAATGCCACTCGACCATGGGGAGGACATGCAGACTCCACACAGAAGGCGCTCCAGCCAAGAATCAAACAGGATAACCTCTTGCTGTGAGGCAACAACACTACTGCTGCACCACCGTGGCTTAATTCCTTTGTGGTGTGATGAGATAATACTCATATCTGTAGAACTTTTTTTGCATAACTTCAAGTATTAGTTAAGTGCTATTGACTGTTTTATGTGTAGCTGTTGCCTACATATCATTTTGAGCCAACATTATCCTGTTTTAGTCATAAGCTACTTGCTCCCTACCTCCCTCTCCCCCTGCCTATATATCTTTTCCCTTCTATGTCATTACTCTTCCAACTCTGCATTTGTGCAATGTCTAGTGCCAAGCAGCACCTTCAAGTTCAGCTAAATGGAGGTCCACAGGTTATGTCCAAATTCTGTGAGCCTTTGCCTTTGAACTCTGAGTATACAGTCATCATGAGGGTAATAAGCATTCTCCTTTTCTGCAATCTATTGTCATATTTGAACTTTGTGAAGTATTGTGAAGCAGGAGTTTATATGTGGCACGTTTAGATAATACTCTGGTCTCTAGATTTATCTAGGAATATGGTCAAGGTTTGAATCCAGATGTATGCCAAAATGTTTTTGAATGTTTGGTATGACTTCTATAGGTGCAACATTTGGTTACACATTTTCTTACCACATTATTATCATGCTGCTTTATTAATGTGATTGCTCCCTGTTGTGAAGACTGTCTTGTACACATCTTGCCTGAATAATTATGATAAACTGTAGAGTAACACAACACAAATATGTGTAGAAATGAACCATAAATTAATCTGTTAGTATGTCTGTATTTGTATTCCTCTTACCAACTATATAACTCTTCTCACCCTTTCTGTGCCACCTCCTTGATTCAATACTGTTCCATGACCACGCTTCTACCAACAGTAACATACTTGACACCTCATGTGTTTCATAATACATCTGTAGTGTAAATATAATGATTGAAGAACTGCAACTGTCATGACAACTGTGTAAAGTATAGCACCTGAAACATGGCCATAAGAGATATATGTTCTGTTATCCATCACATACAGATGTGTATATGTATACTGCTTAGCTGTGTATAACTTGGCACAGAGCATCATAGACTACTGCTAATTCCCATTCAACTCCTCAAGATATGATTACGCAAGTACTAATACTTTGCTATCAGCAGCACACATGAGCTTGACATTAATGCACCCCAGGCAGAGGATAAAACCTATTTACAAAAAATATTTCTTTGTTTAGTTTGTACTGTGTCTGTGTGTCTTTGTTGATGTTTGTAAACAAGGCATCTGGATTTCAGAGTGATGCTGACTCAATTAAATCAGTCTGTTAATGTATGTCTGCATTCCAACAGTTACACTTGCAACTGTGTTACGATGTTAGGTAACCTATTCACACATAATTCATCACTGTTCTTCTGCCATGCACTTTCATATTTAAAAAAAAAAATGTCTGTTTGTATTGTCAATGCACAGTGTGCATGCATGAGACAAGACAAGTAACAGTGGCACTACAAATCTTTATTATTTCCATGCAATCCCAAAAGTGGAATAAGGGGTTGGGGTATACTCTCCCATCTTAAACTCTTTCCCTGTCTGGAAGTTGATAGGGAAAGAGTTTAACATGAGAGAGCATACAGATGTCTGTTCATTAAGCTATATATATATATATATATATTTATCCTTCAGAAGGGTCTCACAGAAACGGATAACTGGTGCCAGAGCCATGGCCTAAAGTTAAATGCCAAAAAATGCATAGTCATACCCTTCGGGAAAAACAAGGTTACCCCTAGCTACCAAATAGGTGGCAATCCACTGAGCATAGAAGAAGTTATCAGGGACCTGGGGACCCAGGTTGATAGTAGTCTGTCATTCGACACCCATGTAGCTAAAGTAGTTAGGAAGACCTTCTACATTGCCCACCTTATCATGAAGGGATTCTCATCTAGATCAAGGGAGGTCATAGTCTCCCTTTACTCATCACTCATCAGACCAATGATTGAGTACAATGCCCCATTCGAATGTATCTGACCCGACACTTGCAGCAGCTGGAGAGGCCACAAAAGTTCCTCACCAAAAGGATAAAGGGTCTCAAACATCTGTCCTATGCTGCCCGACTGAAAGAACTCCAGCTCTATTCAGTCGCATCGCTTGCTCAGAGGTGACCTTTGCCTAACATACAAGGCCATGTCAAACCCAGATTTGATGAATATGCTTCACCTCAAAATCTAGATCCATCAGAGCCACAAGGGCGGAGACTTAAACTATTAATAGGACGCTGGAGGGATAGATTCATCACCCAAAGACTCCCTATGCTGTGGAATAAATTCGGTATATGTGAGGCAGAGCACTGCTGGCCTTGTTCAAGAGAAATCTTGACCAATGGATGGGAGATCACAGATATACCCCAGGGATTACCTCAGTGTCACTGCTCAACAGAGGCACAGCAAAATAATGGGTATAGTTCCCTATGGGCTAGGCTTGTAAATGCCCTCGGGCAGATAGCCTAGTATGAACCTATGAACCTATGAACCTATATATATATATATATATATATATATATATATATATATATATATATATATATATATATATATATGATATTGCAGCCACACACATAAGTTTACCACTATGAGATTTGAACCACCTATCTAGGATGTATGCATTTCAGTTAATAAGACACTGTAGTTGCCGTTTAACACTTTTGATAATCAATACTTTTGTCTTTATCTATAGTGAAGAACAATATCTGGGTTATTTGCTTCTACCTTCTTAGCTGTTGCCATGGTATGATCCAGTATTATCATTATTTCTTTATTTTCAGTAATCCTTTATGGGTCATGTTTCCAGTGCCTCTCAGTTACCTGTACTCTGTAATGCTTATACAGTTTCTAATGTAGCAACCTTGCCACATTGTTAGACTTTGCTATATGTGGTTTATTTTGTATTTCTTTAATTTCATTTTCCCATGTTTTATTTGGTTTACCACCAAATAACCGAGCACACGGCAGTCGAACCCAACAATGATCAATTCCGGTAACCGAATTTTTGCATGTCGAATGGTCGGAATGTCGCAAAACCACCAAATGCGACATTTTCGACTGCTCTACATCCAAACTGAGTGCTAACATGGGTCACAAAGGGGGTGCAGGTTTGTGATTTGATACAGTTGCGTTCAGCAATGTGTATATTTGCCACACGCCTTTCGGTCATTAGGGCTTGACCATCCATCCGGTGGTTATGCGGTGGTAAACCATTTTATTTTAATCCCATACAATGCAATGATATCTCATATAGCTAGGTTTCTAAAGTATCCTACAATTTAACTAGTGTCTTTCTTGTTATCAGCTTCTAAACATTACTTCATAGTTCAGTCATTTCTAATGTATTCTGAGTTATATAAGCTAGGATTCTTCTGATGTGTGATAGTTTATTATAATAAACTGTATAGTAAGAACCAATGTGTTATGAAAAGAAAAAGAGTATGGAAACTTTTTTAAATTTAAATTGTTTAAATTATTAACTTTAGAAACTAATTATTGTGATAAAAATATGTTACCTATACTCAACCAGATGAAAAATTAGAAAAAAGAAATTCATGTTCATCCTTCAGACAACAAACCTCTTTTCAATTGAACATATTTGTCCACTTTTTAAGAGCTTCTGCTTTACTCATTCTTCAGTCCATACATTTTTTTATCTTTTAATCAAACATTTTTGTCCAGTTTTAAAGAGCTTTCACTTATGCAATTAAAATCTGCTCCCAATATCAAGCTTCCCCTCATTTTATATAATAAAAGCACAAGTTATTTTGTGACAATCTTAGCACCTAAGTCTGGCAGCAAATAAATATTAAGTAGTAAAAAAGTGTTCTTTTTGGTATTCAGTAATTACCATAGACAAAAATCCATTTTTATTACTTGATTAAGACAAGATTCTTTGGCACAATAGTAACCTTCTTCCATGGCATTGCTACACACAGACTCAGCTTTAAAGGAAGACTGCATTAAAATCTCATACTTTCTAAAATTAAACTTATGTTTCTCATTTGCATTGGTTTGCTATAATGTATATTACTAACTGAACTGATAAATGTATAGAATTTTTCTTGCTAACGTTTATTTTTTTTTAATTTTTATTGTCAACTACAGCCATATAATTATGTATTATTATAAAATAAATTTGTCCAAGAACTCTTCTAAGAATTAAATAACATTTTAATCAAATTATGAAGCTCCCCACACACTCCTGGATGTTTTAATTCATAGTTTAGTTAACTAGACCAATTAAACTGCATATGTCTTTCCTACCAAACCTAAACTGTTATAAAACTTATATAGCATCCTTTCTCTGTGAAACCTAACAGAGCAAAATAATGACTCTGGACTGATGTATGAAAATTGTTATAATTCTTAATCATTACATATGTACACTTCCTCTGTAAAATTATGGACATTCTTTTTATTCAAAGTATGCCAACGCTTCAAAGGTTTGACTATGTATATACAATTTATGCAAATGATTAATGTACTAAAATATTTATTTTATTTTTATTTTACATTATTATTATGCTATCATATTTCTTGCCTCCCAATTAAGAAACAATGTTTACAAGAAGTCTATAAAATGTTATAACCTCATATAATTCTTATAAATGCTTGAACTAATGGAAACTTTGTTGTATTTGTTTAAATAATTATAATAATAAGATTTTTAGCTCTTTATATCACACATTTTCAACTGAAATATCTAACTGGTATTTTAGTGTTGTAGTTATGTAATGGAATCTGAATATTTTGAGCAAAAATTAGTTTAATTAGTCAGGCTTAACTAATATTGTTGATTTCTAATTCTTTCGTATCATAATTTGTTTTATGTTATGCTATAATATAACTTTATTAAATTCTTAAGTGCAAAACTAGTATGTAGCTATTATATGAATGTATAGGTCTTTCAAATAAATAAATAAATATATATATACACTCTCCTCAATTCCATATGTTTGCAAAACATAAGTAAATCATTAAATGTATGATGCTTATATTCTTATTTAAAATTATTCACAAAATTAAACATTAAGAAAGAATTTGTAATAAGTATGTAATAAGTAATACATATGTAATAGCGTTTATCTCTTTAAGTGCTTTTATTATGGCTTACAGCATTCAAACAACTATTGTGAATATTATATTTATGAGATTATAGAAAAAATATTATTTGTATAAGCAATTCCTATATAAACGTTCACATTATGCTATGCTTGAATAAAACAACAATAAAACCTCTGTCTAAACTCATACTTCAAACATAAAAAGGAAACAAAGGGTGCAGATTATATTCAGCTTCATTTGTCACACAATAAGTCCATCCTGTACCTGCTACAACATGCATTACTTCATACTTTGATTTCTACTCGGTTCTTCTAGTGACATCACCAGAAAATGCACACCACTTAATGAATTCAAGGCACAGAGCAATTAGGTCACTTGTGTTTATATCTTAAGGATCTCAATTCTTAAAGTTGTACTATCTCTTAGCATTAATTGTTTAAAATATAACAAAAATAGTCCAAATAATTAGGAACACTCAAAACTGCACTCACATTTTTAATATTTAGTTATTTGGTAACTGTTGCAACTAAGCATGCGCAGGTACAATCTCAGTGTTATTTCTTTTTGCCATATATTATCACTTTCCAACTCAAACTCACGTAAATTTAGTCTTAGAATATCTGAGCTGCACTGCAAAATTCCAGACATTCACACCAAAACTGGTATCTCCATTCAACTAGCATAGCAACAAAAACAGCATATTCTCTACACTGGAGACCCATGTCACTTACATCAACAAATCCCAAACCCCGACTGTTGTAGCTAAAATTTAAATTGACTCTTACATAAGGGTTTCAATCTTAGTAAAGCCCAGAACAAAAGTTTTTTTTGTTTTCCAAACCCATTATCACTGTTTATCCTGTAAAGGGCATCCTATTTACCTATAAAGATATTTAGCACTCCCATATACAATGTTCACACCATGGTACTTTACCTCAAAACTATCCCGTTGACCTACTCTCATAAAAGGATCGCAACACTCAATGCTGCATCCCTCAATATCTCAGAATATATATTAATTGCATAAATGTCATGGTCTGCCACCAAAAGCCTACCTTCTTCACATTTGAATGATAAGGCAAGCCAATCTGCGAAAGCATCTATTCACAGCAGCATATGTCATGCAAGCGGCAATTCTTTATCTTGCCATTATATAGGAAGTTGCAGTGTGTAATGACAGGTTTGCTTATTAATGTAAGTAAAACCAATGACGTTACCTGTTATAGTACTCATTCTCCCTTTTATTTAATGATTTGACAGAAAACTAAAATGCTAACAATTAACCATTTTCACTGAATTCCCAAAATATGAGAAAGGATAAATAAAGATAACATTATTATTTGAGCATAAAGACACTGGAAACCAAACTAAAGAATTTCTTGCAGTAAAGTGCTCTAATGCATAACTGGTAGCAGCAATAGCATGACAACGCATTGTTATACTGTTAGTCACAGTTTACCTAAATGATCTTGGGCACATACTTTTAACTGAAAATAATTAAAAACAACTAAAATATTTAACTGGTTTAATAAAATCCCATTGGCTAATCAACATAAACTTTGAGTTGTGTTATTTGACTTAATAATATTATACTATTAAATAAATCTTACATTTTATTTAAGAAATCATATATGAATAATATATATTTCTCTTACACATGTCTTCAAACCAAATAATTATTGTTTATTGGATAAAAGGTGAGACTTTAATAAGTTGCTAGGTAGATTATTACACTAGATGAACTGAGTGCAAACTTACCAACTCATAAATATAGTTAAAAATATTGAAAATATTGATAAGTGAAAACATATAGTCCACAGTATTACTTTTGTAACATTTATTTTTCTAGAATCACTTTTATGATTCATTTCCTATTGCATTTATAAGTCCAGATTGCAATAACAGAAGTTTCTCAATTGTTCTCTCTTTCTTTCATTGTTTGCATAGACAATGGTATCAGTCTTAGTTTTCACTTGTAGTTTCAATAAAGCTATTTTTTCCCAGGGGCTTTTTTTTAACTGTGGACCAAACTATTTCAGCTGTTACACAAATAAGATAGCTGTTCTTTATAAAAATAGTGGAGGTTTTCCTCTAAGTTAAAATTCAAGACTAGTTTGAAGAAAAAATGTATGCTTACAGAGTACATCAAATTAACTTTAATGTTATTATTTCTTAGAAGCTTTATAAGAGGCTAACATTCTCTTCTTTTTTCTTGAGTGTTTGTAGCATAGTCCTCAGCAAATATTATTTGGCTCTGGTCCATTTATATTACTGGTTTTGTCCATTCTCTATTTAATACCGGCGTGTTATCAAGATACCAAAGACGTTTTATAACAGTATACCTGAGGGAGCAGGATAATGTGATGGTACTGGTTTCCCTATTACACAATGAACTTTTTCCATGCCAAGTGATATTCATTCCTGTATGTTCAACATCTGGTGAATCCAAGTTGTTAAGTAGGATAAGATATAATTTCCTTCAGTTAGACTAAATATTGTTATATCATTCCTCCATTCCCTGTTTTCAAAGTCATTTTGGTTAATTAACCAGCTGTTTCATGTTAAAAAACTAAGTATGATCTTCTTCCTCTTTCTTCCTCTGCCATTCTCATGTTATTGTCATTGAGTGTATTCTCCATATCCTGGGTTTTGACATTTTAGTTTTCAGTCATAGTCTTTGCATCTTAGTCTGCTTTAAGCTGTTGTATTGAAGACTGTCTCGTTTCTTTGGAAAATTGCTTATTTTCAATGGGTTTCTGAAGAGAAGATAGTTCTTGTTGGAAATCTTGTTTGAGACATTTCTCCATGAGGTTTTAGAGAAATCATTTGTTAAAGCAGCTCATGTCAGGGTTCTAATAAAACAGATTTGATAAGAAAAAAATCTTCCTTTTTTTCACTTTTTTTTAAATAAAACTTTAGAATTTCCTGTAAAATGTAAATTTGCATGCTATTTATTTTCATATTTCTTTACAGACAAATGTCTTATTCTTCATTAAAGCTCACAAAACATGCTGCTATAAAGCATCCATCTTGGATACCTTAAGGTATTAGGGCAGACCTTTGTGAAAAACATAAAACATGGCCAGAAGAAGTTGGGGCAAATGTGAAAAGGAAGTCTGCATGTGTGTAAAAGAATGAAGAAAGAATTAGAAGAACACTGGTCAACTGCTAATAAGATACACTAAACACATTCTCACTCTCTCTCTTTCGCTCTCTCTTTCTCGCTCTCTCTTTGTATTTGGAAAAAAGGAAAGCAGCAATGAAACATTCCAGTAAGTGAAGAGTGGAGAAGTATATGCAGAGACAGACAAATGGACAGCTAAGAGACTAGTCAGTTAAAAAGATAATGAAGGCAGATTAAAGTACAAGGACTATATATACTGCTTCCCAGTGTACTAAATGGAAGACATTGAATAGTAAGGGATTACTGTGGTTGTTGTTTGCCTTGTTGTCAGCAGTGCTAGCAAACCTCTTAAGAGTTTGGTAGGGAACTTAAAGGGTATAAGTTGGGAGCTAAATGATAAAGTATGTATAAAGCTGTCTGACTGACCGGAAACAAAGATTAGTAGTTATATGGAACTACATGGATAACACCTGTGTAACAACAGAAAACTAAATGGTTTGCTAAAAGAACAAATTGTGGTTACCATATTTTATCAAGTATACTGGAAATGGACAGCAGGAGTAAGCACTCCCTTATGACAGTGAGACTATTGTAATCACAGATGCAAAACAAATTCTTGGAGTGACCTACTGATGTTTGGAGATTGAAGAAATATGGTAAATTTGTGGTTTAATCACAAAAATAGCAAGATTATTTACTTTGATAGGAGAGTATTTGGAGAATGTCAATGGAAAAGCGGACCAATAAGGAAAAGGATCTGGGGTTTCTAATATCGCTTAATATAAAATGGTTCTATATTATTAGCTCGAAAGTTTAAAAGAGCAAATGCTTTTTTATCGAACTGTAAACATCAAAACCAATAAATAGCGAAAACATGGAAAAAAATTGCTGCTCCACAACAGTCAATATAATGAAAATATCCTACTGAGAATGTCAAAGGAAAGTGAAATGCACAAGCAGTGCAGTCTATCTCAGAGATGCTGATGTAACCTTTGATTAGTATGGTATGATAGTACAGTTGCATTGCAATGATTTTGTCTTCTTAAGGTGACAACACAAAGGGATCGTAAACTAGTAGAAACCATTTAATACAGCCCTGTCAAAATAGTGAAGGGAAGGAAAAAGCTAGTGTATTTGAAAAATAAAAAGTAGCTTTATTTATGTACAGTAAAAGAAAGAAGAGAAGATACTGTATAACTTGACACATCAAATTCTCAGAGAAGATTTAGATGTGGAGTTGGGGAAAATGGAATGATGGAAAAGTGAGAAATTTTACTGTGGTAATCAAAAACTGATTCGAAGAACTCTTTTTAAAAGAAACTGAAATGAGAGGGCTATGGAATGCATTACAGGAGGCAAAATCAAATCTAAGCCATTAAACGGGATTAGTGATTAGTGGAATAGACTGCAGAAAGGCAGGGGCAAGGACATGGAAGGGTATTCACTTAGGGGTCTAGAGAAAGCACTCCGTTAGATATGATAAGCCACATACTTTCTTTAATCAGATTTATTCTATGTACATATACCATTTCAAAGTTTGCTTCCCATTAGCTGGCTTCATACTTTCTTAGGTTCAAAATATCTAATATTGCTATGTCTCTAGTATTACTAACCAAATGTAGAATCACCATTCGTTTTAGTCAACCACTGATGATTTTTTGTTAAGTAGCATATATTTATTTAACTTTATTAAATAGGTTAGTCCCACTAAGTAGCAGAAGCATAACCACTGGGCCACTAAGACAATCAATGTCACATTAGTATCAAATCAATCTGGCAGAGAGAGGTGAAGGCCTCACTGTGACCCAGACGACCTGAGTTCAAATAGCAGCTTGGGTGCTCTGTTGGAAGAGCTGAGGAGGGTGAGAGTGAATGACTTATGCCTGCTTGTCCATCCTCGAAAGGAGTTGGTAGTTACAGGCTAGTAAATTGCTGCTACTGCTGTTGCATAAGCAGAGGCCTGCACAACATCAGTGGTCATGTCCAGTTGAAGAGGGCTGGCATTATTATACTAGTGATGGAAACCCTTATGTGGATGTATGTGTGAGTAGGCATATGTCAGTGGAGGGTGCAGGATATCACTTCAGTGATGTAAGTGTCCAGATCAGCCATCAAGGACAAAGTTAGGATCATTTTAATTAGGAAAGTTCTTCATCACTATAAAGAATTTCATCTTGATTTGTTATAACTGAATGTCTGTTTTCAAGTGGTATACATAGTTTGCCATGTTTATAACTCAAAATTAGATATTTTCCCTTTTTAAATCATAAACTGTTATGTATTTTAGAACTTTTACATAGTATGTAGTCAGAATCATTCTAAAATGACTTGTTTGTTAAAGAATCATGCAGAATGTGCAATACAGTCAATTAAATATAATTAAATGAAAAATAAAGACACAATCAAGACTAAGAGATTTGAGGGAGAAATAATAAACATCTGTGTGAATGACAACCACTGTGTCAGATGACAACACCTGACAACATCCAATGTATTAACATCACAGCAACGTGTTTAATTGACATCTTCCAATAATGAGACCTTTATAAAAGACAAAGTAACATAAATGTCTGATAAAGCAGAATAAGCCTCTAAAATACTAGTTATTTCAGCAATCAACAGTAGTGATTTGTGTTTGTGTTCTGACAACTTACAAAAGATGCAGTCATTACTAGCAGGCCTGACCACATGCTATCTTCCTCTAAAAATTACAATTGCAGTTTATTTTTAGTGGCGGAAAGTACATTTGAAGCAAAAAGCAAACAATGTCTGTGAAATTTAAAGTGTGCAGGATAAGAATCTAAAAGCAAATAATGCTGATGCAAAAACTGGCATCTCTCTTAGACATGGCTTCTGAGGCTGTGAATATTCCTGCCAGAGAGTAAAAACACAATTTTACAGGAATTTTGGCATTCCACAAGTGGCAGGACATAGAACCAAGTTAGCATTCTCAAGAATTTCAACAGCTGCCTTTCTGTTTTCATGCATTTTACTCTAACTGCATCTGGGTAATGTCTTACAATGAAATTACCTCAAATACACATACACACACACACACACACACACACACACACACACACACACACACACACACACACACACACACACACACACACACACACACAAACACACACAATGCCTTAAATGAGAACTTATTTCAAATCATTGGTAATTATCTTTGCTAACATCTGCTTATAGTGCATACTAAGACCTACTAAAGTAATAGTCGTTATCATTATAGTAATGATAATAAATGGTACAATGGTTAAAGTGTTACTAAAAGATAACACTAGTTGAGTCTATTAACTTTAATAAGTTTCAAAAGAAAGACCTGGGGAAAATAGGATCATAATACATACCTAAGAACAATTACAGTAGGCAGTCATGACAAGCTGTATGTCTTTGAGATATGGAAGGAAGCTGGGGACCAAGTCAAAATTCAGGAAGTCAGTAGGAACATGTAAACCGCATCCAGACAGCATCCTGAGGCTAGTGGAAAGCACTGACTACAGGAAGCATCTCCTAAAGAGATCAGCACCTCGGTCAGCTGCAGTGCAAGGTCTTCATTTGCTGGCAACTCACTGTGGACTACAGGTGGTCAATGAAGCCAGTTACTAGAGTTTAATAGTTTTTGCTGTGCAGAAAATACATGTGAATGGAAAACTTTTGTTCTGTTAATTTTGTAAGTTAATTAAAGTGCTCTGGTTCTTATCTGTTCTGATTTGGCAGAACATCTCTGATTTTTTTCTTTGAATTTTGCCCTGTCCCTCATGAACTGTTAGCTCAGAGGTCTAACAATTGATTGTTAATGAGTTGCTTTTTTATGCCCATGGTACAGGATTTGATTTTTCCACCTTCATTAGCTTACTGTTTGATTCTGAAAAAGTCATTTAACCAGACAATGTTCTTGGTTCATATGTGATAGGAGACACTGTGCCCAGTGGGGCTACCCAGTCAACTAATAAGTTAAAAAAAATAACTTTTTTCCTCATAAATTACTGGAGATTACAGTCAGTCAGTAATGTTAGTCATTACAGTTTCATAATTCTCAGTGTTCAGAAAATTCATGTCAATGCAACACTTATTGTTCTGTTAACTTTTTAAATGAATGAAAGTTGCCAGGTACTTAAGGCTCTGAACTGCTAATGAATTGCTTCCTGTGCTCAAACGTACAGGGTGTGAATTCTTCAACCTCCATTTGCTTAATGTGTGTCTTTGAGCAAGTCACTCTCATAGTGCTTGTTGGTCACCTCTGAAATGAGCAATCTGCCCATTTAGTTTACCTGGTTAATAAATACATACATGAAAATAATAATTAAAATTGTCCCTTTGGGGGACTTTTTTCCTCACCCTGTATTATTTTCGGCTTTATTCAGAATTCTTTACCAAAGAAGTTGAGAGGTATTTTGGTCTGCTTCTAGTAAAATTTATCTTTTTCTGACACATTGCTGTTGAATACAGTGACTAAATAATGACATGCATATAATTTTCAGACTTTACATCTTTTATAAAATGCTGGCAAAACAAAGCTATTTATTCTTGTAAATTTTCAAATGTATAAGACCGATATTTAAAATCTGTTCCCACTTTTAGTCTTTTGTCACTGATTCTTGGGTAAGAACTTGGCTGGACATGTGGGGTTTCAATTGATTATTCTATATGGTTCTCAAAACAACAAAGTGGAATGCACTTTTTGGTTATTATTTATGTGTTTGATTATTCATTTGATGAGAAGCAAATATATGATATGCAAGCAGTCACACAAGGAGCTGTAATTGATGTTAGCATCTGTGTGTGTGTGTGTGTTTGTGTGTGCGGGCGCGTGTGTGTGTGTGTGTATGTGTGTACACGTGTGTACCCGTGTGTGTGCATGTGTGAGTGTGCATGCGTGTGTGCGTGTGGGTGTGTGTGTATAAATACTCAATTCCTGCACCCCAGAGTAGCTATGATGTAAGGACCACAATTGCAGTAAACAGGAGCATTACCATGTTCTTCAGTTACGATCATTATATTGCTGACTGTTGACAGTTTATTGATTATTTGGCCATCTGTAAATGAGATAGCATGAAGCCTGCAAATTTAATGTTAATATTTTCTCTGTGAATGCATTTTCAATTTAACCTTTTTTATGCTGGCACATGGGTGTGAAATGCACTGTGTTGTGCCACAACAGTTTATCTCATACCTAGTGGCAATGAGTAAGTCTGTCAGCAATTAATGAGCTACTTCCTGTAGTGTAGGTTTTGATTCCCTTGACCTTCATTTGTCTACTGTGTCACTCTGATGAATTCACCTTGTAAGACAGTACTACTTGGTCCCCACTTAAAAGTAACACCTGTGCCCATTAAGTTGTCCGAAGCTGTTAGCAAACATGCTGCACATTTGTCATTTGAACTCCTGCACCATTTACTTATACACTATTTGATTGGAACCCTAGCATGTCTCTTGCAGTTTAACAAGTTGCCAGATGCATTATAAATAAATATAAGTTTCAAGAGAAGAAATTGTCTGTTGCTCATACTAAGTCTGCTTTCAATGTGAAAATATAGTGTTTTGTTTAGCAAATGTCTGTCTGCCTGTCTGTTTTTGCTGTAAAACTGAAAAAATTTTAAATTAAATTCATATCTGTGCGATTACTGTAAAAGGAAAGACAGATGAAAACAATATGCACATTGACAGTTGCAAACAGTGTTTTATGGTAAATGGGGAGAGACAACCAAGTAATGAGACATTGGTATGGTAGTGGGGGGGGGGGGGCTCCAGTTTCTTACCCTGACAAGGGCCCTATTTGACATAATCTGGCATTGACATGGCTACAGCCATAGTGCTCAATCAACATCTGGCATGCACAAGTCAATTTTTTTTATGCATTCTGTGACTTTTCATGTGTTTCTTCTGAGACTCAGTTATGAAAAAAATGCTCATAATATGGTACTATTTCTTGTCTGTACTGAAATCTGAAACTCCTCCTCTTCTCACCTTTTACTGTTATATTTTTCTTACCTTGATCCCTTAGATGATGTAAGCAGAGTCCTCCATCTCTAATTCCTCCACTGCCATATGTTATCCCATATTGTTACGCATGTTATGTTGATACTCATTCTGTAGTCTGTTGTTCTTTGCCATCACCCCGTGGTGATGGAGTTGCCATCTCTGCAAATATGTCCAGTGATCGATAGCAAAACTATTGCTTCACAGTCCCTATGCTGCACTTCTTAGAAATGTAGCTTGCAGTGGGAAATTGTTTAAAATATGGAGAAATAGACTCCTCTGGTAAGTCAACTGTTGAAAAAGGGAATGCGAATGAGCATGAAGCTACCTTAAGGAGTCATCGATATATTGACTATAGGTGGTCGGAGGATATGTATGGATCAGCTCTTCAGAAAGAGTGGCAAGTATCACTTATCTCTTATAGATGTTTTGGCCAATAAATTAGCAACATTTGCCAAGCTGTTATCCACGGCTGTAGTGTCAATGATATAACATTCCACATTTTTATAATGTAGTTAGATAATTGATGGAAAAAAGTACACAGAACAGTAGCAGTCAAATGAATCACAAGGAACAGAATAAGAAAATAAAGTGTTATAAAATAGACATGTGGACATGCTAAATTGATCTGATATTTTTGTTTCTTGGGCATGTCACTGAAGAAAAAGAGTTGGAGAATGTGATACTGGATAATGTTAGGCCTAACACAAACTAATTATTTGATTTTTATCATGTCAGGGCAAGCACAGATTAGGGTATGTCATTTTTTAGATAATAAAAATTGGAGATGAACCCTAGCTATAAAACGAGACTGGAAATGACTGTACAGGATAAATGAAATGAAATATGCAGGGGACATAGCATGGGATGTTCACCTAAAGTGAGACAATGAGGTTCTAGAGTTTAAGATGTGCTACAGGTACCTGAACAGTATCTGCTGTAGTATAGAGAGAAGTTCAAGAAAACCCAGGAAAGGTACTGAGAGAGGACATAGAAAGGAATAAGTGTGATGAAGGCTCTGCTGACTGTAATTGTGTGCTTCATATCTGAATTCACTGCCAGATATTGCATAACAAAACAACATCAATAAATTACTGTATTCAAGCAGGAATAACAAATTTGAGCTCCATTACCTACAAGATGATTTACAGTATTCCAGTGATTACTGCAAAAAGTAACTGAATTGCGTCTTCAAAAGCTTTTGACGCAAAGCCCAAAGCTCTATGGAAGATAAAAATGATAACACAAAGCCTCATAAAAACTAGGATAGTTTGGAAAAGTCAAGAGTAGAGACATTCAGAGTGATGCCACAAATATAAAATATAAAATAATGAAACCAGAAATAATGAAACTAAAATACTGAAAGCCAGACATCATGCAGGCCACTGTAAAAAGATTCACTAAGCAGCAATAATGCCATGCATTTACCAAATAACGAAAAAAAAAATAGCAAACGCAGTACCTGCTGCACCTTTGTTACCTAAATCCATGCTCTTACTAATGTGGAAAAAAGGTAAGAGTAAGTGATGCACCGAGACAAAAAAAATGACTTTCTGTACTTATGATAACATCCTTAAACTTGTAAGTAACATTTTGCCACTGATGTCATAGAAGCAAATAATGTAAAGACATATTTGAAATTCCAGCCATAATGACAATGGCTTTCTATGACAGACAACTTCACAGTAAAAGGATCAATGTTATTCATGCAGTTTTTTATTTATTTATTGACATTTGTTTGATGGGAAAGTCTGCTGAGCACAGGTGCCCCTTTTCAATGGATGCACAGGGAGAAAAGCTTCAATGTAACAAATTGAGTGCAATCAATTATTTCAATAATAAATTTTATTATACAGTTTCAGTGAATACATAGCATAGTAGTTAGTATAATAAAATTTGTACTGATATTTACAAACATTAGTATATTAGCTTTGTGTTGAGAAATTACAGAGAGGAGAATGGTGTATACGGTAGGAGTAATTCAAGAAATACATTAGTGTGAGGTATTAGAGGGGATAAGCAAGTTTAAATGTTAATAAAGAAGTACTGATGGAATGGTATTTTTTTTTCTAATTAAAAGTAGGCATAGTGGTTTAAGTACTACAATAATGTGAGGTATTAGAAGGGGTTAAGCAGGTTAAGTGATTTAGTGCTTTAAAAGGAGATAAAAGAAGGCGGTGAAGGATGTTAAGAGAAGCTATGTCACAGCTGAGGAGCAGGGACAAAGTTGGGAAGCAGAGAGAAAGTCTTTTAGTAATGGTTTGAAAAGATGAACCATGACTAAAGCATTATCAACTAAGTGACATGCTCCCAAAACAAAAAATTGTGCAATACTCCTTACATGAGGTATTCATCCATTCATTCACTCATTCATTTTGCAATACCCACTCAGTTTGCAGTTAAAGGAGATAAGCACCAGAGAAGAACATAAATTTATTAATGGTGACAGTGAATGCCAGCTACCCAGTAATTCATAAATTGTGTAATGACATAAAAATGATGGTATGGGCATAATATATGAATGCACTGCTTATGATTTGGATTTTGTTAGATACCTGGGCAGTGAAGTACTAGTTGCCGGGGGCTTGAGTTGTTGCAGATAGTTTCACCACTACTCTTCCTTAGCATGGTGGCCTTTTCACTACATTTATACCAATGACGACCTGAAAACACTATCTCAATTAAATATGTTAGGATAGGGCTTACCAGAATACCTGATGTACACAAGATATTAGAAACTGTAGTTATTTAGGTGAAACCAAGACTGCATATTAGGGAATAGGAAATGGGTGGTATTAACAAAACAAACTCCTCATATCTATCAGGCTTTACTCGTCACCATATGCAGGTTGCCAGAAAGAAACAAATGGATTAGGGCAACCAAGAGGAAGTGGATGTTGAGATGAAAAGGGATGAAAAAAAGAGTACTACAAAAAGAGAGAAAAATAGATTACCAGACATCTGAAAGAGTAATGCTACTGAACTTACTGACTTGCATTAGGCAAGCACATGGAGGGCAACAGTGTGACCAATCTTATTCCAAAAAGCAAATGAGAAACGCTGTCTGGTAACTATAAAGGCTGTCCTCCTCTAGTACTTCCGAAACACAGAATTCACTTGACGAATAGAAAAACACTTTTATTCCACGAAAATCTGCACAGTTACTATAAACATGGACTAATACAAGTAGATTTAGCGTGCTTTCATCTCATCCCCTGAGACTCCTTCAGAATCATCTGTTATTAAGTTACATACTCATTTAAATAACCTTTCTTTGCATTTCATTGGTTGTTCATTGGTGCTCAATCAATAAACCACAAAACAAATAGCAGTATTCCACAATAACTCCTTAATCCCACTAATTCAATTAATATCAATAGTCATAAAACCGTGGTATAGCAAAATATAAATAAGTCTTCCTCAACAGGATAAAAAACATTGTGCAAAATACTCCAAGTGTGACCGATCTTACTGATAACAGTTATTCATGGTATAGTTAGTGAAATGTTACAGGCACTGGAGGGGGAATGGTGGGTAATGGGCGTGAAAGAATGGGACTAGGTCATTAATTTTGTGTGTATACTAAACAATATTTATAACAGATATACTCAATAATGTGTAAAGTTTTATGAGTCATATCATTTGACATGTATTTCCTCATCAAAGGAGACAGAGAGAAAAAATGTTATTAAAATGTCTCACTAACGAATAAATGGTCACAAGATGACATGGTTAAAAAACTACTTATGGAAATGCAGGGTCACTAGGTGAATTAAGATAGGCAACAATGTATCATACGATTACTAACAGGATGTAAGCAAAGGAAATTGTCTGTACAGGATAAACACTTGATAACAGACTGAAACAGAACACTGCACTATGTTACAGACTAACTTGTAGTGTACTCTTGTGTAAAACAACACAAACCCAACAGATTTTGTGACTGGCCTGGCCCCTGTGTCATCAACTTATTCAGAAAATCAGATTTCAGTAATGAGCAGTCTGTATATCTGTTTCAGTGACATAACTGTTAAGAATGCTGGAGAGTGGTAGTATCCTGGAATCTAAATGGTAAAGACATATCTTTCAGACTTTTGAAAAAGTATAAAGGATGGAATAGGATGCAAGAATTCAATGGGGTTTTGGACATCTGAATTATTTGTTGATTTTTATTTGCTTTTTTTTATTTTTCTTTATTTTTATCCAAACAAATCCACGTGGCATGACTTCTTCTTTTCAGAGTTACCTGGTAGCACTGACTGGTTAAGCACCTTGCTTAGAATCACACATTTTTAAAGTACAGATTGAAGTACTGAAACCCATTATCGCAGGGTGAAGTCACTTAGCAGCTTATCGCCAGACAGCATAATACTAAGGAATATTGTGTGTGAGCAAAGCTGAAGGCAGGGGGTATGTGCTATATGAGGGGGTAGTGAAAACTGAAGTGTTATCAACAGCAGATGAAGGGAAGAAAAAAAAAGATGACAAAAATACAGAGAGAATTGACTCCTTATTTCTTATTCAGCAGTAATTTAAGACTTACTTATATACATGATGGTTGTAGGTCTCTCTCTGTACATGCTTCATCACACCTTGCTAACTTGGTAAATTACCTAACACTTGTTGACTTTTCTTAGCCAGTAGCCTAGGCATAGTGCAAAAGTACTGCTTATGGATAATTTAATGTCATAACTGAAGAGGAAAATGAAAAAAAAAAACAAATTACAAGTGACTGAAAATAATGTCATGAAAACTGAAGACAAGCAGTCAGTGATGTGCAATAACAGCCAGATAATGACAAAGAGTGAATGACATATGCAGTAATAGACAGACAGATAGAAACAGATTAGGCCATCATTTTTAAACAATGATGAGGTAAGGAAAGCTTGAGAAACTATTTTAGTAGAGAGCACATATGTCAATATTATGAACAGCGCTGGCCAGTTATACCACAAATTAGTGAAACATTATGCAAGAATAAACATGCATAGCATAGTAGTTAATGCAAGGTAATTATTTCACGGGAGTAAAAAAATATCAGAAATTAAACAGTGCAGACAGTCTAGCGAGAGTAACCCAGCATGGTGAAATTGCAATTAAACTAAGTGCAGCATACTAGATTAAACAATACTGGGGTAGGAAGGGTTGACAGGGTTAAAAGTATATCAATAAGAGTGCCGACAGAGAGTATGTAACAGATAACTTGCAATTTATTGAGACAAATAATATTGTTTGCCAGTATAAGTGACTGGATGTGCAAATTAAAATTTTGCATTATGAAATATAAAGCCTAGAGGTCTTAGCTGCAGCCATGTTGTAGTTATATAAAAAGGCAGCAGCAGCATCGGTTGAGGGCAGTATAACTACGTGTATCTTTCATGAGAGATAATGGAGCCCGAAAGCAAGTAACAATTTATGACCTTGAATTTAAACCGCTGAAAGTTGCAGGCCTGCAAGTCGATGTTTTGCTGAATTAGTTAAAGGCCATAGGAATTTTGCCCTAACTGTCCATTTTACATACTTCTACCACCATACTTGATGCTAGTCCATATTAACTGACTTAGGAGGGTCAGTATCAGA
Organism: Protopterus annectens; assembly: GCF_019279795.1. NCBI lineage: Eukaryota > Metazoa > Chordata > Ceratodontiformes > Protopteridae > Protopterus > Protopterus annectens. The sequence goes on from NC_056741.1 coordinate 1,048,764,083, forward strand.
AAGTATATGTGACTAAATATAACGCTGCTTCACAACTCAGTGTAATAGTATTCATCCAGTATGTAATTGTGAAAGCATGATAAAACAGCCACTTCCTAAGTATATGCAAATGATGCCAGTGAGGGTGACCTATAATCTCATATGAATCAAAAATGTATAAGTTAGAGTCAGTTGCTCAACTGGTAACACACATGTCTTTAGTGCTGGAAGGCCAGAAGGCTGTAGGTTCTACTCCCATACCACACGACTGGATTGCTGATATTACATTGTTGTATTAGGGTGTGCTGTACTCCTGTCACCTTTTGGATGAAATGTTAGACCAAGGTCCCATCTGTTTGAGTTGGTGGAAGCTCAGATAAATGTAAAAGATCCCATTGGACCTATCAAAAAGAGTTGTTGAAGTTCTGGGATGCACTGACCAAATTTTCCCTAGTAGCATGATTACTACCTTGAGTATCCCCTGAAAAGAGGTCACTAGCATAACAGGTTTAACTCTGTGATCAAAGGATGTAATAAATTAAATAAAAAAAAAACTTCTGTTCCACAATAACACAATCACTGATAAGGTGAATATGCCTAAACTTAATCCATACTGCTAAATGCATGAAAGAAGAAAAAGGTGTAATTTTTTTAGGAAAAAAAATAAAGACACTTTTAGGTTCATAGGTTCATAGGTTTATACTAGGCTATCTGCCCTAAGGCATTTATAAGCCTAGCCCAGAGTTTTTGTGGCTTACACCACCCCTTATGTTAAAAAATACTGTGCCCATTAGTTTGTTGTGCCTCTGTCCAGCAGTGACACAGAGATGATTCCTGGGGTAAACCTACGATCTCCCATCCACCGGTCAAGATTTCTCTTGAACAGAGCCAGCAAGGTGCTCTGCCTCACATGGACCGAGATTTTATTCCACAACATAGGGAGTCTCTGGGTGACAAATCTATCCCTCCAGCATGTCCTATTTATATCTGTGCTAAGGTTTAAGTCGCTTGCTCTAGTGGATCTGGTAGATTTGGATTTTTTGAGGTGGAGCATGTCCATTAATTCCGGGTTGGACATGGCCTTGTATGTCAGGCACAGGTCACCTCTGAGCAGACGGTATGCGACTGAATAGAGCTGGAGTTTCTTCAGTCTGGCAGCATATGACAGATTTTGGAGTCCCTTTATCCTTTTGGTGAGGAACTTTTGGGGTCTCTCCAATTGCTGCAGGTGTCGGGTGAGATACATCCCGAATGGGGCATTGTACTCGATCATTGGTCTGATAAGTGAAGAGTACAGGGGAACAATGACCTCACTTGATCTGGATGTGAATCCCTTCATGATCAGGTGGGCAATGTAGAAAGTTTTTCTAACCACTTTAGCAATGTGAGTGTCAAAAGAAAGGCCACTGTCAACCTGGGTCCCCAGGTCCCTGACAACCTCTTCTGTGCTTAGTGGATTGCCACTTATATGGTAGCTTGGGGTTACCTTGTTTTTCCCGAAGGATATGACTATACATTTTTTGGCATTTAACTTCAGGCCATGGCTCTGGCACCAGCTATCAGTTTCCGCAAGACACCCCCTGAAGGATATCTGTATCCGATGTACTTTCCACTATGGCTCCCAGTTTGCAGTCATCTGCAAACTTTGTCAGCCATAGTCCTCCTATGTTAGCCTGTACGTCTGAGAAGTAGATGCCGAACAACAGGGGGCCAAGGACTGAGCCCTGTGGGACACCACTTGTGACCGGCTTGGAGTCTGACATGTCGCCAGCTACTCTAACCCTGTGGGTTATGTCCTTTAGCCAGTTTGCAACCCATCTTGTGACATATGGGTTTACATTTAAGCTGGTAAGTTTCTCTATAATACCCGAGTGGGGTATTGTGTCGAAAGCTTTTGCAAGGTCAAGGTAGGCTGTATGGACTGCCTTTCCCTCATCAATGGCCTTGGTGACTGTTTCGAAGAAGTCGACCAAGTTCAAAAGGCATGATCTGCCCTTGACAAAGCCAAACTGGGTCGGGTCCAATGTCTGCAAGTCCCCTATGTCTTTGTTTATGAGTTCCATTATGATCCTCTCCATAGCTTTGCGGACCAGGCTTGTTAAGCTTATGGGGCGGTAATTACCAGGGTCCGTAGAGGCACCGCCTTTGTGGAGTGGGACCACAGTTGCCGTACGCCAGTCCTTGGGCACATATCCTGTGCTAAGGCTAAGATTAAACAGCTGCCTTATGTGCGGGTTTAGTTCCTCATTGAGTTCATGTAGCACACAGCCGGGGACACCATCCAGTCCCATTGATGCTGTGTTTTTAGCTTTAGAGAGAGCAGCTTTCACCTGCGCATTGGAGATGTCTGGGAGGCTGCACTTCGCTGGGATAGTTATCTCTCCTTTTGGGGGGGGGTGAAGTTTGCACTGAACCTGTCTGCCAGTATGTTGGCAATGTCTGTGGGTTCAGTGATTTTTGTATCATTTTGGACTAATTCTGAGCATATCTGGGAGTTTCCACCCAGGTTTCTAACATAGCTGAAGAAGGCCTTATGATTGTCTTTTGAATCTAGGGCAATTTTTCTCTCAAAGTTGGCCTTGGATGATTTTATGAGTGCTCATATTTGTTTACTAATAATGATCAAAGGTGTCTTCTCTTTTATGGATTTTGCTCTATCATGTAACAGCTTTCTCCTCTTATTGTAAAGTTTGTTTATGGCTGGGGTCCACCAGACTGGACGTTTGCCCTTGGTGGAAAGAGTCTTGGTTTTATTAGGGATTGCCTGATCCATGCAGTCCTGGAGGTGTTCGTAGAAGGCATTTGTAAGGGCTTCCGCAGCTTGGTTTGTGGTTTCCACTGGCTCGGGGGCCTTGAAGGATACAACACCAGTCTTCAGTAGTGTGAAGTTTGCTTTAGAGAAGTTCTTCACTGTGGTCTTTTTTGTTTGGGGTGGGGGCGGGATGTGGATATCCAGTGAGATTAGTTTATGATCTGATCTCATCAATGAGGGATATACTTCCGGTGTGGAGCATTTTGTCCCCATGTTTGTGATGATGAGATCTAGTATATTTTCTCCTCTTGTGGGAATGGTGACTAGTTGTTCCATGGCATTTGAATTTATGAACTCCAGGAACCTTTGGGCTAGAAAGTTTGGGCTTGAGAAATGTTCCCAGTCTATATTCGGGTAGTTGAAGTCACCCAATATAATGGTGTTTGGAGATACTTTTATACCCTCCAGTGTCTTCAGGAAGGCTGTGTGGGGTTCCTGAGTTTGATAGGGTGGCCTGTAACATGCTACAAATTGTAGAGCAGTTTTGCCTATGGTTAATTGCACCTGGATGGTTTCCGATGCTTCGTGCGTTGCCACCAACCTGGAGGTGTGGGTATCCTTGATGAATATGGATACAACCCCTCCTTTGTGGTGTGGTCCGGGTTTTGGGGCCAGAACGCATGATATGAGGTAAAACCTGATAGTGCCGGGGTGCTCTCAGGAGCCTTGAACCAGGTTTCAGTCACAGCACAGACATCGATGTTCTCCATACTGAGAAGGGCCTCAAGTGCGTGCATTTTGAGATTTAGACTTCTGGCATTGAGCAGCATTACCCTTAGTTTCTTCCCATTTTTGTTTTATAGGGTGGTAGGTTTAGAATTTGAGCCTTGCCTAAAAAGGCACTATGGGGTGGCAAGAGCCTTAGCCAATATCTGGAATCCCAGGGTGACAGGTGCAAGCCGTCCCTTCTGAAGCAGCGTGGCTTGTCAAGCATGTCATCCCAGGCAGACAGACACTGGATCCCCTTTGAATGACACCAGAAATTTAGCCAATTGTTAAAGCTGATCATCTTGTCTCTATGTTGTGGCATCATTCTTGGTGAAGGAAGGATGCTGCTCAGGGTCAGGGTCATACCTGCCTGGGCTACATAATCAGAGAGCTCCTCTATGTCTCTTTTCATGTAGTCCAGGGAGGTACGTCTCAGGTCATTCACACCAGCATGGACAATGACTGTGTCATATTTGTACTTGCTGTGGAGTGACCTGAGTCCTTGTGTTATGTCGCGGATTCTAGCACCCGATAGGCAGCTTACTGTGATCCTTTCCTTGTTCAGCCTGGTGAGTGGGACGTCAGTGTGTCTGACTATGGAGTCACCTATGACAAGTATGTTTGGTGTTGTATTTGGCCTTAAGGGCTGTGACTGCTTTGCACACTGATTTTGTGTTTTATGTGTTGCCTGTGGTGTGTCATGAGGTGGCGGTTGCTTGGGTGTCTTTTTTGGAGGCCTCTGCTGTTTAGGTAAATTTTTGCTCAGAGCCTCCGAGTATGTCTTTGTGTGTTTATGTGTTTGATTCATTGTTGTGATAGCTTTATGTGAGACTGGTTTTGTGGTGTGTGTAGTTGCCTTCTCCTCCTGTCTGGTCTTGCCAGTCCTGAGTTGAGAAAGCTCAGCCTCCAGTTTGGCTAAATAGCTGCATCTCTCGCAAGTATTTGTGTTATGTGGGAGGAAGAGAGGGTTGTCTGTTGTCTGTGTACATGAGCTAATTTTAACATTGCCTCAATATTCCCAGAGTCACCAACTGGACAGGAGAGGACGCCAGCATCTGGCCCTTCGACATGCTAGAGAAAATAAGAAGTTTGGGGTGTAACTGAATGAGAGAGGACTTAGTAAGGAAGTGGGTACTCCTTGGGGTCGCTAGTGAGGGACTTTGTATAATACAGAAGTGCTAAGCCTGAAAAGAAGATGCTTTTAAGACAAGTGCTGAGCTTTTTTTTTTGGAGGAAAAAAAAAAAATCTTTTTAGGAACAAGTGCTGCGCTTTTTAGTTAAGGGATATACTGTTTAGATTACTTGTAGAGCAGTTCTAAGGGAAAAATGAAGAACAGACTTTATGGAGCCAGAAAAAGTTTAACCTTGTTAAACCGGCGCTGCCCGATGCTGCTCTAGTGGCAACTCCGCTCAAAAGCACTAAAGCACGCTAAAGCGTGCTTGATAGCAGGGGCTGGAAAGAGCCAGGAATTGACCCAATACGGCCAATAAAACTACAGTTTCAAGTCAGTAACCACTCCCACGGGGGCAGGGGAGCTGCTCAATGTTTTTCACTGCCACTGATCAACAGAGAGACTTTCCCTTAGCCCAAGCAAAAATGGCCTCACAGAAACTTACAAACAGTTCAGGAACAGCAAGCCTGTAACTGAACTTTTTTAAATCTCAGAAAAGTGGGAAAAAAGCAAGATTTTTTTTTTTTGTTTTTGTTTTTTCAGAGATAGCAGAGGTTCACAAGTAATATCAAGTTATAACAGTGCAGTAAATGACCCCAGACAAGAGTGCTAGGTCAAAGACAGAAAATATGCAAGTTTTGAGAAAAAACTATTTTAAAATTAAGTGCAAACAGGAAATTCAACTTTTTTGGGTATTTGAGATTATATACTGCTAAATTAAAAGTTGAAGACATTGTTTAAAGGTCTACTCCTTTAGAACTGTTGTGAGTTTTGCCTACCTATGATTGGCTCATAGGAGGATACTAGGCTAACGGCCCAAGAGCCTTTACAAGGCTTTCCATATTTATCGCAGGATCTCAGTTAACAAAAGCTAGATGAGCAAAGGTCACAGAGGTATGACCCAATATATGGTAATGAACACCACTGTCTCTGTTCATGAGGGACATGGGTGTTACCCCAGGAGTACATTTACAATTACGCATGCATTGATCCAGGTCAGGGAGGGGCTCTGCTTCACCTGAATGAGAAGCTTGTTCCAGAGAAGAGGTAGTCTCTGAGAGACATTTCTATCTGTCCAGCATGATTTGCTCATGCCAGAGACTAGGTTAAGACACCTGGAGTGAGTGACCCTCATGCAGTTTTATTTACAAATGTGTAACATATTCATCAGTACCAGGTCAGAGACTGCCCTGTAAGCCAGACACAGATCACCCTTTAGTAGCCTGTAGGAGACAGAATACAGTGATACCAAACTGTTACAAAAATGCCAGCAGAGGAATGTTTTCAAATTATCACCATTTATTAACTTTAAACGCAAAATAAAAAAATGTTTTTCGTTCCTCTATATATATGTATATAGTAGTCCTTTTCTTGCTCAGTAAGTACTGCATAACGTTTGTAGTACTATCAAGTACTTTATAATGCTTTGCTTTCTTTCCATTAGATCATCTCTTCTACAGACTTGAATAACATAATTTAATCTGTACTTTTTGTTTTAATATTTTACTTTTTTCTGTTTTGCTGTATTTATTTCTTAATTTATTTGTTGTTTTTATTTATCAGACTGGTCTACTGATCCTTTTCAGCCTCAACCTGGCTCATGAAAGCAGAATTTTATAAGACTGGTAAAGTGTTCCAGTAGGAAACTGGTAGCATCCATAATATATTAAGATGATGGTGAGGTACAACAGATCAAGATTACAGTATGGTACAACAGAATCAAAGCATGTGCAATATAGAATATTAAATTAAACATATATACTATTTAAATTTGTAGAGCCAAATGCTTCACATTAAAAATACATTGTTTTCCATTGTTTTTCTCATTTTATGCAGTTTAAATTTTGATCTATTCATTTTTTTTATCTATGTTCTTTCCAGGTAGAATTACTTAAATCTGTATTCATGTGATCTGAGAGAACAGTTTTAGACAGAAGTCCTGGCACCTAGCAGAAATTAGCAAACAACCTTATATTTTATCTGCAGTTGCAAGGCACTGGTGTGCGGAGAGCATTTATCCTATGTCAGTGTCCAGAGGGAATCTCTTGCAATAGTACAAGAGAAGACTTGCACAAAAGGAATGCTGTTTTAGCTCAAAGCATCCTCTGCTGCCAAACTATTTCTTAACTGTGCCAGTAGCTACTAGTACCACAGGAAATTAAGAAACACTCTAAAATATGAACTGTGGTTTACAGGCATCAGGTAGCAGAGCATTTATCTATTGCCAATGCTGGGGGAATCTCTTGCAGTGGTATGAGAGAAAACTTAAACAAATGAATGCTGTTTAAACTACAGAGTCCCCCATGCTGCCAAAATATTTGTTAATTGAGCCAATAGCTACTAGTTTCACACCAGCTCTAATTTATATGGAAGAAGAAAGGCTCTGTGATGATAGAACAGAATGGTTCCTTACACAATGCGGTGTCACAAAAATGACACTGCCTTTGATACAGGAAGTTCAGATTCATGCTGTATAAAGGCAGATTAAAGATTTGCATCACAAGCTGAGGAGATTTAAAAAAAAAGTGGTCAAAAGTAAAATCCATGGACTGTTGCTAATCATTTATTTGGTTGTGAACACTGCATATGGTCCTTATGGGATGGCTTTCAAGGGGGCCTGTAGTACTACAGCTCCTTCCAGTCAGTTACCCATGTTATCCTAACTTATGAAAATATCTACCCAGACCATCAGCTATAACTGTACATTGAAAAACAGAGAGAAAATCATAAAACTAACACACTGCCTGTACAAATCATCTATATATTGTCCATTCTTGTACATTAGGTTTATGTTTTATTTTCCTGCCCTCTTTATCTCTGGAATTATCATTAGAAGTTATGCCTAAATAATTCCCTAATTAATTAGGAATAAGTTTTAGTTCTAGCTCTAGCTCATTGTACCAACCATGCACATAGCCTTTTGTAAAAGAGTCCTTAATCTTGTACAAAACATTAGAGTGAGACATTCCAGACTGAAGAACATAATATTATTTGAATGTAGGGCTTTAGAAATGTCTTCAGGAAAGTAAAATAACAGTTTTGTAGAAGGCAGATCTAGTTAATATTTCTTAAAAGATCCAAGTTATACATAACCACTTAACAGGTAGTGAAAGTAAAATTCATTGCATATCAATTGCCCAAAGGAGAAAACTGTTGAGAAACTTAATGACGATAGCTGTTGTCCATAGGAAATCATTGCTGTGTGCAATTTCAAAGTCTGCACTGGATATGATTTTTGTCTTTAGGGATATTTCCCCCTTCTTTGAGTTGGAGCAACCATGGAGTTGATGTAAAAAGCAAGGTGAGGCCGATGCCAATGAGGAGATGAAAACAAGCTCAAATACAAAACTGTAAAGTACCAACCAACTCCAAAAGCCACGACACGAACTCTGCAACAAACGCTACTTTATTGACCTAGGTTTCGTGGAGTTGGTATACACGCATACACACACACGTGCGCGTGTGTGTGTGTGTGTGTGTGTGTGTGTGTGTGTGTGTGTGTGTGTGTGTGTGTGTGTGTGTGTGTGTGTGTGTGTGTGTGTGTGTGTGTGTGTGTGTGTGTGTGTGTGTGTGTGTGTGTGTGTGTGTGTGCCTGTGTGTGTGCCTGTGTGTGTGTGTGTATATATAAATAAATTCAGGGGAGCATGCTTAAAGTTAACTCTTTCAAACTTGTATGCCTTGGGTATTACTTTTTGCCATTTCCAATGCTCTTGATTGTGCACTTTTGCGATCCATAGTAGAGCATTTTGCACTATTGTGTTACCAGTACATCTCATGTTATGTGGTTGAGCAGGGTAAGAGCATACCAGATTTAGTGAAGGCTGCACAAATGTGCAACTTAGAACAGATGGTGTGTTAAAAGGAGCCAACTTTGTTGATGAGAATGTCACATCAAAAACTCTGAAGTCCAAGTGCAAAATGAATTTTTTAAGACTAATGAACTGAATGGAGGTGCTTCTTGAAAACTCTAACAACAATGTTAAGTGCTTCAATAACTACAGCCATTTGATGCAGAACTACATTAGAATCTAATACCCCACACATGAAAATAAACCTGTTTTGTTTATTGTTGTGTAAATATACAAAACTAGCACATCATGAGGAGCTCTATCAATATGACTGCCTGATCTAAGAGGTCTGAGAAAGCTTCTAACAGAACAAAAACACATTACCAAAGCCCCTGCATTTATAAAAATAAATAAATAAATTGACAAAGTGTTCCAAATGAATTCACAACAGCAATGACCAACAAGAGCAAGAAAATATGGAGAAAAACCAGGACAGAATTCAAGGCTAAGATACAATGGGGATTTCATAGTCAAAATTCAGCAAAATAGGCTAACAAGACTAAAAGTCCATGCTGATGCTGAGAACATAACCTGCCTGAGAGCAACAGAGGCAACAAATATGATGGAAATGTATATTTAAAAACATCAAATGTTAGATGAACACGAGAATGAAAGAAGAAAAATTAAAGGATGACTGGAAACAGGGAAGATATTCCAGAAAGTTAGTTGGAAGGTTATATAAAATACTACTTAGTTTGACATGTGAACTGGCCTAGATACCTGGAAAGAATGGTTTTGAAATAGAGAGAGTAAGACTAATGTGAATTCAGGAGGGACCCCTCACCCCCACCCCTGAAACATAGTTTGTAAAATGCACAGTTACCTATAAAAAAATGGCTACTAATGTCTGCAAATGTAAAACCTAAACAAAGTCTGGAGCTTGAATAGGTTGTCACTTGATTATTCTAACACATTCTTTCAAAAAGGAGAGTTTAACAGCTGCATAGAAAAGCTGATATGCCCTTAGCGTTCAGACATGCATACATTATCCAAGTATGTTACTAGTTAAATTAGGTAAGCTTATGTCCTGAGTCAGCATGGAACTTTATAAAGAAGATTTATAAGGGGGAACAGGAAGGAAGTACTCAGAAATAAATACAGAATATTACACAGTGTCAGATAATGTAAATGGGACAAACTATACTCAATATAAACTTCCATTTTTTGGAAACACAATCCCGGATAAAGGGTACCAGGCTCCCAGAAAGAGTGCAACAATAAGATCCAGAAGGGGGAAATGACAAATAGATTAATAAACACAGGATGGTAACCAAGGAAGATCTAAAAAGGAAGAAGACCAGTTACCAAACAAGGAATGACAGAATCAAAAAGACAAAACAACCTAGCACAGAAATGAGCTGAAAGACAAACATGAAAAACAAAATCAAAAGGTGGAAAGAGAGAAAGCAGAAATACAGGGTGAATGAAAGTCCAGGCCACATGGGTTTTTTTTAACAGCTGGTCAGGATGGCCAGGAAAAAGAGACCACTATGAAAGTGAAGCAAGATACCCCAGATGAGAGGAAAGGACTTTGGGGCTATTTCAACCAGAAGCAGAAAGAGAGGAACTAAACTTTTTACAACTAGAGGAAGTCACCTTACTAAAATGAAACTCCTGATGAGTAATGAAGTGCTCATAAAAAACATTGCACAATGAGAAATGGGGAGACAAAGTGACCAAAGCTGTTAAAATAAGATGCTAAGCCTAACCATAACATCAACTCAAAGATGCTGTCTATTTTCCTTATATCTGAAATGGCAATACTGTGAAGAAAGATTACTGACAATAATAAATCTAGAAAACAGCCCTGTGTTCATAAGATAACATAGGTACAATGGCAGTACGTCATGCCGGGAAAATTCTAAATGAGGAAAGCAACTCAGAAAATTAACTCTGAAAAGACTAAGAAGCACTTTAGTGTATCATCAGGGATAAGAAGGGAGCTAGTTGCTTTTAATTTAACTAATCATGTTAATGGTAAGCATTTATGTATGCTAATAATGTTTACATTGATAAAAATCTTTAGATATTCTTTATGCTATATGCGTGAAAAATAATTGTTTAAGAACATTAAAAGGAAGAATAACAGCTTCACAGAAAGGTGAGGGAATTGGGAATGGCTCCAAGACACCGTATAATAATGGACTGAATATACAGACTGCTTAGGACAATACAAGACAGCTCGAGTAACAGGGAGGATAATGGGTTACCCTGATTGTAACGACTGCTATCATTACAAAAAAAAATCATAGTTGCAAGAGCAGGGAAGAAAGAAGAAAAGAGGAAAGAGTTAGGTAGAACTGTAAAGTCTGGGATGTATTAACCAGTGTTGATATCTTTTCAGTGGTTCAAAGGGAGTGGTCAAAGATACAAGATCGAAGTGGGTATGGGTAAGGCTACAGATGGTGTGGCTAAGCACGTGATCTCATTATGGTTGCAGTGAAGACTGTGCTGCAGTAATCGGTGTAACAACATGTAAAGCTGTAAGTAAGTGTATAAACTGAAATCAGCAACATAGTATATTCAGGTCACTCCTCAAACTATTCTGAATTATCTAATTGTGAGAAAACATAACCAAATGAATGGATACCTAAGCCAAGTATAACAAATATATAACGAAAAATAGACACAATGCATATATACCACAAGTTCTGCAGTTGGAGAAAAAAATGATTACCAGCCTTGTGTAGTATGTCATCAAGTGACAGAAAAGGTTAGTTTCTTTTATGCTGATACTGGCTTCATGTGCACCTGTTAGAGCCACATTGTAGAGTGTGCAAGGAAATGTCTGACTGTGATCAAATAAAGAAAAAGTAATGGCTACATTAAAAGCATTACAGTTTATTTCACACAAGGCCATACCATCCATAAAACTTACCCGTGACTGTTAAACTGCGATCAGACAAGAGCCTTCCTTAACAGGCAGTGTCCATACACACTGGTTACAGTCACTTATGTACAACACAGATGTCTCCCTGTTGTCAAATGAAAATCATAAATAATAGTAATAATAATAATAATAATAAAGATAACTTCAGTATTGCATCTAAATTTGCTACTATAAGACACATACAATGACCCATGACCCATTGACAAGCACTATGATCACTTTAACATAGACCAGTGGAATTTGAAATGCAGTTCTCATTCTTTTAAAAAATGTTGTAACGCATTGTATATATATTTTTTTCTAATGTTAATGTCACCCTTTCTATTACTACTATTTGTACATTGGAGCCTTTCTTCCTGGGCCTCCACGAAAAATGGGTGCTATACACTGTTGGACTTTCCTTGTAAACAAAAGCAATAAATAAATAAACTTGAATTAATATATGTGCTATAATAAGTCAAGTAATTAAAGTAAAACTTTATTGTTATTCAAACCATACAGCAAGTGCACAGCTGAACGAAATTATGTTTCTCCAAGCTCATGTACAACATATACAAACAAACGCAGAACCAAATATACATAAGCTATTGTACAACATATGCAAAGATAAACACAGAACCAATAAACATAGACAAAGAATCTGAGACACACAGCTTCCATGACAGTGACTGCAGTCATTATCACCATACTCACTGCCACTAACTCATCTCTAACCAACAACAACTCGAGTCCCAGTCCGGTTCCCTCTGAAAACAGAAAGGTTCAGATGGATTAATCATATCTGGTAGACAGACAAAAGTCAGGATACTGCTACTGCTACTGCTGCTGCTACTGCAGTACAGCAAACTGCCACCACATGAAGGCCTGAACTGCCCTTTGTCAGCTCAACAGTAACCTCCAAATGTTCATCATCCACAACGTCACATCACCATCAATTCCATCCAGTGCCACCAGTTCCATCTCCACCACCATCTCCAATGCAGCAATCCCCTGATCCAACAAATCCAATCCAGAATTCACAGTCAGCACCTCCATCTGCACTTGCCACTTTCTCCAAGGCCTAAACGTACATGACTGGACCAAAGACCACCAACAAAATCAAAGCAAATTGAGCACTCTAAACCATCTGACAACATTTCAACTTAGATATCATGGTTGCATCCCATTGTACACCTGACCAGCCAAAAATAAACTCCCAAATGATGAGAAATTGACAAAATCTTACAGAAACACAAAACATGCATCGGGAGCTGGAGTAGCCGCCGCCACACAAAGTGCTGGCATTTTTTGAAGATTTAATAAACAAGCTCATAAAATATTTATTCCAATAAAAAATTACTGTACTTTAATATTTCAAAAGATTAAAAGTCCCATAAACATCACACTTAATTTCAAATCACAATTGTACAGATCAATAATAAGATTTGAGGTTTAAAGGAAAAATTCACGCTGTCAACATGGTGACTTAGTTACAGTTTTTGTTTATCACTCTCTGGACTACTGGCTTCATAGTCCTGAATGATTCTAGCCCCATCCAGGAAGGTTCTAAGCAGTGTTTGATACCACCACACAGAACCTGCAGTTGTGACCCAGGCACAACCCATCCCAAGTTAGATGTCATTCTCCCTTCCTCTCTTCATAGATTTCAAATGTGGAAATTGCTCACTGCAGATTGCAGCAAGTAAACATAAAAAACAAAAAGAAAAACAACACACACACCCCCACCATTTTTTTCTGATTGTTTGTAATACTATGTATAATCTTATCTCATTCTGACTCTTGTAAGTCTAAAACTGCACCTTCATTGTGTCTTACCTTGCACTTACTACTTCATAAGTCATTCATACTACCAGGCCTGTGGCTGGGGTGGTGTGAACAGGGTGGCTGTCCTGAGCACAAGTGGTTAGGGCTCACAAATAATAAGTGTCGATTGTGTGAGAATACAGTTCTGACATCATTTATGAAGCCATAAGAACATTGTGACCTCATAAATGAATGCTGATAATGCATTTGCGGTGATGGCTACTGAAGCACTTAGTGTGTGGAGTCAGTGTGTAGTGAATGCAGAAAGCTGCTTGTGTGGTTTTAGCAAGCAGTTTGCTATAGTTATAGAAGCAGAGTATATCTTTGTCTTCAACTTTCTAGAGATCTTAAGGATAAAGCCACTTTGAAGATCTGCACAGAGCAGCAACAGAGATGGTTCTGGGTACCATCATCTCTGAGGTTACAGTGAACAACTATGCACATTAGGTGTACACTACAGAAATGAACTATATCTGCTTTTCATAGACAGAAGGATGAAGTTTCTCTTTCTGCAGTGTTAGATGATAGCAGAGCTTGAGATGACAGACATGGGACTTGCTCATATATAATGTGAATGACAGGACACTGATATAGGTGTGATTGTCTTACTCAAACTAGGATGGGTGACAGACCTTGTGGTAGCAGAAAGGAAAGGCATACGTTTGCTGTATTCATAACATTCATTCCTGTTACATTGAAGAAAAGGCTTAACACATAGAAATGCTTTTTCATGCTACCTTCTCAAAAGAGAAATAGCTAGACTTGCGATAGCCTTCATCTGAATGGGTGGATCTCATTCTTTAATTGAATTGTTCATCTTACTACTACAAAGACATCTTTAAAGCAAACTCCATGTGCATTAAACATTCTAGATTTGCTTTCTTGCTACCGTTCCTCAAGAAATAATTATACTGGAGTTGTGATAGCATCCCTCAATTGGGCCTAGTGTAGCCTTTAACTGAAGTTTCCATCTCGCTCCCATACTGACATCTTTAAAGAAAAACCCACTTGTATTAAGTATGCCTGGGATAGGGATTCATTCCTTTTATCCCACAATTTGCACATGCTGATTGTTTAATTCTTTGTTTGCAGCATATTCTCCCTTAAAGGGAGTATTGTTCATCCACTCCTTCCCTTGTGCAGTACTTTTGAGTGTTCTTTATTACAATTCTTTGAAGCCTCTGCCTTAAGAAATACAATTTTTAACATGCCAGTGTTGTTTTCCATTTAAGCATGTAGGCATTTAAAGACAGAGTATGAAATTGTGCTGAACAGCAGGTCATTTGTTGTTGCACTTAACTGATTGAAAATAGAATCATGGACTCCAACTGAATTGCATATGAACAGACAGATTGAATCCCAATAACATTTGGGTGTTTTCCGCTTCACTTCCCTCCCACCCCAGTTACCGAGCTTCCTCCATACTTGCACATTTATTATATCCCATCTCCACCCGCTTTTCCCTATATTTTACACCCCCTTAAAGTAACAGCAATTCACCACTTAAACTCTAACTACGTCTACATCCCTGACAAATAAATTTTAGCCCACAGAAAATGTATGCATTAGAAAACTCTTTATCATTAGACCATTGCATGTCAACCATTGCATTAGTTAATAGTTAATGCAGAAAATAAATAACATCCTTACAAGTCTCACAAAAATTATTTCCAGTAGTTGTAGCCAACGCATGTAGTTCTCCTTCAATATACCATCAATATGATTAGTACTGTTCTTTCTCTGCTAACAGTATACATTCACACGCAATTTCAATATCATCTAAAGCTTCTGACAAAACATCACTTACTAATACAACCTGTACATGCAAACATTAACCGAAATACTAACTGTAGAATCTCACTTAAGCCTATTCACTAATCTTAATTCTACCCCAATTATTCCAGTAATAATATACAAAACAGATTCCTAACTTTACCTCGTCATCCATAGATTCACCCCTGCATTACCTGTATGCTTCTAAGAACAAACATTGTGGCAAACCCTGGTTCCCACTCTACATCAAACTAAATCAATCAAAGCTATGTACAACAGCTCTCACATTTTCTTATCAGTACAGAAAGCACCAATAATAAAGCAAACCAAATCAATATTTTGGTAGTCCAACACAGCCCAGACTTTATTGTCATCATAGAGTCCTGGTTTAAGACAGACAATCCCCCCATTCATAATGTCTTCCCAGGATATGAATACTACCCTGACACAAGACCAGGAAACCAAAAGGGGAATGACACTTTATTTTTATACGGGTAGGATATGTGCATACAATTAGTCTCACAAGTCACAAGTCAGTGCAACAGATGAATGCCTTTCCCCTCACGGATTGTACTGGATTGCTCTGAAAATTAACACCACTAACAAAGTGTTGCATGACATAGCTGGTAGCTCATCTACTTTCTTCATCTTCACTACATAAACTCCAAACATTACTCATGCAGATGCTCAACTCTAATCCAAATCATAAAAACCTATAGTGACATATCAGAATTGCTTGCTGTGTTTAGTCATATTCAAAACGCTCACGTCTGCATGTAATAATTAAAATAATCCATCAACAATATTTACTATCAGCATTCACCTACCTACTTTTGGAGACTACTGCCCCAAAAACTTTTATATATATATATATACAACTTTCTCTAAAAAAATTCCCTCTAAATATATCTTATTCAGACACAAATCTAAGGCTGATGCCAACAAACTTAAATCACATTCATCATTTAGCAACTGGTCCCCAGTAAATAATCTAAATCACTCAAACTGATGTACCTTCAGTTTATCGACTAACATGAATGTTGACATCCTGAAGGTAAATCACTCTACATCGAAAATGGGCATGTCAACTTCCTTGTACACATGCACGGAGGTTACTTCTTGGGACATGCAAATGTTACTTCAAAAAATAAAAATAAAACATAAACAGCATCACCCCACACCCCCTGCTTATTGTATGTACTAACTCTAGATAGCACATTCCCCAGGGAAAGAGATTATTCCCCTACCCAGGTATTGTCCATCTTACGTACCTGTTGTCTATCTGTATAGTCCACCAAATGCAGTCCATTAAACAGATGTTGACTAAACTCCCTGTTGATTAAATCAACAGAGCCCCTCAAACTATACTGCTGAAACTTTTGCCAGCCTGCTCAGTAATATTCAAAACAACTTTTTTCCATCAGTTACCAGAATATACAAAACCAACCAGAATTCCTGTTTACTTGCAAATTAAAAGCCTTTTTTTTTAAACAGATGACATATATGGCATGCATGGAAACACAGTCCCACACCAAACATGAAGCTACACACCACTATCAGATGCCCCAAGACTAACAGTCTAAGCAAAGCATTCTAATTAGCAGGCTCAAACTTTTTTATAAAGAAGTTAATTGTCTGAGTGGCCAAGACAAAGAATGATTATCCAATGGCACCTCTTCATTATTTAACCCAGTAGACTTCCTAAAAGAATTCACTAGTATCCCAAGCAAACATGACACTCCAATGCACCTTCCATACAAAATTTCTACTACTTCCATTCAATCTCTTTCTACTTCAGACTAAGTATGGCAAAAAATATCCAACCATTCCTTGAACAAATACTACTTGACACCCCAGTCAGCATGTACAGGCTACATTCTTGCTTCATACACGTAGATGTTATCTAACCCCACTCCAGTATATCTACAACCTACGGCTCACACAAAACATTAAGACAAATGTCTGGAAATCAGCATTAGTTAAATCCATTTCCATACAAGCCAAGCCCACCAGCACATCAAATTTCCAACTCATCTTCATCTTGCTCACCTTAGGCCAGAGATGGCGAATCTTTTGGGTTTGGCATGTCAAGAATTTGGAAAATGCCTAACTTGACTCTGCTTGCGTGTCACCCCCCCAAAAAAATAAATAAATAAATAAATAAACAAACAAATAAATAAATAGAAATAAATAAAGCAGCATAGCTCTTGGTACATCAGGGCTAAATCTCAACAGAATCAGGGACAGATCTAGAAATAAGAGACATGGCCAGTTTTAAACTACTAGTACTGTTAATTTGAGAAACTGACTGAAAAGAACATGAATTAATATACATTTTCAGAAGTAAAATTAGTTTATAAATCAAATTATTGTCATTATTAAGTGTAAAAAGTTACTAGTTTTAGAAGGGATTAAGATGGACGGTTGACAGCAATGTAAAAAAGTGCACTTCTAGAAATGCAGACTACTAGCCCTTTGAAAAAGTGTAACCATGAGGAAAAAATAATCAGAGGACTGCCCTTTGCAGACTCTGTCGAGACAGTATACTGAAATAGTCTTTGAGGTTAATACCTTCGTTATGCTGCAGCAGTGTTGTTGAACTGGCTCCTGGCACAAAATAATTCAATGCTCTCCCCACAAGCAACAAATGCAAAAGCAGTTTCTTTGTTAACACGGGTGCTGGTAAATGCTGGTGTGTCACCCAAAATGTTGTGGTGTCTCACTTTTGACATGCATGTCATAGGTTCGCCATCACGGCCTTAGGCGAAATATTTGAAAAATTAATATATACCTTACTAGTCAATTACTTCCATCAATATAAGTTGCTATCAACAAAATGGCTTCTGGAAATAACTGAGCACTATGATAGACATCTGGCCACTTACAGATAAAATACTAATTAATATGCACAATGGCCTCATTACAGGTGTACACTTTATGGACCTTTCCAAAGCCTTTGTCCTTGCTGGCTACTCCTTACACATGTTCAATATATTAGAACAAGGCATCAGCTCAGAAGCAAACCTGTGGTCCTATAACTGGCTCTGTAATCAGGACTTCTCGGTAAAAACTGGAGCCATCACCTCACAGAAACTCACATTGTCAAAACGTGCTCCACAGAGCTCAATACTAGCCCTGTTACTTTTTTTTCTACTTTTATCAACAAACTTCCCTTTGACTTCCTCAGCATTTCTGCTATGTGCAGATTGTATGTCTTCTTTAACTCTAATAACTACCTCTTAAAACTTGAGAATTAATTGTAGCCCACATCAACTCACTCCCTACTTGGACTGTTAACAAGAAACTCTTTATTAACACTTTCAAACCAAATGCATGACCTTTGATACCTAAACTAAATTAATCAAAGTCACAAGTCCCTACATATCACTAAACAGCACTCTCTGTGAAACTGTCACTTCTTTTAAATATGTAAGAATCTAGCAGAACCCATCATTCTCCTTTAAGATTCACACAGACAACACTAGAAATAAAGTGAATACCTTCCTATTCTGTACCAGGACATTTTTACAATTTATGTCCCACTCTGCAAGAGTAGCAATTGGTAAAGGAGTATCCAATGTGTGAAGATCATAAACAGTTCTCCTTTCACTGCAAAAATATGGTCTACCTCTTATTGTTACAGGCTTGTAAAAGAACAAAAACACTTCAAAAGCCATTTAAAATGAAATATGTAGATTTATACCTCTTTCACCCAGAAAAGGACTCCACTGTCTAACAATAACAAATAGCTCCCAGTCAGACACAGAGTAGACATTGTATTTCCCTCTCAGTTTTTTAAACTACTGCACTTAGATTCCTTTAGTCACTCAGCTGGTAAAATATAATATCCTGTATTCTAAGTAGCCACTACCACAATCAAACCATAATTCAAATTCCTTGAACCAAATTTTTTGCACCAAGCAGTTTCTCTCCTCTAAGTCTTTAACTCTGAGAATCTCTTCCACCTCATCTCAAAGAAGTAACATTTTGCACTAAAATCATACCTAACAAACCAGTCTTAATGCAAGTCCCATCAATAAAAGTCACATAACAAAACCATTAACCACCACTAGCCAAAACATATTTTCTCATATAAGTTCCATCCTACAGTAGGTTATCGAATAGTCTCAGTCAATTTCTACCGTTAAATCTCTCCCTCACCCCTTCATCTTTCCGACCTTTTCCTTAGACCTTCCCCTTTTGGATCTAACCCTCCTGTTTCTCCCCTTTTTTAAACCCATGTTGTAAATATGTAAATATAATGTAATATTGTACAACTAACACTCTGTAATATTTATGTTAATCACCATTAATTGACTATAAAATAATTCAGTTGCTATGTGTTTATGTTAAACTGACTTCAATTTGCTAGCCTATCTACTTTGGTTATATTTCTTTCTTTATCTGTAAGCTGAGATTAAAATTTGTCCGCTGGGATCTGTGTTCCACCCTGATAAACAAAATTCAAATAAATAAATAAAATAAAATATATTTTATTCACAAAATCAGAGCAAACGCTTGATAAAATGTCAGGATTTAAGTTTGCCAAATATCACTGTAAAACAGGTACAGTATAGTAGACAACAGCTAAATTGTAGAAAACAAGTGAAAGGCAAAAGTGGGAGATGGAGAAACTTGAAAAGGCTGTAACATGCCAGCTCAATCCAGAAGTCAATGTAAAGCACAACAATGACAACTAAGGTCTGCATATTATAATAATGACCTCAAAGGAAGCTCAGCGTGTGTAATCTGTATTCATTAGAAAGGATAATGCCTTGATTAGACTTTACATGCTAGATACTAAGCTTTGTGATACAAACACTCAGTAAAGTATTTTATAATTGTGAATATGAAGTATAGAAATGCAGATTGCTTTTGATATTTAAATGCATTCAAATATTTGTACATGTGTGTGTGTGTGTGTGCGTGTGTGTGCGTTTGTGCATGTGTGCGTGTGTGTGTGTGTTAGATAACACTATTTCTCTATCAATAAGCTGGCAATTAAGAAACAGAGATGTTTCATTTTTGGTTTCATTTTTTGCTCCCAGTTACTAGCAAGTCTCCGTCACCAGAACCAGAATAACTATTCTATTGCTCCCTGTGAGAAGCATGAGACCTATAGCCCACTCATTCCACTGACCAGGAATAGGAAAGCATCAGAACTAGCAGCACCATCCTAGTTGAGAATCTTTTTTTCCTGTGTTTCAGCCAAAGCCTTTCCTCAAGCTCACAAGATTTGATGGTCTGCTTTACCTTCCCCTTTCGACATGAACGTTTCTGTGCATCCACCATAAAGACTGAGCCAAGAACACATCCCCAGGTCCATTCACTACATACTATACATCACCACCTGTTGTGGGTAGTGGCATTGCACTAGCCAGATTATCTCTCATCACCTAGGATAAGTGAGCTGGGATCCACTCACTCATACCCCCTCCCCACTAATAGCTCCTACTAGATACTAGTAGAACATGAAAAATGCAGGTCATAGTCATGGCCTCATCCCTCTGTATCACACAGTTGACAATAATGAGGGTGAGTTGGAAACAAATCAATAAATAAAAGTTTTAAATATTTGCAATTCTCCATGCTGTATTGTCTTTAATTCACCTGGTTTAATTTTTCTTAAAGTTACATTTTTGATAGTAGTAAAATAATGAATGGAATAACTTGTAAGTCTACCTGCATTTACCTTTAAAGTTCTGTTGAGCTCCTCTCACTACCTGTGCATTGTGCTGGATATGCTATTGGCACTGGTATATGCTCATTTGCTCATTGTATTTGGTACTGTAACTTAAGGACTAACATAATGTTAAAAGAGCACAGAAAACACTTGACAATGCATAGCAAACAAATAATTGTTTGGGTCACAAGGACTGTTATCAAGAATTAGAAATAAAAATAAAAAATGTAATGTGATTTCAAATAAAGAATAGAATATTTTAAGCAAAAAAATTCTAACTCTATATGGCTAGTCTTATAAGGGCCTCCGAGCCAATAGCCTAGTATCATCCTATGAACCTATGAATTATGTAAATGGAATAGATTGCCAACTTATTTAAAATTAGATAAACAATGGATAGAGTTCATGGAAAACACTAACAGGAGACATTTCCCCTACTTTTTGAATCCCCTTCAGCTGATCTTCAGCTCATCCCAGTATTTCTCTTCATCTACCAGGTCAATAAAACTTGACTTAGACACCCCAGACTAGCTGTGAGACATGTTCAGAGCTGCCAGGATGGTTACGTTTTTTGTGCAGAGTATTTTTCTGCTAAGGACAAATCCTAATCCCTGCTTATGCTTCTACTGTATCAGAGGGTAGTGCACAATGCACTTTGCAGTTTATTGCCCTGCCTCTGTATGTGACACAAAGCTCTGCCCCACCACACCCCACAAATATATCTGACCCTCAATGTGTCCCTAGCGTCCTCCAAGGATGAATAATAAAGGCACATCTGAGCATGAGCATTCCCTTAGGATGATAAAAGCCATTCTATTTCCCTGCTACTTCAAGTGTCAGAACAGTTACCCTAACTCAGGTCATGTGGGCCATAGTTTGGGTGTTATGTCTTTATACAACTGTCAGTGACTGGCTTACGAAAATTTTTGATAAAGAGAAGATCAGATGGAAAATTAAGATAGGACAGATACGTTTTTACAGACTGTTGCTAATCAAACAAATGAAATGTTTTAATCTTCCAGATATCAGACATTATCTTTCTGATGAAGTTTGATATTTGGAAGATGAATGTGCTTAATTCATCAAAATATGATTGGTGTAGACAGCATTCATTTTGTTTTATCAGTGATTACTTGTACATGGGTTACACCTGAGCTTCTGCGTTCAAGACATAATCAATCAGCATCAAAATTTGCATTAGACTAGCTAAGAAAAATAAGGCAGGAAAAAATAAAGAACTAGTTCAACAAACAAGGGTTCTGATATTATGGAAACCATGAAGTTAGGTCAGTTATCATACACAAGTCTTTGAGAAATTCAAATATTATTTCCATCTGAATACAATTGTTTCTATTTCACCAGTATGAGAGCTATATTAAAAAGAAATATTAAAGCAAATTTCAAAGTAAAAAGTGTAGATCAGAATGCAAGTGATGTGTGCTGTATCTTTAAGAAGCATGTGAAGGCAGTATGCGCACATGTAAATTCCAGACACGGACACTCCCTAGTACCATTTTATAAGAACAGCCCGGGTGAGAGCATGCATGATCACAGTTGTTAGTCTGTATATATATATATATATATATATATATATATATATATATATATATATATATATATATAGATATATATATATATAGATATATAGATATATATAAGTTACCTGAGTTAAAGTCAGTAAACTTCTATACTGATGTGTTTGCATAAAATAAAGCTGCTTGACCAGAACCAACAAAGACTCTTCTATTGTTTCCAAAGTAGGAGAGCGACATGGTGTCAGACGTGGGATTCAGTATTAAGGCTGTGACCTCTACGACTGTGTGCATTGGATGATATGGTCTCTTTAATGCTTTCTTCAAATCTCTTGGATCAATACACATTCTGATTTCATCTGAGCCTTTTTTGTGAGCTGCTACCATGGATGACACACATTCAGTTGGTTCTGTGACTGGACAAATCACAGCTTGCTGCACCATTTTATCCAAATGAGTCTTAATTTTATCCTGCATAGTTATCAGAATTCTTCTTGCTGATCTGACTACAGGAGTGACCTCGGGGTCTAACTTCATGTAATACACAACTGGAAGTTTCCCTAACTTGTCATCGAAAACATCAGCATACTCTGAGAAAATGGCTTCAGAAAAATTACAACTCGGAAATACACTTAAATGATGGACTTATTTAGCAAAAAAAAGCATAATCATTCTTAAACTATCTTTGAGACCCAATAAAGATTATACTGCTCTTCGGACTACGTAGAATAGCAAGTTGTAACAGTTCTTGGTCAAATAATATGAAAGCATCACTGAACCTTCAGTTTGAATTTCTTCACCTCAATAAGCAACAAGTCTCGCACTACTGGCTACATTGAGTTGTCCATTAGTTCTCACTTTAGCAAATGTGTCTGCTGGTATAACATTACACTTTGAACCAGTGTCTACTTTAAGCTCTGTGGATTTTCCATTAATCCGGACAATACAAAACACTTTGCTTCTCGTTAATAAATTCACTGCATCAACTCTTTCATCAAGCACTGATACAACATCTACATAGAAAGCTGTATGCTTTGGTTCTACTTCATCAACTTGCTTATTTGTGTGACCTTTTCTTACAACTGTGTGAGGCTTACTTGATTTATAAAACTTTTGGAAGTGGCTCCATTTGTTACACTTGTAACATTCCTGAACAAATGCCAAGCACTTCTCTTAAACTCATGATTTGCACAGTTGTGACATTTAACAATAAAGCTAGAATTAGGTTTTGCTGATTCAGGCATGTATTGCACTGAGCTGGAGCGTGCTCCTTTCTTAGAACTTACTGGAAAGCTATGTCTTCCCTGGAAACCTTGTAGCTGCTATGTGCTTCAGCCTGCTTTTGTTTGCCATTTGTTGCATACTATCTACTTTTGCTCTGAAATCAACTGAAACCATGTTCTTGTCACTCACAAGCATACTAGTGTGTTATTCTGTCATCTGTTGGATTTGACAAATCTCTGTGGCTTTGCTCAACATTAAATCACTATCATAAAGTAAAATCTTTCTCAAAGCAGCACTGTTAATACCACAAACAAGCCTGTCCGTTATCAGCTCATCTTTTAAGTCACCAAACCAAGACATTTTAGCTTTGTTTCTCAGGTCAGTTATATAATCTGCAAATGTTTCCCCTGGTTTCTGATCTCTCATGTAGAACAAATGCCTCTCTAATGTAATATTTGTCTGGGGGTTACACATTTCTCTGAACTTGTGCTTCAAACACTCTGGGTCTTCTCTTGATTCAGCCTGTACAAAAATATGACAGTTTTCTCCTTCTCCTTCATATACTGCAGGTGCATACACAAATGAACGCTCTATTTCTATGGCCTCTGACCCAGCTAGGTTTAGCAAAATAAATGCCCTGGTGCATGCCTCTCTATCTGCGTAAGCTGTTTGTATAAAAATATCGTACTCTTGCTCAAATATTCTCCAATTATCTGCAATATTCTGATCAAATACAAGTTGTATGGGCTTTCAAACTCCGTCTGCCATATTAACACACACCAATGAAGGGTTTTGCAAATAAGCACAAACATACAGTCATCCACATATGCCAGAAACTTATGCCAGTATTTGTAACTTGTCCAATGCCTTTGCCATTCTGAATTTATACCTTTTGGGCTTTTCAAAATAATGCTAATGAACAAACTCACAGTACCTTTGAGTAATGGGACTTTGCAAAATAAACTTCTCAGGTGCTTTAATACTCTTGTAAAAGGCTAAAGTAATTTGTCATCATTTTAAGAAACATCTCAAACAATTTTACAATGCAAGTGAAATAAACTCAAGGGCACTCTAATACTCTTGTAATAGCGTTGCAATAAACCACCTCTTATCAGTGTAAGAAACATATCAAATAACTGCACAATGTGAATAAACTGCACCTCTCTTGCCCAAAACTCAATAATATTTTGAAGTAGTTGCACTTTTCGAATAACTGCATACAGCACACTGAAATGTCCCCAAAATGGCGGTACCTTGCTAGTCATCTCTTTACAGTGCAAGAAATGAAATGGCTATACTTTAACTGTATTTCATAAAATAGTTGCACTTTGCACACAGTAAACTCTTTATAATACATGCACAGTAATAAACACACACTGTAAGCACTTTTACACACTTTGAGATACTTCGAATAACTTCAGTTATGCCCTTGATACAATACGAAGTCATAGTTATGCCAAAACATAGTACTTTGACAAAACACACATGCAGTCGCCTTATTTTATTTTTGCTTAATGTGCCCTTTGTGCTCTTACTATATTTGTTTTGCTCGTTTAAGCCCTTTTCATGTCCAATGTACTTTTCTTGTGCTTGTTTTACTTTAAACATGCTCAGTTTTGCTTTAAACACATTTGTTTTACTTTAAAAATGCTTGTCTTATCTTTAAACATACTTGTTTTGGTTTATACCTGCTCATTTTGTGTTATTGTTAATCGTTGCATCAAATAACTTTATTTTAAATATTGTTGTGTGGTTTGTGCCCTTGTAATGCCTCGTTTTGTTTCTTCTATCAAATAAACAGTTTGTGATACTTCTCAATACCTTTGATTCTTTTCTGGCTCTTTTTGTGCTCGTTTCTCTTAGTTTTACCTTTACTGTTGTCTCAGCACCTCATGGCTCTGGATCTCATTCTCTTCGATCTCTGTTCTGACACCATATTGCTCAAGAACAGACAAAATGAGCGAAGAAATTTCAAAGAACAGAAGAGAAAAAAAGACATGTCTCTTTGCATGTTTTTGAACTAGCCATTAATAGAGGTGTCTTTAGAAAGTGATATAGAAAACCCCATGTATGAAAACAAGAGCAAAAGATGCAGGATGAAATCAGTGGACATGCCCGTCTATTGTCAGCTGTTAGGAAACTGAGAATATGATATTTAAAGACTGTTATGAAAGAGATGGAAAATAAACTAAATGCAAGCTTGGATTAGCATGCATATGCAAAGTTCATGAAAAAAAAATGCAATTGTCTTTTTTTTATTACAATATAGTGGAGGCTTTGGATGAGGGACTGTGTGGATGGAATTCATATTAGCATCTCATTAGCATAAAGGAAGGGTGTTAATTCAGATGCTAATGAAAACCACAGAAGTACAGGCCTCAAGGATAAGAAAGTTAAATTGATCATAAGGTAGCTCCAAAGTATGAAATGGAGTAATGAATACAGTATCTGGTTAATTAGTTAAAATTTTATAATAAAGGGTACTGCAGGCATCCATTTTAGGTTTATAGCTATTTGACTGCAATGTTTAAGACATGATTAAAAGAAATCACGCTACTCAAATAAGGCATTATTATTTTTAGTCACAAAATTAGTAACAATAACAAATAATGTGATATGTATGGCTTGGGGAAAAGATCATAATGCAAGTATTATTGTGGACAAAAATAAATCCAGTGATTTCTGAAAAATTAAAAAAATGTCATTGGAAAGGATATTTTGATATAGACAAGTTTGTCCTTCACCACACTTGTGAAAATATATTTGTATACACACACACACACACACACACACACACACACACACACACACACACACACACACACACACACACACACACACACACAGACACACACACACTCACACATACATATTTTTTATGACAAATTAATTTTAGCATTATATGATACATATCCTTAAGACTTACTTGAGTATTTTTGTAGTTTTACGAAAACACAGCTCGAATTTGCAAGCATAATATGGTCATCCTCACAAAAATATAACAAACATAAAATGGAAAAATGTAGAAACATCTCTCACTAGAAGGGAATAAGTTAGATGAAAAGTTTTGAAAATTATATTTATTTTTCAGATGTTACAGAAGGACCAGGGCTGATCTTATAAATATCTCAAAAAAACTGTAAGAATAAGTATTTGTTTAAGTACATTGGAAGAAATGAACATTTTTTGACTGGTATAATGCATGAAACTGAACATGTAAAAATAATAATAGGAATATTTTTGCAAAAATGAAAGTCTTAGTGTCAGTGCTATCAAAGAAAGGCAAATGTATAGCTCATATAACCTGAATATTTCAACACCAATAGATATACTGAGGATGTTTGAATAACTTGTTCACTTTGTCAGACAAAAAATGTTATCAAATACCGTGAGGCAAGAGTGCATGCCGTATGTGATCACTGCCTGGACCACATTTTTGATTTCTGATGTTATGGCTGGGCTGCCCATCTGCCCACCTAAGTAATTGATGCTTACCCTAACTTTAAAGCTGCCCCTTCCTCACCCCTAACCCTGCACTTTACCTTAATAAAAACCTTATCATAACACTGCCAATAATCAGACAAATTTGAGGCTAGTCTTATGGGGGGGGGGGGTAATGTGAAGATTGGGAAAGGAAATAATTTTCTTTTCTTGATCTTTTGTGTATGTTCGATATTTAGAGCATTCAGTGCTTTGAATGTTCAGACTTCTTAATACCTGTTTTTAACCATGAATTTAAGAACATTTGATCATATAGAGGATGACCACACACACAAACACACACACACACACACACACACACACACACACACACACACACACACACACACACACACATCTATAGAAAAAGATATATGTGTGTGTGTGTGGGGGGGGGCTTTGTGTATTTTAATTCTGAGTTTCACCATTCCTCGGAAGGCTTTTTTTTTCTTTTTAGAATTTTGAGGCTATAGCTTCCCTGTGATAGCAGACTATGTTTCCAATTAATCATTAGATATAACAGGATATTATTGTATTCTTGAAGAATACACTCTGCATACTGTTCCTGGTAGTTTTCACTGGGCATTTGGAATCATTACATTGGTTTTACAGGGTATCCAGTCCTCTATTTGTGTTTTGTCCCAAAAAGTTGGACAAATATCTTCTTCCCAGGATCTTTTTACTTCAGGCAGTTATTTAGGTGCCGTTGTTGTGCAGGAACCTATATGCAAATCAATACTCATCCTGTGCATATAGCAGCTGGCTTTGCTTCTGTTGCCATTAGTCATAACTCTTGCTGTTTTTTTTTTTTTGCAGAAACCCAGCAATCCCTTTGGGAGAACACCTGCCTATGCTGAAGCTGTTCAATGTGAATGCCTCCATTTGATTCCTATCAAGTGGATTAGAGAACGTTGAGTAGAAGCTGAACAAGCATCAGTCCCTTCTACATGACAATTTATATTTAGTAGATTGTATTTCCAAAAATAGCCCCAAAACACTGGAGAGTTTATACATTTCCTAATGGATTGCATAGATTCATAGATTAGTACTAGGCTAACTGCCCTTGTGAGCCATTTTAAGCCCAGACAATTATCTCCTGTGAGATTCAGGCCCTGTACCTTGTGTCTGTAAGGCAAATACCTTAACCATTAGGCCATCCTCCCAACTCTTGGCAATTGGATGATCATTTCTATACCAAGCTCACAGAATTTTTTAATAATACAGGACTTCAGTTATTAAAACTTCCTATTAAATATATCTAAATTCCATTAATACTTTGGAGATGGAACTAAGTGATTTAGAGAATTAAGCTGATCATTGTACTAATTTGATCTGCTGATTCTGAGACTGTGTTCACCTGAACTAATCATTACATTAAAATTATAGTTGAGAGAAAGAAGAAGAAAATAGTGGATAATAAAATTGTCTACAAGAATAGGACAGCCTATATCCCTTCCCCTAAGTAAGACATCAGTTGGGGACATATGGGAACTATTCTGTAAATAACACTACTTGTAGTGAAGAGTCTTTTACCACTTCTGGGTCTTTACAACAAAACAGTTTTCAGATGTTACAGCTGTGGGGATCAGGGAGGATCACATGGAGAAAAATGTATGAATCTCAAGGTGACACATTCCTATTGTTAGCAGCCATGTGATAGACTCATCCCACATTCAACAATACCGTTGAGGGAGAGGGAGTGGGTGAGGGAGTTGCCCAAGTTCCAATCAAGAAAGCTAACTGTTTACTATGATTTTACTGAGGTTTGTGCACCAAAACAACATGGCTTTATTTTAATTAAACTGAAGAACAGTTTTCAGATGAACAGTTAAATTTATTCAAACTGGGTTTTTTTCTGTTACATCTAACAAAAGGTGAATATCATTAACACTTTAGTGGATTTTAATTTTTTTTATGTGGAAACTAAATCTGATTTTTTGTTTAAAGATACTTGTTTTGAGAACTATTCATTGAGTGGGCTATCAGTATATAATCCAACTTTATTTTCCAGTTTGAAGACTTTCCACGATTTTATCTTAAAGACATTTAAAAGTTTTCTCTAATGTGCTCCCTAAGGCGCCTATTTGTCTTTCTTACATAGAAGGATTGACATTGATGTGTCAATCCTTCTATGCAGGAAAGAGGAATAAGCTCCTTAGGCAGCGCATTAGAGATCATATATATTGTAGGAGGAAGGGACACACATATAGTGCTGTAGCAAAATATATACTGAAAATGGGGCCAGAATATACGTTCAAGTTTAGCATCTTAGAAGTAGTTTCTTATGATATTAGAACAGGAAACATAACCAATGTTACTGAAGAAAGAGAGCTCAAATGGATTCTTAGTCTTAGAGCACATTTAGGTAAGTATCTTAATGACCATATTGCAATTACATCTTGATTAAAAAATAGGAAACTTAGGGAGTAACTATTGTGTTTATATGCTTATGATATATAAGTATATAGGTATATATGTTTTCTACTATTTTTATGTTAGATTTTATAATATTTTGTATATGCATGCTTTTATATTGTAGTTACTCATTTTGTGAATAGTGACATTTCAGGATGTGACTGGCTGATTTGAAATTGTTTGTATATTTAAAGGGAATGTTGTTTTAGTTTTTTGAAGGTCTGATGAAGCAAATGTTTTATTTGTGAAAGTGCTTACCTACTTATTATACCAGTTTGGATCCTGTCTGCTGAATTTTCTCCTTATTTTTATTGAATTTTTACTGAACTTTTATTGGATTTTCTGCTGTGAGCTGCTGAGAGTATTATTTGTGGATATATATATATATATATATATATATATATATATATATATATATATATATATATATATATATATATAGAGAGAGAGAAAGAGGGGAGTGAAAATAAAGACCCAGTAAAGCTATAGTCTTCACTGTGTTATACCCTTTTTCTTCAGTGGTAGAGACCAATGGGATATATACAAATGATCCTTTAAGGACATAGTAGTGGTTCATCTGCTGAGTGCCCATATTTTATTGATTTAAATGCACAAGTAAAGACTTAAAATGTAAAGGCAAAAAGCCATGGGCATTCAGAAGGCATATATCTGAAGCACTCGAATGTTTTTAAGGGGTCATTTGCATATCAGCCATGGAGTTTTGTGCAGATAGTTATTAAGAACTTGAGCTAAAGGAATAGTCCAGTTTGGCTTTCCTAGACTTGGAGAAATCAAGTTCCAAAGAAAGCTGATTTGGGCAGTCGTGCCATGGTCTGAAATCCCAGAAACACTGGTAGAATCAGTGCAAGTTATGTACAGGGACCCAAAGACAAAAGTACAGACAGTGTTTGGACTCACATATTGGTTCCCAGTGGAAGTGGGGATGCATCAGAGTTCAACTCTGAGACCATTGTTTTTCATTCTGGTGATAAACTACATTAGCCAACAGACTGGAAGGATTAAATGATACAAGCAGACTCTGAACAAGAATGTCAACAAATGATAAGGGATGGAATACAAAACTGATGCCACGTGGGATGATAGCTGACATGGCAACAAACAGGGGGAATCAGAAGAGGCTAAAAATTGAGATAGAAGAGAAAATTATGGAAAATGTTAACAGCTTCATGTATTTGGGAGGAGTAGTCATGGAGAAGGGAAATTAATTTAGAAAATCCAGGCTAAAATCAGAGAGGGCGAAGTCAACTGGCACAGACTGTCAGGGGTAGTGCGTGATAGAAAAATGCAAAGAAGCTGAAGATTTAGGAGTGCAAACCCATGGTGTGAGCAGTAATACTGTTTGGTACCGAAACCGGGGCACTGAAGAAGGAATCAGTGTCTTTCAGAAGTCCATGTGATGATAACACATCTTACATGGCTGCGCTCTTAACGTTTAATGACGTAATGATTCCTTACATCTTACATGGCTGCGCTCTTACTTTTAATGACGTAATGATACTTTCCTTACTATATACAACAAGTGTTCACAACTCATTATCTTGGATTTAGTCTTCACACTAACTAGTAATATTTTATCTTGAGTCCCAGTGTACTCTGCTGATACTTGTTTCCATCTAATGTAAGTATTCATGATATGCACCTTTCTCCATTCAGCACCCTTGCAGCCTGGCCTCATTTTAGAACTTCTGTCAGTGGTTTTAAAAGCATACATACTATAGTTTATACAGTAGGCCAAGGTATTAAATGCCAAATACAAATCTGTGATTAAAGTTCATATTTAAGAAGTCTAATGCATATTTTCATTTACTGCATAATCTTAAATGGATACACCATATGTCTGCAGTAAATGTTGAAGAAAAAAAGGCAAGTGAAAACCATAGGTCAAAGAAAATCAAAACTGGGTTCTAATAAAAAAACAATGTTCATAGGTTCATAGGTTCATAGGTGGGTACTAGGCTATCTGCCCGAAGGCATTTATAAGCCTAGCCAGAATGTGTTGGCTTTCGCTGTCCCCCTAGATTAGTTCCCTGTGCCTCTGTCCAGCAGAGCCACTGAAGTGATTCCCGAGGTAAACTTTCTGTTTCCCATCCACTCGTCAAGGTTTCTTTTGAAGAGTGTTAGCAAGGAGCTCTGCCTAATGTAGATTGGGATCTTGTTCCAAAGCATGGGAAGTCTCTGAGACAGGAATCTATCCCTCCAGCATGTCCTATTTATTGTTGTGGTGAAGTTTAGATTCCTAGAGCATGTGGCATGAGGGGATAAGGTTTTCTTTAGGTGGAGCATGTCCATCAATTCTGGGTTGGACATGGCCTTGTATGTCAGGCAGATATCACCTCTGAGTAGGCAGTATGGTACAACTGGATTTTCTTCAGTCGGGCTGCATAGGGCATCTGTTTGAGGCCATTGATTCTGTTAGTGAGGTACTTCTGTGGTCTTCCCAGCTGTTGCAGGTGTCTTGTACGGTACATCCTAAATGAGGCATTGTACTCTAAGATGGGTCTGATGAGTAATGAGTAGAGGGGCACAATGACCTCTTTTGATCTGGATGCAAACCCTTTTGTGATTAGGTGGGCCACATAGAAAGATTTTCTAACCACTTCGGCAATGTGATTATCAAAGTTGAGATTACTATCTACTTGGGTCCTCACATCCCTTATTACATCTTCCATATTTAGGGGACTACCACCTATGTGGTAGTTTGTGGGTACTTTGTTTTTTCCAAAGGGGATGACTATGCACTTTTTGGCATTTAGCTTGAGGCCATGATTTTGACACCAGGTATTCGTCTCAGTGAGACCCTTTTGGAGGATGACTGTGTCAGCCGGAGAGTCAGTTATAGCCCCTAGTTTGCAGTCATCTGCGCACTTGGTCAGCCATAGTCCTTCTGTGCTTGCCTGTACCTCTGAGAAGTATATGCCGAACAGGAGGGGTCCTAGGATTGAGCCCTGGGGAACACCACTTGTAACCAGTTTAAAGACAGACCTAGCTCCTGCAACTCTCACCATGTGGGTTCTGTCCGTGAGCCAGTTGGCAACCCATCTTGTGATGTATGGGGTTTATGTTCAGGCTGGTGAGCTTGTCTATAATACCAGAATGGGGAATGTTGTTGAAGGCCTTAACGAGGTCTAGGTAGGCTGGGTGTACCACCTTTCCCTCATCTATAGCCTTAGTAACTGTCTCAAAGAAGTCCACCAGGTTTAGAAGGCATGATCTGCCCTTAGCAAAGCCAAACTGAGTAGGGTCCAGTGTTTGGAGGTTTCCAATGTCTCTGTTAATGAGTTCCATGATGATGCACTCCATAGCCTTGCAGACCAAGCTAGTCAGGCTTATAGGGCAATAGTTCCTGGGGTCTGTTGTGGCTCCACCTTTGTGGAGTGGAATAACTGTTGCTGTGTGCCACTCTATGGGTATGTAGCCTGTGGAGTGGCTGAGTTTGAACAGTGTGGTTAGGTGAGGGGTTAGTTCATCTTTGAGCTCATGTAGGACACAGCCTGGGACACCGTCCAGTCCCATTGATGCTGTGTTTTTGGCTTTGGAGAGGGCTGTTTTAACCTGAGTGTCTGTGATTTCAGGGACTCTACATTCTTCTGGTGTGGTTATGGGCCCTTTTGGGGGTGAAGTTTGTGCTGAACCTGTCTGCCAGGATCTTGGCGATATCGGTCAGTTCAGTGTATTTTTTGCCATTCTGCACTAACTCTGAGCAGATCTGAGCATTACCACTTAGATTTTTGACATAGTTAAAGAATGTCTTGTGGTTATCTTTATAGCATTTTCTCTTCATAAAAGCTCTGAATTAGAATAACACTTCTGCAAACTGTCCATGATTACTTTAAGTGCATCATTGAGTGGGTACACAAGTCTCTTCCAGAAATAAAGACATCACACCCACAAAGTCTCATTAGCTATTTCACTATTCCCTTTCTCATGTTTTGTCCTTTTGCTCAGTGCTTGCTTTCTGAAGTACTCCTTAGGACTCAAACTGTCCTCATCCCTTGCAGCAAAGACATGTAGTTTCTTGTCAGAAGTGCAAGGTCTAATACTGCGATTCCTGACACTTTGAAAAATAAAGTGTGATTCCTAAAAAATATATCAAATTCAGAAAGTCACTTATTCTTTTAAAACATTTCAGTACTTATCTGCACCTCCATGGTGAGCACTGTTCCCCCAACACCCCCCAGCTACTTGTGTCCATAAATACACACACACACACACACACACATATATATATATATATATATATATATATATATATATATATATATATATATATATATATATATATATACACACACTAACTCTGGGATCATTGCACTATATTAATGTGGGACACCACATTTTCAATGTTAGTATACATTGCCTTAAACTTCATAAATCCTCACTGTTCCTGAATCTCCATTATTAGCAGGCATCCTTGTCACACTGTGCTTCCATTCCTGTTCATGTTCTTATTCTACCACTGTTTGCAATATTTCAACTTTCAGCCCTTCTGTACTCTTTACCTAATGCCTGTGGTTTTACTTTTTTTGTTTTGTTACTACTCTGCTGAAAAATCTTCTTGACTAAATTAAGGTAAAAACAGTATATATTGTATATATTTTTTCCATCTTTTCCATATACTTGTTTGACCTCCTCAAAACATTGCCCTTCAATTCATGTACAGTTTCTCTCTCCTGTCTACCTTCTCTTCCAGTTTTTAACTCTTATGGGCACCTTATTTTTATAATGATACCATATTCTGCCTCCACAGTCTGACCTGCAAAACACTGTGGAATCTGTAGTGTCATTTTGCCTGTAGTAACGTACCCATCATGCAGGATGTTACCCAATCTGTATTACATCTATTGCAAATGCATTATGTGCTTTACTTTCTCATCAGCAATACATCCCGATATTATCTCTTTATTTATCTGTTTTTCAATAACTGGATAGGTGGGCTGGTACAATATCCATTTTTAGCCACAATACGGTCATAGAGGCAAGTAAGAAAACATACCCCTGGATTTACTATCCTTCCATGCACGACTAGCTTAGTCCTGCATGGAGGCGGTTGTTTAGGAGCATGATGGCAGTGCACCATGCATATTAATGAAGGCATGCTGCCTGAGCTCTTAATCTTATATGGAGTGTGTAAGAGTGCAGTGGGCATGTTTGAGAGCAGAGCTCTCAGAATATACACACCCCTGCAATGAAGAACAGCAGACAATTCCAGAAAGAATGAGCGAAATGGATTGTAGGTGTATGCATACCCCCAGCAACATCTCCCCATGTGTACAAGAACAATAGTAAAAACAACAAATATAAAGATTTGTTTATGAAACAGATTAAATTTAACCATAGGTATATGTGTTTGCCCATCACTTAGCTATGGTTAATGCAGCTTAAATGGCACAAGAGAATAAAAAGCAAGATATATGCAAATGAAGTAGTACAGCAATATTGTAGTGGGCAGAGCATTTGCCTTACAAGCAGTCATTCCCAGTTTGAGTCCCACTGCAACACATTCCATTTTCCATGTCAAATCACTTTATGACCAATATTTTTAGTTGCATAACCTATGAAATAACATATATTTGTGAATTGGAGTACTATATTAAATGCAGATGTGAAGTGTCAGTGTCATGATGTTGCAATGTCCACAGATAATCACATGTGCTCCATACAGTATATGTACACAGGAATCAGGGATACAAATGTAAGATAAAATGTGTAATGAATGATAACTCCATACACCTTCCAAACCCCCCACCTTCCCAAGAAACATTAGACATTACTGTCTAAATTAGTGCAGTGGTAAGAGTAGTAAGCACCAGTAAGCAAGTGTAAGCATACTTAAGCAGAAGTAAGTGGGAGTAAACATATATAAACACTAGTAAGCAGGTTTAAGCCTGTTTGCAAGGGTGTAAGCAATGCGCACACAGGTTAAGCAATATTGAAGCTAACTCTCTGTAGGCATATGCATCCGGAGGTTAGCAATGCTTACCTTCACGCAAACCCATGCAAACTCGCTTACAAGTGCTTAAAAGTTCCTTAATCACTCTGTATGCAACAGCCATTGTTCTGACCAGAAACAAAACAAACAGCCTTTGCAAGACTTGAACCAAGGACCCTGTACACTATAGTCACAGTTGTTACCCACTAAGCTATCACACAAAAGTACACAAAATTGAGGTATCACCAAACAAATCCTCACTATAGTAAAATCAAACTGAACATGTGAAAGGAATCTACATACAGTCTTATGTTCTATAACCTACTACATAACATAAATATGTAAACTGGAGCACCGCAGTAAGCCCAGATGTGAGGTGTAATTGTAATAATCCAAAACAATCTCCAGCCACAGCAGGTACCCAATGAAGGCAGTCTTATGATATAGTATCACTTGGTTTATTAACAAAAAACAGGATTGAGTGCTTTCATTTCCCTCCAGGAAACTTCATCAGAATCATAATACCAATTGTAATTGTAGTTTAAATAACAATCAAAGTCCTCCCATTGGTCAACTTTTATACTTTCTAAAAATAAGCCTGTAAATACACAGCAGTCACAGTATTTCACTCACTCAGTGCTGAGCCTGTGTCTTGACAAAAGCAGATAGGTCAAGCTGGTAATGGAAGAAGACACAGGCTCAGCACTGAGTGAGATGCAGTTGCAGTTGCTTTGAGTAATAAGGTATTACTCATCACTGTCACCCACAATGTGCTACATAATCTAACTGTCTAGGAAATCCTGTATAAGAGTGTTGAAAGTCACTAGAGGTTGAAGAGGGCAATAGCTTACATTTGTCCCGGTTCTCCTGCATGTGGTCAAGACATGGCCAGAGTCCATGCAAAAAGAGATGGACAGGTATGTGCATAGCATCAACCTGGAATCTGGAAGCATGTGTAGAAACAGGCAGTGTTTACAAACAATTCCTCCACAGGTATACCAGATAAGAGGTGTATACTGCAGGTAAAACCAGTTTATGTATATAGCTGTCGACAGCCATATCACTATCCAAACTAAGGCAATAGGGTAGTGTAGTAATACTTGTAAGGTACAGATAACAGCACTAACTAGGAAAGTAATGCAAACTACAGGAATATACTAGTTGTTAACTGACATCTTTCTCTCCCCCCACCATATCTCCAACAATACACTAAATACCCAACTAATTTGGTACGTGATGACTTCACTGTAATGTTGGAACATATGTCCTATTGTTTGATACTTATTTAAATATGTTTCTATGCATGTGCTATGTTGAAATACTCCAACATTGGTGGCATGGTGCCATCAATGTACCTGCATACTGTTGTTATTACCACTGTGGTCCCATATATGCATGTGTTCTGTTTGCTATGCAACTGTTCCATATCTGGTGTCTGGGTTAATGGGAATATCTATGCATGCTGTTATACCTAATCCTGGAATGTGCTATTACTAACCCACATATGTTGATAAAACATAAACACCATAGCGCATATGGGAATGCAGGTCTCAGCACATGTCCCACCTCAGTTGGCTGTGCCACCGGGTACCAGCACATCTGGGGCCCAACCCAGGACCTCCTCCTCCACTGGTCCTGCACCACCTTCAGGTTGAGCAGCATCAGGGGATGGGGCTCGCCCTGCCCTGGTTGTGGGCGTGGACAGGAACCTGTCAACCATCGACAGGTCATGTTGGGTAGCAAGCTCCGCATGGAGGTCAGAGATCTGCTACGCCAGCTTGAGGGCCGCTTGTCACAACTAGAGGGTTGGCCTGGCTCTCCAACTCAGCCCCCAGCCCAGTCATCTTCAGGGCTGTGAAGGTGCAGTGGTGACTGCCCATGAGTGGGGACCTCAGTCCCACTGTTTCCACTAGGGGGCTCATGGACTTCCAATTTCCCAACACCCCTCCCCATCAAAGTGTTTACCCCCCGCATGTGTCATATACCGGCCCTGTATGCATCTTGTCTGTCTTGTCTGTTAACCTACCCAACCTACCTCCCAAAATATACCTACTATCCCTTCCCAACATCCCACTCTCACCTGAAAAAAAAAAGAAAAGGGCAATCTGTTCCCCCAGAAAAAATCACGCACCATACATAGCTGTTCATTTCGCACGTGTCCACTGGACACATGTAATCTGGTCTAATTGCCATCACAACATATTATTGTTGTCCTCAACCCTCTCTCAGGGGTTTGAGTGTCCAAGTCTACCTCTAAATTCAGTGTATATGCACAGCTGTTGCTGTAGAAGAAATGGGCAGCTATGGACCTTCCCTACACCGTTCCTGCACATCCCTAGCTATTTTCCCCTACTGTCTTTCCCTCTCCGTGCCCTTTTTCTCCAATTTCCTATCAACCTTTTTTCTTTTCTTTTAAAGAAATTAGTGCAGTGGTAAGCGGGAGTAAGCATTTTTAAGCAGCAGTAAGTGGGTTTAAGCCTGTTTGCACTGGGGTAAGCAATGCCTACACAGGTTAAGCAATTAAGAAGCTAAATCAATATAAGATATTGTAACCGGAAGTTAGCAGTGCTTATCTTCGCACAAACCCGCATAAAACCACTTACAACTGCCTAAAAGTGCCTTAATCATTTGTATCAAAAAGCCCTTGTTGTGCCCAGAAACAAACTTAACAGCTTCTGCAATGCTCGAACCCAGGACCTTGTACACAACAGCCAAAGTGATTTACCACTAAGCCATATCAGATATAGATAACCCTGATGTTTTCACAAACATATCATCCAGCACAGTCATTCAACAGTACAGCAAATGTATTTAAACATGTAGATATATGTGCGTCTGCATATATATTTATATCTAAATAGATATAACATATCTATATATGTATATATATATATATATATATATATATATATATATATATATATATATATATATATATGGGTCTACCTGAGATGGTTGACAAGCCATTTGATCTAATCTCATTTGGTCGACAATTCATTTGATCAACAAGCATGTCATGTGGGGGGCAAAGTGTTTATATGCATATATATGTACATATACATATCCATCTATGTATGTCGCTATGTGTATATATCTATATAGATATATGGATAATTATATATACATATTATACATATATGCTCACCATATGTCCAGAACATGGAGTGGAGTCCTACCTCAGCCCCAATAGTCTCAACCTCTTAGTGCAAGGGGATGTCAGGTATATATTGCAGGTATATATGTAGACTGTTGCTACTGTAATAGGGGTTGACATAACAGACATGGTGTGTGTGAGAGGTCACATCTGCTTGTAACATGTGCACCATTGGCTAC
This sequence comes from Protopterus annectens, assembly GCF_019279795.1. NCBI lineage: Eukaryota > Metazoa > Chordata > Ceratodontiformes > Protopteridae > Protopterus > Protopterus annectens. Next base: position 1,048,802,685 of record NC_056741.1, read on the forward strand.
TGACAGGCATCCTAAGGACATCATAGTACAGTATCACTGCTAGCACAGTAATGATCCTGTGGACTACAGCAGAGATATGGCCAATAAATGTGGACAGTGTGATATACTCTGTTCAGTCCAGAGGTATACACAGAAACCCTTAGTGCAAAACATGTGGACTAAGCCTGACAATGTGGATATTAATAGTCATGTAGATGGGTGTATCACATAAATACTGTTATACATTTGCCCTATAGGTTATGCATTCACACACCCCTGTCTGTCCTGACACATAATAACCACTGGTACAGAGGTGACATGGCCGCATACTACCCACTGGTTAGTGACATACATCTGTACAGCATCCCACTGCTTTGTCAGAAATTCATGACTTTTATGGTGGCCCAGCAACAGTACATCTGGCAAGTATCTGGATATAACATCACACTGGGTAAGTACACTAAGCTTCTAGGCATGTAACAAAGCACTGTGCAGGCTACAGGCAGACTGCCACAACACTGGCCTATATTTCGTATGGGGGAATACACATGTACCTACATATATAGCAGGCTCTACAGGCATGTCACAGCACAGAGTAACAGACACCTGTGTGAAAGTGCATAACCACAACCAATGTGAACACAGTCGCAGCCACATATGGTAAGTAAGCTAGCTTAATATTACAGTATATGGACTATCTGATCAACACCATCCTCACATATGCCACTCACACACAACCCTACATATACTGGGCCACATCACAGTGTGGTCAGATCCCTGTCTGTGGTATGGGACATGTGAGCATTTGTCCCTACAAACATGTAAGCCAATAGGGTAACATACACTGGAGCAGCATGTGACATCAGATAGAACAGGACCAAGAACAATGACATCTACCACAGTCTGTACAAGGGCCAAGGTACAGCTTCACAATACACACACTGTCGACAATCACCACAAGTACACAGACCTCAGTACTGTACACACAACCACAGAATTCCCGGGTTATGTCCTCATGTATAACCCCTACTATACATAACATGTGTAGCAGTCTGATATCTCACTGGCTTGTTATCAGATATCATGTGAATAAATAATGGTGTACAGAACATATGCATCTCTTACTGCATGACATATGTACAAAGGTTGACAGAGTTGTGGCTGGAGGCACAAACACAGGTCCAATATTGACATGTTGCTGTGATAACCTCATACATTTACTGTAAAAACAGGGTTTGTTGTGACATATGTCCTATGAGTCATATGAAGTCAGTAACTCTCATGGCTGTCACCATGTACTGACTGCAATCCTTAGACTGTGCTTCTGCAGTTCTCAGATAGGTGCTCTGTGAGTAACACAAGAAACAAAAGGCACCACTCAATGCCCAGTCTGCAGATGACCCTACAGATGGGGGTTTCCTCAAACACATAGCACTGTCATGATAGGTATTAAAAACATGTAGCCCAGCCATATCCACACACATCCTGTTAAACCGACATTACTCCAAATGCAGAATAGCAACACTTACATTCTGTGGTCATGTCAGGCACACCCCCCTCCTGTGTGTTGGCCTGTTTCCACAGTGTATGTTGTTAGAGGTAAATCCCCAATCCATCTGTGATACTGTTTGCCAAACACAAGATCTTGGTCCTGCTCACAGTGAATGAAAAGGCCCAACACCAACATGATGTTCCTAGATATTGGAGTATGTTTCCTTGCAATTGGCTATGGGAATGTTGCCACAGCTGTTCCACATGCAATCAGCTAGAGGAGGGCTGCAATTCATGCAGAGGCCATCAGCTGATCATGAGCATCACTTATAAAACACATGCTGCTGTCTATGCAAAGCAGAGGCAGTTCTCCACATCCACCAGAGAGGGAGGGTGAGAGGCACACAGAGACAAAGTAAGTCAGGGAGGGAGGGGTAGAGTAAAACCTAAGCATGTTTGTGTCACACACCTACCAATACAGGGTATCAAAACCCTGACTGACTATGTATTGCTATCACATGTCTATGCAGTTATTGCATGCACCACATAGCTTACAAGTTAAGGAGATGTCCAAATGTATATGTGATGGTGAGTGACATCTGCAACAGTGATATGGTAGCAATATGGTAGGTGTAGTACATGTGCCTGTCCACATGAACAGGTGTGAGTGTCAACACAGCCACACTCTCTCAGGGACCCACACACATTGACACACTTGGCAGGGTCAGGAATACACTTCCTAACTAGTTAGTTTACCACAATACAGTACTGTGCAGGTATCACATGCACCACAGGAGTTATCCGGAGGTTACATGGGCAAAGGGTATGTGAAGGTGTCTGACATCAGACAAAATGCTTCAGTATGCCAATGGGGGTTGTAGTGAGTGTGAATGTGGTCGAAAGCATCATACACCACACACACAGACACAGGGTGCCAGTACTGACATGCATGTGTGCATTGCTTCACGGGTGTGTAGTGGTTGTGCCATGAGGTTATATAATGCTAGGTGAAGGGTATACCTTGGCATCAGGCCACATGACAATGGTCTGCAGTGTGGCTCAGGGGTGTAGTGTCTGGATTGGCCCACACAGGTGGGTATTGTATTCACCATCCAGTCGCCTGGGTAGCTATTGTGTGTGGCCATTGCTGTGGAATGCTTGCCATGTATGTGTTCTTTAGTCCATGACATGGGCACTGTCTGGGATGTGCACATGTCCCACATGCATGTACAGTGACACGTGGAACTGTACCTGGGGTGTCTGGCCCATGGTGTGTACACAGATTATCATCATATGTGCCTGTCCTGGCCTCATGTGCTGGAAACAGGTAATAGACAGCAGGTTTACCCTGCACCCACATTGATAGCATGATACAGGTATTCCATGGTGTCAGTGGCATCTGTCTTATACAGGGCGTGTGTATAAGGCATGGTATGTCCTTTGTGGGTCACATTTGATGACACCACTAGTGTTGCAGGCATCCAATGGGGAACATAGTGAAAACACACTGTCTGCATGTACATGCATATTGTACTGATGGACAGGGTGTCATGCCCTCTGTAGTCCACTGCAATCACACCATGGTTACTATCTGTGGGCAATATGCGGGGTAGTACCAACATAGCAGTTGTTGCCTAGACATGTGTGTTTGTGTATGAGACATGGGTTGAGAGTGTTCTCTGTGTAATACAGGGGTTGCTAACTTAGTTTGCCAGGCCTTGATGTCACATGTAGGGGTATGGATTGCCACCCCAGCCTCTTGGCTATTTCACATCTGTTATCCTTGTAAGGTGGAAATTGTGACATATAATAGGAACACCATATAAGAAATTTGCAAAACCCACTGTACAATGAGTCCAGTTGTTACACACTCAAAGCCACGTCCACACAGGATATGAATGACAAACACACACACACACACACACACACACACACACACACACACACACACGTACGATGTCTGGGATTAGAACTCCTACCTAACTGGTTTATGACACTACAGCATTATGCAGTTATAGGACACACCATAGAGGTTATTGAAGTTCTCCTTCCCAAAGGTGTATTTCACTGGGTATGACATCAGCAGGCTTGCCAAAGAAGGTCATTAGAGGTTGTAGTGACTGTGAATGGCCTCAAAAAGCATTGCATCCTACACAGACTCAAACATCCACACTTACCATGTGTGGGAGTAAAACCCCTACCAAAGTACTATATCACACTACAGCACTATGCTGTTATAGGCTGCACCACAGAGATTACTGGGTTACTTCTTTCCCAAAGGTGTATTTCACAGTGAATAATAACAGCAGGCTTGATAAAGTAGGGCATTTTAATTCTAGTGAGTTTGACTAGCCTAAGAAGCGTTGCCCCCTACACAGACGGAGCGACACACACACAGTTACCATGTCTGCGATTAAAACACCTATCTAATAGTTTATCACATTACAGCATTATGCAGTTATAGGACATACCATGGAAATGACTGGGCTACTTTTTTCCCAAAGGTGTATTTCACAGTGAATGACATCAGCAGGCTTGCCAATGTAGGGCATTTGAATTGCAGTGAGTGTGACTAGCCTAAAAAGCATTGCCCCCACTACAGAGATACAAACACACAGTTGCCATGTCTGGGATTAGAACACATATTTAACTAGTTTATCACACTACAGCATTAAGCAGTTATAGGATGCACCATGGAGATTACTGAGCTACACTTTTCCCAAAGGTGTATTTCACAGTGAATGACATCAGCAGCCTTGCCAAAGTAGGCCATTTGAATTATAATGAGTGTGACTAGCCTAAAAAGCATTGCTCCCTACACACACAGACACACACAGTTGCCATGTCTGGGATTAGAACTCCTACCTAGCTAGTTTATCACACTACAGCATTACACAGTTTTAAGACTCGTCACAGAGATCACTGGGCTACTCCCTTCCCAAAGGTGTATTTTAAAGTAGATGACATCAGCAGGCTTGTCATAGTAGGTCTATGGGGAGGGCAGTGTGTGTACATGGGCCATAACCCATTCATCTAGAGGTTGACACACCACACTCAGGCACACACAGGTTTATATTCCACAGGTACGTGTATACAACTGCTAGATGACTACTGCCTTGTACAGTCATGTTTCACTGCTAGCACTTACACCACAGAGTCTGTACTGCTGACGGATAACAGTGACTAATTTCTACAGTGAGTGACATTTACTCATCATGTGGTTGTAGCCATTTGGATGTGTGCTGGGTTGTACAGGCCTCAAGAAGGCAGGCTCTTTGTCAGTGCCACTCTCTTCCACACATCTATGTATGTCTACTTTTGGCATATTATAGTGTGTTGTCCTAGGGTATATGTCTGTATTCCTATCCAATGTGTGTGCAAAGCATGACTGGTGCATACTGAGGAGTATACGCACTAACATTTTGCAACTGTCAGATATGTATGGTCCACTGTTGTTTGCAGACATGGGCTTCATTTGTTTAAGTGTGTGGGAGCAGGACCAGTTTGACTTGTCAGTATGTTGTCTGACATTGCCTTCATTTCTCTGTGTGAGCATGCCCAGTATGCCCTTCTGTATTGAATGTGTGGATCCATTCCAGGTAGTTTGTACTCCAGTGCTGACTTTTGTGTTCTACACCTACAGGTAGCAAACTGTTTCTGCAGGATATCTGTAGATCAGTTGGCAATATGGGTCAAACTTTGCAAGGGACAGTATGCACTGTAGGCAATTCGGTCTGTGCTGCTTCTGCTACATGGTACTGGTGTTAGCAGAGATATTCAGACATGTGTACTGTTATACACTGTAATGTTTTATGTCCACAAGAACTGTCAGGTGGACATTCTTGCTCAAAGCAATGTCCTGGGGAACAAGGGTAAATGCAGCTATGTCCAGTATTGAGGCAAACATCTACATATTCATGGAGAGTAATGTCATTCTGGAGGGGGAGCTACAGACACTTGCTGATGGGTCTGTGTATCCAGTTCAGCACCTTGGTACAGTGCTGGCAGAGGATCCCATACTTGTACATCCATCAACATGACAGTGTGGCCTTATCTTGCTGTGGCAATACCTCACAGCTGTACAGATTCACACAGGTTACCCAGAGGCAGGGGTCATAAGTCAGGACATTACCCCTATTGTGGTGTATGGGCAGGTTTGTAGCCACCCATGTATGTGTTTGCAGCCAGGGATAGTATGTGCACATGGCTGTGTGTCAGACCTTGCACATTCCATGCTGCCCATGCTCCCACCCCCCCTCTATTATTCTGTCCTCTTCCATACATTATGCATACATTCTCTGATACTTTCCCTTAGGTTATAACCTCATCACAGCTGTGTTTTGGTGTTGGTCCACAGTTCATGCAGTGGGACATAGTGGATATATTACTGAAGTTTGTCCACATGGCCTTGCATATGGCTTATGTGGAGTGTGTTATGTTGTTATTTGGGTGTCCATGACATAACATGCATTGGCAGTACGTGTGAGACACAGGCCTTTGGCAGAGGCATGTAGGCCATTTGGTGGGGCTGCAGCCCAGCTGTGACAGACCGTTGCATTCTGTCAATCCTACAGTCCCAGACTGCCATACAGTATATTCCCGTGAGGTGACAGGTTAGGTGTGCTAGGTGTTCATGCCAATACTTTCTATCAGTATTGATCAGGTGGTGTGGATTCTGGCAGGGTGCTACTTACAGCTAGGGACACACCTGCATGGGACACCTGCACTGCATGCTGCATTCTTTTGCTATTGCCATACACATGTGGGGGTCATATTGTATGCATTCCCAACAGCAGGGATACGACCAGAGATGTGCATGTGGGTGGTGTTTGGATGAGCTGGGTGCATGTGTGCTATGGATACTACTTGAATCTGACTCACAGATATGCATGGAGCATTCTAGTTATGCTGACTTGTGCAGGTACATCAGGTGTTTCCTAATACATCAGTCCTATCACCTTTAATTCCAGTTATGCTGGCTTGTGCAGGTGCATCAAGTATTTCCCAATACATCAGTTCTAGCACCTTTGTGATCTGCAAGTGTTTGGCCAGATGACACCGGTATTCTCTACTACAGGCCCAGATAATGTGATGCATACCTGTATGTACAATTCCAAGGGTGTGTGCATTTCAGGGTTACACATTATATACTGTATGTCTGAGGTACTTTTCCCTGTGTACTGCTTGTATATCTAGCCCAACAGCCATGCCATGTCCATCTTTCAGATAGTGACACATTTTACCACCATACATTTACAATGGCTTACTGCTAGCATGTGTTATACTGGGGGAATTGTCTTTGGCACTGCAGTTGTGAGGACTTGGCCCTGTCATTGGCAGTAGTGGGCAATGGCCACCATGTCAAACTTCAACATGCATACACACACTGACCACTCTCACACAATATGAAACACACACCAACCTAACACACACATACCTGCATATTGTACAAATGCTACACTCTATCCTGCTACCTTGGCCACCTCTGAGCATCTGTGCTCCACTGGTATTATACCTGCACATACATGTTACTACATGTCTACATCAGATTGGGGGGCACACCTGACTGCTACTGCATTTCTACATAGGATTTGAGGGGGCACACCTGACTGTTACAATGTGTGTACATTGGATTGGGGTGGCACACCAGACCATTTCTACTTTTCTACATAGGACTGAGGAGGCACACCTGACTGTTACTACATGTCTACATAGGATTTGGGGGGTTTACACCTGACTGTTTCTACATTGCTATACAGGATTGGGGGGCACACCTGACTGTTACTACATTTCTACATAGGACTGGGGGGCACACCTGACTGTTACTACATGTCTACATAGGATTGGGGGGGCACACCAGACTGTTTCTACATTGCTACACAGGATTGGGGGCACACTTGACACTTGTACACATTTGCTATGACTGTACTAGTATGTCAGGTACTCCATTTCATTCTGTTTTCTAACCTATCATGCTGACTAGAGGCATATCAGTGTACTACAGGTCTTAGGTTGGATTGACCTACATATTAGTTTCTGACTTCCTACCCATCGGAACTAATATCCCACTGCCTGACTTGATGTAGTCTGTCTGTGTAGGCCTGGGGTAGAGGTTACCCATAGGCATCATTCAGAGGCCTTAGCACAGCCTTTGTTTGTGCTTATCTACATCTGTCCTGCTGGCTGAGACTGTTGTTGAGTATGTGAACCTCCCTGACTGGCATGTGTGTGTCATATGGACACACATGGCCGAGCACATTTCCTGCAGTGGGTTTTGTCACCATGTGTAGTACTGGCTACTATGGTGACACCAGTATTTGTTACAGATCTCATGCTGCCACTATAGGTGTCTACTATCTGCTGGTATCCCATTCAGCTACCCGATTCCCTTGCCTGCTCACATCCATACCATAGATACAGGTAACAACACATACTACTCCATTTGGCAATTGGTAAGGAGAGTGACTTACCTTGTGGGTGTGCCAGTATTGAGGATGGTGCTGGAGGGCTGCCTATGTTGGATGCACATAGTACGCTCCCTACACATGGTTGAGCACAGGTAGTGTCATGTTTGGCATCCCTTTTACTTTATGTGCAAGTCAGAGAGAGGTGCCATTCCCTGGGTCCCTCCTGTGTCAGTGTATGTGATATGCGTTCCCTCTTTGCCAAGGCCAGGGCATACTGGGCACATCTCTTTCTGCCTACTGGGGCAGGCTTAGGTTGTTCCTCCTCCAAATCACTCTGTGCCTGTGCAGGCCTTGGCAATGGTGGGGGGCTGTGCGGCCCTGCCCCATGCTGTTCCTGCTGCAGCTGTTTCCGCAGGATCATATTGTGTAACATGGCACATACAATGACAATTTGAGCACATGTAGCTGGTGAGTACTGCAAGGCTCCATCAGATGTATCCAGGCACCAGAACCATGACTTGAGCATCCCAAGTACACACTCTATTATAATTCTGGTCTGTGCGTGTGTCTCATTATAGAGTTCTTGTTCGGGTGTGTGTGCATTTCTGATGGGTGTCATCAGCCATGGTTCCAGTGTGTAACCAGCATCCCCCACTAGGTGACATTAAGGGATGTCCCCATTGGCAAATCTCTGGTATAGCTGCGTCAGATGCCAGATGTGGGAATTGTGATAGCTTCCAGGGCAGCCAGCACATACATTCATTATAATGCCCTGGGCATCGCACATGACCTGGCAGTTGATGAAGGGGAAGCCCTTGTGGTTGATGTAGCCCCTACCCCACTCACCGGGTGGTGCTTTGATGCATATGTGCGTGCAGTCTGTAGCACCCACTACCTCAGGGTATTCTGCTATTTGGTGGAAGAGATGCATATTGCAGGCCAACACCTCACGGGTGTTGGCCAAATATACGTGCTCACCGACATGTGCTGACATGGCATCCAGGAACTGGTGGAGTACCCTGGATGCTGATGCCTGTGATAATCCCATGATATCCCCAGTTGGCCTTTGGAAGGTACCTGTAGCTAGTATTCTTAGGCCTACACATACCTTGGTATCCACTGAGATGGGTTCCTCTCTGTTGGTTCTGTGTGTGAGGTTTGGTTGGCACAGCTCAACAATTTGCTGTAGAAGGTCCCTGTCCACCCTATAGCACTCCACTATCTCCAGCTCATGTAGGCCTGGTAGCTTACCCTGGGTCTGTACACTCTTCTCCATCTCCTCACTGTGGGTTGGTCAACAGCATTCTCATCCTCACCACCCTGAGACTCTTCCACATGTTGTTGTATGATAGCTATTGCAGCCCCTGTCATTTTGTTGGTTTTGTTTTTAAAATTCCCTTCTTGTATACACCGGTGGTGTAGAGTATGTGGGAAAACCAGAGGGAAAGGTGATTGCATAGTTTATAGTACTGATCTGGGCTGGGCTGCTGCCTGTGTAATTGGCTGATTCTGATACATTTTACCTGCCAGCTATGCGAGTTTTCCTTGATTGCCTTCCTACTACTGTTTTCCCTTCCCATTGCCTCCCTGTTTAAGCCCAGGAGTGCGCCGTGCAAACACAGTGCTCAAATGTGCACAGAGCTGCTATTTCCTGGTTTACTTTTTTTTTCCTTTAAAACCCCATGCGTGGTGTGCACATCCGCTTAGGCAATGTAAAGAGTGCTAGGCAGCCTCAGGCACACACCCTTGCTTAACTCTGCTAAGCTAAGGGCAAACCCGAGCCACAGGGCTCCAATCCACTTACAGTATGCCTGACACACCCCCCTATGATGTCAGCTAACTCTTAGGCTTGCACCAAGCTATTCCTGCTCTTACACTGTTGGGTGCTGACAAGCATGCAGGGGAGATCTGGGATTCAGTATCACTCCCCTCATTTGCATAGGATTGTCTGCTGATGCATAGTTACAGGTCACACACTGAGCCTACCCCTTAGCAACCACTATTGACTGGCCATGTTGTCTTCTGCCTGCCATTGAGTATAATGGCAAAATAGTGATTTTGGTTAGAATGCTTATTTTAGGCTTCTTTTATTATTTTTTGCCTGATCCCATTTGTGAGCCGCTGCCCTACACTTAAACAGCCGAGATCGGCTAAAAAAAAATTAAAGTTGATTTTTTTTTTTATTTTTGCAACTGTTTTCCATGCCAATGGCCTTATATTTGGCCATTGGTATGCTTTCTCCATAATATCCACCCTTAATATGGAGCTGTCATGGGTCCATTTTGTAGTTTGCAGAAATGTACTCGGTTACTGGTCGAGTACATTTCTGCAGATTACACTGGTCCTGCATGGCCGGCTTCCAGCTACCTGGATCACAAATTCACCTCATTTGCATGGATTTCACCTGCAAATGTTTAAAAGACATACTTGCTTATTTATTACCATCAGAATGTACAGATATAAGTTGAAATACATTCATAATAATGCAGATATTTACAATTTTATGGTTGAGAGGTATATTAACTCTTAAGAGAGATGTCCCAAGTTAGTACCTGGTAAAATAATTTCATATAACTATCAATAAGTTCAAAGCCCAGTATAATATCAAAAGATGCAGAAGGGTTTTACTAATAAAGTTATTAAGAGGTATAATAAATGTAGGTGATGGTCGCAAAAGTATGTTGTGTATCGTAACCTCTTTATTGCTTACTATGCCACTCTACAGTGCATTCCACCTTACTTTGTCTTCTCATCATCATTATCCTGTTCAGTCTGCAGTGCTATGCTCAATCAATCTCCTGTAGTCGCTCTCTCTTTTTCTCTCTCTCTCTGTTCTGCAGTACCCTAATCAAACAATAGCACCTAGTCAGTCTGCAGAATTTTCTAAACTTTGTTATGATGTCTCTGGCCATAGCCTTCACTGCTTGATGAATTCTGTTGTTTACAGTACTATTCAGCACTCTAGTCAGTCAGTACTACCTACTCTGTTTGCATGGCAGTCACATCTGCAGAAGTCTCCCAGTATGTGTTGATTTATTTCAAATGAGGTACTTTCTTTTACTTGTATTAAGTACCCTGTTCTGTACCCTAGTCAGTCAAAAAAGACTTCATATCATTATAAGGTATTTTAGTTATAACTGTTTTTACATCTGCTTTCCTTTAGACATACATATGCATATCTATGTCTTCATATGAATGCTGTCATCATAAAACAGAAACACACACACACTCGCACACACACACACACACACACACACACACACACACACACACACACACACACACACACACACACACACACACACACACCCACACACATGCATGCAATCACTCCAACACACACGGGCACACTAATTCTGGCATTGCCATTTCTTTGTAGTCACAGTATATTTCTTTCCACTTCACGTCACATTTTCATCCATTTTCTATGCATAAGACATCCGTGACTATGGAAGAGTTAACATTTCTCCTTGCAGTGCTGAAGTATGGAGAGTACAGGCTTGGTCATTTTCCCTGGAGGAGAGATTAGTTTTATTGGTGTTCATCTTGGATTTTAATCACAGAGGAGAAAAGGTCAGTGTTATTTACAGGAAGATCAATGGCAAGGGCTGGCAGTATGTGTGTGCATCCACACAGGGACTAACCTCTCTTCACAGTGAGCACAAAATAGACTTGTACTTAAAGATTTGTTGTCTTCATTGCTGGAAGAGATGAGCTTTTAGAACATGGGGTTTGGACATATTATAATGAAAAGCACAAGAGCACACTAAAAACTGTCTCATCACATATACTGTCAACAGAGCCTACCTTTTTCACAAGAAAGAGAAACACAATGCAACAATGCCTATAATCAAGCTTAACACCTTTTTCTCATTGATTTTCTTGAAGCAGCAATCCATATTAGCAACTCATTATAACTAGACAGCCCAGAGAACTACATTTGTACTTCCAAAGCCTGTTAAAGGTGTGCTTTCGGGGTGTGACAAGTATGATAGGTCAGCTGTTCTGGTTTGACATTCTAGTAGATAGTTTAATGGCATTATTACTTTTGCTATTAAATCTCTGCCTTATGAGTTACAAGAAATCAGGTTTAGGGATCATGCAGATGGATGAGAAGTGAGCCTGGGGACAGGAGGATCAAATCCCGTGTGAAGCAATTCTCCATGAGGGTGATAAAGTGGAATAAAAGTTATCGTTCAATAGGGCTTGTCAACATTTCAAATCTTTATTGGTCTCATATTTTTCATTAAGACTGATGTGATATACTGAGTTAAAACATTGGCCAGAAAAAAGATAGCATGAACACGTTATGTTCTGTGCAAGTGGAGATGGAACTTGTGAAAATCAGACCAAAGGACTTGGGTGAAGATGGGCTTAGTTCAATTTTAAATTTAAATGGGAAACATTATAAAGTACACAAATGTAATATTTTTAAAATGTATTAATGTGATACAGTGGGCGGCTACATTGGTGCAGCGGTTAGTGTTGCTGCCTCACAGCTATAGGTTCTCTGGTTCAATTCCCGGCTGGGGTGCTTTCTGTGCGGAGTCTGCATGTCCTCCCTGTGGTTGTGTGGGTTTTCTCCGGGTGCGTCGGTTTTCTCCCATATCTCAAAGACATGCTGTAATTGGACTGGACAGTCTAAATTGGCCTTAGGCATGAGTGTGTGTGTGTGTGTGTGTCTGTGTGTGTGTGTATACCTTCTGTGGAAAGTTGGGCGCCGGGCTGACAACTCAACACCGCTAAACTCCACTGCCAATCATGAGCGGACAGGTGCTCCACTGTGACGACCCTTAACTGGGAAAAGCCAAAAGAAGAAGATTAATATGATAATGTATCATAATGAGGATCTATAATAGTGAGCGCAATCTCTTCATCATATTCCAGTAATAAGAACACATCAGGGTAGCAATTCATATTTTAAAATGATAATGTCATGCAAGGAAAAAAGGAAACTCATATCCTGCTCTAGAATATTTAGAATATTTCTAGAATATTTTATGTATAATTTTGCATATTTTAATTAGGTTTGCACCTGTATTTTACTAGAGGGGAAATATGCAGTGTTTTACAGTTAATGTTGATTTTTTTTGTACCTCGTGAATCCAAAGAGCTGTAAGCTGAGCCCACTAACACAGCACTACAAATGAGTACCTTCCAGATGTGTCCTATTTTTGGTAGCCAAGCAATATCAGGACATATGGAGTTTACATGTCTACTAATCCCACTGCAACGTCAATTAATTGACACTCAGGATGTTGTCACCGAAAGACAATTGGCATCCTGTTATGGCAGTTAGACTTGGAAAAGAGTAGGAAACTGAGTTTTGCATTTTCCCCTATCACACCTTTTACTACAAGTTTGCACAGTACTTGAACTGATGACTGTATCTTGAAATATCAAACGAAAAAAAGAAATAATTTTAGACTGAATCTGAAATAATTAAAACCAGGAGAAACTAAAGCTTTTTTTTTTTTTTTTTTTTTGCAGTGGAAAGACCCCCCTACAGCCATACCACTGCTAATTTATTATATGTGTGTACTTATATATAAATGCTAAGATTGCACAACACTGGGTTAAAGGCAAAGTCCCTTACCTCACTGCAGTGCAATCCCATACAAAAGATTAACAGCAAACCTGCCACTAAAAAGAAAAGTTAGCTTAACTGCAACTCTCTCTACATATATAAATAGATATATAAATGCAGCTATAGCTATTTTTCTATCCGTGCATAGATATGTATGTATCTATCTATATATCTGTATCTATATATCTATGTCTGTATCTATCTATCTATCTATATATATATATATATATATATTCTATATTTATAAATATAAATATATATATATATATATATATATATATATATATATATATTCTATATATATATATATATATATATGTATAGGGATGTAGGACCATGTACTGATGTCAAGTGATGCACGTGGGGCACTGCAAAATACAATTTTTTTTTGTGTTTTGAAATGTTATGAGTGCCATTTTGAGGAATTCTTTATTGCTATTTTAATAAACATTTACACTAGTGCCATGTATTGTTCTGTGTACCATAGTTTTAAATTAAGCTTATAGATTTAACATGTCTCACAGTCATTCTGCTACATAAGTCTGTGTGTGTGTGTGTGTGTGTGTGTGTGTGTGTGTGTGTGTGTGTGTGTGTGTGTGTGTGTGTGTGTGTGTGTCTGTATCTATGTGTATGTGTGTGTTTGTGTGATTTGACTCCTAGGTTACTGTTTTCTTTTGAAATAGAGAATGTTGGTCTTAATGCACATCATACACTGGTTCTTTCTTGTTAGTGCAATTTAGGTTTTTACTTTTATCAGTAGGTTTTTTTTACACTTTATTATTATTATTTGTTTTGCTTCTAATCAGTTTTTATACTTAAATTCAAGCTCTTAGTACTTTTATTGCCCTAAAGTATATCTAATTTGTGCCCTTGTCCTAATTTCTGTTTTGTTTTATTTTGTGGGTGCATATATAATTTATACATATATATATATATATATATATATATATATATATATATATATATATATATATACATATATGGATCCCCTTCAAAACATCACATGGTCATAACATCTAAGCTCAGAACATTGAGATCATAACATCTAAAACTCTTAACATCGAATTTCATAACATTGAAATTTTGCATCACAACTTCAACACCTACACTTTGTACTCCATCCCCTACACCCCCTCCATAAATTAAATATACCAACTCCGAGATCGCACTACAGTGTGGAAAAAGTTAATTTCCTAACTCCACTGTAGTGCGATCTCGGAGTTGGTATATTTAATTTACGGGGGGATGTGGGGGGTACAGGGGGGCTTGCCCCTGTAGAAATGTAGTATAAAGTGTGTTTACTACTTTGGTGTTGTTTTGGGTAGAGGGGATGTTATTTATATGTGATACAAAGTTTCAATGTTGTGAAATTCGATATTATGAGTTTTAGACATTATGGGTTTTAGATGTTATGGTCTCAATGTTTTGAGCTTCGATGTTATGAATTTTAGATGTTTTGAAGGGGATATATATATATATATATATATATATATATATATATATGTATTTGGAGCTACGTTTTTATATCGAAAGTACGGTTCATCGAACCATACTTCCTTGAACTTACTTCCGCGAATGTGCATTTTCGTGGAATAAACAAACAAAAACTAACTAAAAAAGTAAAATAACACACTAAACACTGTTATGCAGGGGGGGAGCCCCACTGCACCCCCCCCACTTAAATATTCTCACTCTGAGATCGCACTACAGTGGGGAAAAGGGAATATTCTCTTACCCGCACTATACTACGATCTCAACAAAACTTTCCTCAGTTGTACATCAACAGTATACATTGATGTACAACTAAGGCAACATGCAAACTGCATGTTTTTCTTTTTATTTGTTTACTTTAGTGAAAGTGCATGTTTGACAAAATGCACTTTCATTAAAGTAATTTCGACAAAGTACTGTTCGATGAACCATATTGTCGATAAAACAAATAGGACCCATATATAAATATATATATATATATATATATATATATATATATATATATATATATATATATATATATATATATATATATATATATATATATATATATATATAGTGGTCCACTACCAAATTTCAAAATTTCAAAACATTGAACCTCTGAATACCGAAGCCCAGAGGATAGAAGTTTTGAAATATCGAAACTTGTCAATGGAAATCACCATACAGTGCGGAATGTAAACTTTACCATTCTCTTCAAAGTAGTGTGATCTCGGAGTTGGTATATTTAAGTAGCAGGAAGTGTGGAGGGTGCAGCCCCCGACCAGAGGGGTGCAGGGACACTTGCCCTCTTGCAAAAATGTGAAATTATAAATTTTAACCTTTTGGATTTTTTTTTAGTTTTAATATTTCAAAACCTCAGTACTCTGGGCTTTGGTAATCAGAAGTGCGATGTTTCGAAATTTTGAAATTTGGTAATGGACCTATATATAAATATATGGATTCACTTCAGAAGCTCGAAATACTGAAATCTCGAATTTCAGTATCTAGAGCCCAAGAAGTTGAATACACAAAACATCGAAACTAAAAACCGTGAAATTCAAAACCTCGAATCCTGGAGGTTTTGAATTTCGCGGTTTTACTACATACACACTCACACACACACAACATCCACCACACAAACACACAAGCACTTTACTACATGAAAGGAGGGGGCAAGCCCCCCCTGCACCCCCCATGTTGGGGGCTGCACCCCCAACACGCCCCCGACTTAAATATTCTCACTCTGAGGTCGCACTACATAACAACACACACAACACACCACCACACAAGCTACTTTCTCTTCGCACACACACATCACAGCAACAAAACACACTGACAAACACCACAGCCCCTACCCAAACCACTTAACACACACACACACACACACACACACACACACACACACACACACACACACACACACACACACACACACACACACACACACACACACACACACACTTACCTGAATACATGACCATAGTGGAACTTTAGAAGCATGAAATTCAAAACCTCCGGTATTCGAGGTTTTGAATTTCACGCTTCTAAACTTTCGCTATTATGTGGATTCTGCGTCTTGGGCTCGAGATACTGAAATTCGAGATTTCAGTATTCTGAGCTTCTGAAGTGAACCTATATTATATATATATATATATATATATATATATATATATATATATATATATGGATTCACTTCTTAATTTCGAAATACTAAAATCCCGATGTTCAGAATATCGAATTCAGAACCTCAACATCTTAGACTCTCGAAATTAATACCCCCCTAAAAAGCAGTCAACACATCACAAAACATGTTTTTGCAGGAGAGCAAGCCCCCCCCCCCCTGCACCCCCCGCTACTTAAATATACCATCTACGTGATTGAACTACAGTGAGGAAAAGGGAAATCTCCTGTTCCATGCTGTATACCAATCTCCGTTCAGGATTTCGAAGTTTTAAACGTTTGATCATGTGATCTTTGGTCATATGAATTTTGATGTTTTAAGCTTCGAAATTCTGTAGGGGACCCATATATATATATATATATATATATATATATATATATATATATATATATATTTATATGTGTGTGTGTGTGTGAAGTCTAGTCATTAGACGAAAGCGCTCATCCTCTGTGCTTTGTGAATTTTATAAAGACGTTTTAACCTACGTGGAGTCCAGGACTTTTTTTATATTATATTTGGTTGAATTGGTACAATTTATTACAGTTATTTTAATTGGTTAATTTGTTTAAATCAATTTTCTCGTTTGCTACTGTTATATTAAAAAATTGCACCTTATTTATTTACTTTTACTGTATTTGTGTTTCTTCCTACTTTATTACTTTATTTTGCTTTTGCTGCCTGTTCTTAAAAGTACTCAATTGCATTTATTCTGCTGCATTTATTACTGCGTGTTAGTAGCCTGATTAAATTGTAACTGCTATTCTAAGCCTTCTGGTTTAAGCACTTGGACTTCAGGCCAGTTGTTTTACATGAAGAATGTTTGTGTTCTGCACTCTTGTGGCAGGACAGGTAGCTTACATCGTTCTAAGTTGGGAGTTGCTAATTGAAGGATTAGTGTCTGTTATTCTAAAAGTGTCTTAGTTCTGGTTTAAGCACTTGAGCTTCAGGCCAGTTATTTTACATTAAGAAGGTTTGTGGTCTGCACTCTTGTGGGAGGAGAGGGTAGATTCTGGCCTTCTGAGCTGGGAATTTCTGGTTAAAGATTTATTGTGCCTGATTATTTGAATTGTTTCTTTCTGAAAATGTTGCGCCTTGTTTGCTGTAGCATAGACTAGATTCAGACATGCTGAATATAGCTTTGTTTGTATAACTTGAGCACTGATCCAGGTCATCTTTTTTTGGAGAAGGTTCCCCTGCACCTTAGTAGCAGGAGTGTGCAGCTGGAGCTTGTCTGATTGAAGACTGCTGGAACAGGGCTCAGTTTTGAGCTTTTTTATTGGTTAATTGGTTAATTTGTTTAAATCAGTTTGCTCATTTACTACTGTTATATTAAAAAAAAAAGTTCTAGCTTGTTTTATAGCCTTTCCTGTTACTAGAGTAGTCGAGATACAGATTTGCTGTATTCAGGACTGTATTGTAGTTTCTGAGTTCCCCAGACCTTTCTGTGTTAGAGGGAAGCCTCTCAGCTTATCAGTGGGAGTGGTAAGCACTAGGTAGCCTATCTACCACAAGAGAAGTGGTTTCTAGCTCCCTTTCAACTTTCGGATTTAAAAGCCCATGTTTGTATGGGTTTGCATGCCGTGCAGCGCCACTAAGTTGGGTAAATTTTTACTGGTACTAGAAAGTCTGCTCTTCAAATTTTCCCTTAGATCTTGCTAGTTCTCTTCTCTCTTGCATTTAACTAGCTTATTCGCCTAGCACTTCATGTGGTTTCTTGTAGCAATTATTGTAGCACACATAAGGGCTAACAGCACTAAATGTCCTATAAGGAAGCAGCTCCAGTACTTATAAATAATGACCATCCCTACTGGCATGTCTAAAGGTCAGTTCCCTGTGCTTTCTCCTATTAACCTGGTGATTTTGGGCATTCTGAGGCAGTGTAGTAACTGCCTCATGTACACAGACAACACTCTCCTCTTACCTTCCAACACTCAGACTTGTGAGAGATGCACTTATATATCCAAAATGGAAGACATGCACTCTCCAGCCAAGACCGGAATAGCTGGTCAAGAGGAGAAGGTCAACACCTGCACCACACCATATGGAACACATAGCCCTCCAAAACACCCACCATCACAGCTCTCACATAAAAACACAAACCACACACCCAACTTCGTGGAGGCTCTCAATAGACAACGACCCAAACAGCAGAGACCTCCAAATCAGAAATGCACTTGACCACTGCAACACAACACAAATCACAAGACACATAGCTCACCTACACAGTAAGCCCCTCAAACTAAGCCCCTATGGCAAAATAGCTTGCCCAATACACTAATCATAGGTGACTTGATAGTGAGGCACACTGATGTCCCACTCATTAGGTTGAATAAGGAGAAGGGGTACTTACATATTATCGCAACCAGATTTTCACAACAACAGTGGTTGCTTCCGGATCAGTGAATGTGCAAGTTAATGTGCTTGAAATGGAAAACTGTGTGTTTTCTTTAACAAAATAGGTTGTTTTCCGGAGTGCTACCAACACAAAGTACACAACATACTGTTGTTGTTTCTTCGTGCTCTTTACTGGTGGCAGCATGTCGCTGCATTGCAAGGCCGCCCACTGAATGTTCTTTGTCAGCCCATGCTGTGAAATAATGGCCATTCTACGTACATTCCTTCCAGTTTGGCTTCAATTGTCAGGGCTGCTGTAGCATCCTTGACCGCCGTAGCTGAATGCAAGAATTGGTTAAGGCATTCAGTAGTGGCTTGCCAGTAACAGCAGGTATTCAGGCTTCTGAGGAATGCGGTTATTTATTTACATGTGCATTTTTTAAGCATAGTGGAAAGTTGTCGGATCAGAGATATATGCATCTTTTTTGAATTTGGCACCCTCGCTGCAATGTTTTGGCCCTTTTTTCCCCCAATTCCAACTTATATGACATGACTGAACTGATTTTATTTGGAAATCAAACACAATGCCTCTTAGCACTTGGATCCCGATCATGACAAATGTTCATTAATGTTGATAAAATGTAATACAGAGTGTTTTCCTTTAACAATACACCTTATTTTCTGGACTGCTATCAGTACAATGTGCAAGACATGCTGTTGTTCTTTCTACTGGCACCCCATGTCGCTTCCTGCAAGTCTGCCCATTGAACGATGTGCCAGTAAACACCATTAAGAAAGAACAACAGCATGTCTTGCACATTGTATCGATAGCAGTCCAGAAAATAAGGTGTACTGTTAAAAGAAAACACACTATATTACATTTTAACAACATTATCGAACATTTGTCATGATCGGGAAGCAAGTGCTTTTACCGCAAAAAATCTGGTTGCGATAATATATAAGTACCGGAGAAGGTAACAGTCAGCTGTCTGTCGGGTTCCAGGATCCGACACATAACACACGCACTCAGGTCACTCCACAACTATTGTCCATTTGGGTGTGAATGAGATATACCTCCCTGGACTACATGAACAGAGACATAGAGGAGCTCTCAGATTATGTGGCCCGAGCAGATATGACCCTAGCCCTGAGCAGCATCCTACCGTTGCCCAAAATGATACTGCAGTACAAGCAGAAAATTATTGACTTCACCAATTGGCTAAGTTTCTGATCTCATTCTAAGGGGAAGCAAAGAAATCCAACATCAAGAAAGTCAAAAATTTTAATGCAGAGCTTTCAGGTAAACCACCGTTCTTCACTGCTAATAAAATAATGTTAAAATACAAGCTTTAAATAGGAGCACATAATATCACATGATCACAGTCGGCTTATCACAAACACACCCCCTCCCATTTTACAAGACATGTAAAACAATATCACTCTTTTTTATTTATAAAATACATATTCAAAGATTCTCCATCTGTCTTCTAACTAAAATGGGTTTTATGCTAACTGTATTAATTAAACCAGATATCGAGTCAGCACACAATCTAACTATCCATTCATACTTTTTATTTTCTAAAAAATTATTCATATCACCACCTCTCACTTCCTTCATTACTATATCTAAAACTCTAAATTTAAAGCAGTCCTCAGGACCATTTTCTATTATGTGTTTACTTAATTCATTAGTGTGGGTACTTCTATGAATTTCTGACTTATGCTCTACTATTTGCTCTCTCAGTTTTCTTGTGGTCTTATCCACATAAAATGATGAACATATCTAACATGTTGTTAGGTAGACCACATTAACTGTATTGCTATTTGCTGAGCAGTAGGTTACATATTCTTTGTGAGTTACAGGGTGTATAAATATATTACCCTTAACAAAAATATCCTCACAACAACTGCAATTCAGACATTTAAATGTGCCAGGTCTGCTTATAACACTCTTTTTACTAACCATTCTAAGATCTTTATAACACAACTTTCTTTTCAAATTTCTTATATTTTTAAATGGAAATTTAGGCTTGTCACCCAAAATCTACTGCAATTCTGGCATTGCCAGCAAAATAACTCAGTTTTTACTTATAACTTTTTTTTACATCTTTAGTTCTTACATTATACGTGGTAACATACTCGACTATATTATTTTTATTTTTTGGTGGACTGTTATTGTTTCCACCTACTAGGAAAGTTAGTTTAATACTATTGGTCCTATCTCTATATATCTCATCACATGTCACTTTTACAAGAGTCTCACTATATCCACTATCATAAAACTCATTAACCATCTCATTAATTTGTTCTTCAAATTTCTTATCATCTGTGTTTAACCCTACTAACTCTAGTTAATTGTGCTTTAATAATACCATTAAAAACATGAGGTACATGCATACTTTGTGCATTAATATAACAATTAACCTGAACTTCCTTTTTATGTATACTTGTCTCTATCGTTTCATTTTTCATCTGTAGTTCTACATCCAAAAACACTATTTTTTCATTTGAACTTGACATTTTAAATTTCAGGAAATCAGTGGTAGCATTTAAATACAACACATATTCCTCTAATTCTCCCTGGGTGCCATTCCAAGCAAGAAAAAAAGTCATCCACAAATCTTTGGTAAAAACGTACTTTACTATTCATGGGGTTTCTAGTACTATATGTGAATTCCCTTTCCCACCTATGTAACCCCAAGTTAGCATATGTGTTAGCCATGGGAGTACCCATGGCTACACCTGCCAACCGTAGGAAGGGTTTTTTGTCAAAGAGAAAAATATTTTTAGTTAGAACTATCTCTAATAAAGTAGAAATGGTTTCTATCTCTCTGGCTTGCAAGCCTATCTCAATATTAAGAAAGTCACATATTGCTTCGATACCATATTCATTTGGTATCACTGTAAACAGCGACGTGGTGTCTAAAGTGAAAAACAAATATTCCATTAAATGTTACCCAGAATACCATTCCTTTAGTTTACAGAGAAAGTCAGTAGTATCTTTAAACACACTGGGACATCACATTAAACATTTACTTAGTTGTTTTTGTAAATACATAGAATTAGTTCTGTTATCCAACCCCTCCTAAGACTATTGTTCTTGGGGGGCTTGGTTGATAAGTGATTTGTGCATTTTAGGAACACCATATATTTGAGGAAATCTCAGGCAGGGAACTGTGAAATAATTTAATAACTCTATGGTTATATCATTGGTTAGCTGGAATTCATATATTGACGTATTTACTTCTAGGATATGTTTTTTTAACAACCACAAATGTAATCTTTTTAAAGGTGTTTGGATCTTGTAAAAACATACTCAATGATGTCATATAGTCAGCTTTGTCCAGTATTACAGTAGATCCCCCCTTATCTGCTTGCTTTATGATAATATCTTCACTTTCTTTCATTTGCTTAAGTGCTATACTTTCAGCATATGTTAAATTATACTTTATTTTATACATTTCTTGGCATATATCTCCCTAATTTCATTTTCACATACATTATTAAATTCTGTTAGTACCGGGCAGCTTACTGGGACAAATGTACTTAACCTTCTACATAATTAGACATTGGCAGATTCTTCAGATTTAAACATTAATTTAAGGTTTAAACTTCAGACAAACATTTTTAAGACTGTTAATGCTTTTACTACATCAACTGAAACCATTGGTATAAATTTTAATCCCTTTCCCAATACAGACATTTGTGTACTGGTTAAAACATGACTTGATAAATTAATTATACTTTGTCCTTTATTAATTAATGTCATGTAGTCTTGTTCTGATACATAGGACTGCTGTTTTTTCCTTTTTGTCCCATTTAGTATGTTTTTTTGCTGCCATTGTATCGACCGTCCTCTTGAGGCATTTCACTGTTGAGTCCTTACTTTCTCCGGTAGATTTAGTTGAAAATGTGTAGCCGAAGTAGGAAATGAACATTTTGGATTGTAATTCCTAAAGAACAAAGTATTTCTTTGTTCAGAACCACTCACTGATGCCATTACAGTTTTTTGCTGTGTGTTAGCTCTGTTCTCTCATCTGGCGTCTCAGTCACTACATTGTTTAGAGAAGCCGCATCTGTTGGAGGTGGGATTTTATCATTATCAGCCATTCGCACACTTTGTACAGATGATTCTTGCTCATCATTGATTAATTTTACAATTTGTTCCTCCCTTGTTGATGTGAAGGTATCTAATTGGTACATTGTACCTTTACTTGTGTTGGGCAGAGTCTTTTGAGTTAATGATTTGGGCCATGAGAAAATATGTCTTTATTTGAAGTCATTAATGTCACAAATTATTTTATGGCTTTTTTAACTTCAAGTTTGGTATCTAGATGTTGTAGCCTGTCCAACATCCTTCAATACATGTTGGCCAAGTTTGAAAAGCATGGCATATTCACCAATTCACTCTCCAATGTCACTATTTCTTCCATTAATTGTTTTTCTACAGTCTGGAAGAAATCATTCAAAAGGCACATGTATTCTGCACTTGGTTTTAAATGTAGTTGTTGCCATTGTTTTAGGAGTTTGGGGTAGGTGGTATCATATGATGTCATTTTTAAAATGCGTAGACCTCAAGGAACTACCCCTAGCTCCAAATAAGCTGAAAAATGTATCTGCTACCATTAGAGCTGCTTGAATGTATGTACCTTTTTTCTAACATGTCCAAAGATTTCTCAAAAGTGTCTACTGAGTGGTCAGTAATTCCCACAGACACAGGTACATTACAACTTATTTGTACAATGGATTACCTTCTTTCAATAACACGTTTTTGATAGAATGACTCTCATCTTCTTTCCTCTCCATTTTATGCTGACTGTGCAACACTCCTTGTTCTATCGACACCCACACCACAAACGAAACATAAAGCTGATGCAGAATTCAAAGTTAGTGCTGCAGTAACTGGAACACAGGAAATAAGAATAAGCAAACAAATCCAGCATCAAAAAAGTCAAAAAAGTTTAATGCAGAGCTTTTGGGTAAGCCACCCTTCTTCAGTGCTAATAAAACAACATTAAAATACAAGCTTTAAATAGGAGCACATAATATCACTTGATCACATTTGGCTTATTACAAACAACCCCCACCCCCCATTTTACAAGACATTTAAAATAATATCACTCTTTTTTTGTATATAAAAGACATATTCAAAGATTCTCCATCTGTCTTCTAACTAAAATGGGTTTTATGCTAACTGTATTATTTAAACCAGGTATCGAGTCAGCACACAACCTAATTATCCATTCATACAATTTATTTTCTAAAACATTATTCATATCACCACTTCTAAGGAGATCCAGTATCTGTCTGCTTGACATGATATGATTGACAGACCTTGATGCTTTGCCAGAGATGGCCTGCGACTGTCAGCCCTAGGTTTCCAGATACTGGCCAATGCTCTTGCCACCCCTATAGTGCATTTTTTAGGTGTTGTTCCAAAGAACAAATTACCACTGTAACAGCTATAAATAAATGCAAAATGAGGCTCATGCTACTCAGTACTAGAAGTCTAAATCTCAAGATGCAGTCACTCGAAGCAGTCCTCAAAATGGAGAACATCGACATTTGTGCTATAGCAGAGACCTGGTTTAAAGCAGCAGAAAGCACCCTTGTGCTACCAAGCTATAACTCATTCCATGTCTTTCGGGCCGAGAAAATGGACCGAAGCTCCAAAGGCAGTGGTGTATCCATATTCATAAAGGATATGCACACCTCCAGACTAGTAGCCCAGCATAACACATCTGAGATACTTCAGGTACAACTAACATTGGGTAAGATGGCGATTCAGGTTGTAGCTGGCTATAGGTCTCCAACCATGTCCGAAGACTCTCCTTCCATGTTCCTAGGCACCCTGGAAACTATTAGGGTCCAACCCAATACTCTTATACTGGGTGACTTCAATACCCCTCCATCAACTGGGAAAACTACCTATGCACCAATACACTTGCCCAATGCTTCCTGGAAGTCATTATTTCCAATGAGCCAGACCAGCTCATTCTTACCCCCACTAAAGGAAGCAATATCCTTGACCTGGTTATTACTAACATGGACAACCATTGCTCAACACCAATAGTCAATCCCTCCCTGGTTAGATCCAACCACAAACTAATTACCATGGAAATCCTCATCTCACTCACACCACCAGCAATGGTAACCACCATGAAAAACTTCTCCAAAGCTGACTTTGTGCTCCTAAAAACAGAGGTGTCTAACTTCAAGGCACCCATGCAAATGGAAAATAGGTTCATGATCACCAAATCATACATCAATGCACTGTATGAACACATACATAAATGCATAGAGCTAGCCATATCCAACAGAACCAAGATGCTCTCCTCCAAAAAAAGGAAGCCAATCTGGTCATCCCCTGCCATTAGCAAACTCTACAACAGAAGGAACTGTTGCAGAAAAAGGTGAAGTCCCAAGACTGGAAAAACTCCCTTATTAGCCTCAAGAAAAAGTTGAGATCCCTCATCAAAACTTAAAAGCTAGCTATGAAGGCAGAATTGCGGCAGACACTAAAAACAATCACAAAGCCTTCTGCAGTTATATCAAGAATCTCCACGGTAATACTCAGATTTGCTCTGAGTTACTGCACAATGGTACCTCCTATACTGAGCCAACAGATATTGCCAACATACTGGTCGACAGATTCAGTGCCAACTTTACCCCCCCAAAAAGGACCAATCACAAAACTGGAAGAATGTCAGGCACCCAGCATTACTGCAGCACAGGTTAAAGCTGCATTGTCCAAGGCCAAGAATACAGCTTCCATGGGACCTGACAATATCCCTGGCTGTGTTCTTCATGAGCTACTAAGTGAACTGGCACCACAACTGTGTGCCTTGTTCAATCACATCCCCACTTCAGGCTTTGTCATTACAGAATGGCACACTGCTACAGTCATCCATCTCCATAAAGGGGGAGTGACTACAGAACCTGGGAATTTTCTCCCCATTAGCCTGACGAGTCTGATAAGTAAGGCTATGGAGTGCGTCATCATGGAGCTAATTAACAAGGATATAAGGAATCTCCTAACTCTGGATCCCACGCAATTGATTTTGTGAAGGGTAGATCATGCTTGCTCAACCTGGTTGACTTCTTTCAGTCAGTCACCAGGGCTGTGGATGAGGGCAAGGCAGTTCATACAGCCTACCTCGATCTGGCCAAGGCCTTTGACACCATTCCCCATTCAGGAATTATTGATAGACTCACCAATCTAGGCATCAACCCATATATCACTAGGTGGGTTGCAAATTGGCTCACAGATAGAACCCGCAGTGTGAAGGTAACAGACTCCAAATCAGACTGCCGACCAGTTACGAGTGGAGTCCCACAGGGATCGATCCTGGGTCCTCTCCTGTTTGGCATCTACTTCTTAGAAGTCCAGGCAAACACGGAGGGACCCTGCCTGACCAAGTTCACCAATGATTACAAGCTGGGAGCTATTAATAGCTCCCCTAGTGATGTAGATATCCTACAGAAAGGCCTCACTGAGACCAACGGCTGGTGTTGAAACCATGGCTTTAAGCTTAATGCCAAAAATGCATCATCATTCCCTTTGGGAAAAACTCATTTCCCACTAATTACCACATTGATGGTAGCCCACTGGACACTGAAGGCATTATAAGAGATCCGGGGACACAGGTTGACACCAACCTCACCTTCGACCAGCACATTGCCACTGTGGTCTGAAAGTCCTTATATGTGGCACATCTCATTACCAAGTGTTTTGCATCCAGGAAGAAAGAGATCATCATCTCTTTCTACTCTTCCTTCATTAGACCAATTATTGTGTATAATGCCCCTTTTGGAATGTACCTCACTAAACAACTGAAACAGCTGGAAAGGCCACAAAAGTACCTCACGAAGAGGATCCTAGGCCTTAAACACATGCCCTACATGGACAGACTCAAAGAACTCTAGCTTTTCTCTGTCTCATGTCATCTATTAAGAGGTGATCTCTGCTTGACTTATAAATCCATGCCTCACCCAGCCCTGTTAGAAATCTTACACCTAAAGAAATCCCAATCCCTCTGCACCATATGCTCCAGGGACCTCAACCTCATTACCACAATCAACAGAACATGCTGGAGGAACAGGTTCATAACTCAGAGACTGCCAATGCTCTGGAATAGACTTCCCATACATGTCAAGCAAAGCACCTCACTGGCCCTTTTCAAGAGAAATCTTGATGAGTGCATGGGAAATAGAAAGTTCACCCCGTGGATCACTCCACAGGCTCTACTTGATAGAGGCACCAAGAACTAACGGCGGCATGATGCCAGGGTACTTCTATGGGCTAGGCTTGTAAAGGCTCCAGGGCTGTTGGCCTAGTACATACCTATGAACCTATGCCTTTACCAAGTGCAGTTTTACCAGACATTGATCTTGTGTACATATCCTCACATTTGTAATAATGTAAGCACCACATTGGATGAATGGTGTCATACAGAAACTCAGAGATCTAAGGGGAAATGAAACAGTAATAACTAGGTTATCAACTAGTCATAGTGTTGTACACAACTGATAAGAATAAGACGGCAAGGAATATTACCATCCTCTGTTACCGATAGAGTCTCTCAAGGATCTACCCTGCTACTACTCCTTTTTGGCATCTTTTTCTCAGATATCAAAAGTGACTCAAAATTCAGATGACGACAAATCTGGAAGCATTGTCTTTATTATGAATGGCAACACCTCCATTCAAACAGCACTTAAATTTACACATTGATGGTGCAAGAGGAACACCCTGCCTGCATTGTCAGACAATGGAGCATTCTGACTTTTGGCCATCCACCTGCAAGTTTTATACACCACTGAGAGGCAATAACTAAAGGTTGACAGAATAGACAAAAGTTCTTGTAACATTTCATTTGATACCTGCATAGCAGCTACCATCAGCAAAGCATACAGAGTGGCCCCCCGATCCTTTCTGAGCTTAATAGCTGTACTGGACAATTTATTATTATATTCCTCTGACCATTTATAGAATATTGTGTCATGTACATGACTGTAGCTATGGTGAGGTAAAGGCGGCAGCTAGTCTGGATACAAGTTGTAAGAAAGTGAGAGAGGCAGATCTGGCAGGAGTGCATTATCAGCATTTGTTTAAATAGCTACATTTAGGTAACATCACTGCTGTTGAAATGAATATGTCTGTCTGCATGTGTCAGAAGGTGTTACGATATGCATCTGTAGTTAGGAGATAACATATTCAGTTACACTTCAGAGGACAAGAAGACCTTTTTATCTTTAAATTTAGAAGACTTTTCTTTTGGTTCTCCTCTTCAGTGGACCCTTTTCTTCTTTTAGGGGATTTGTCTTTTGGTTGAGGGAGTACTATTTTTACCTAGCTACAAATCTGCCATGGAGAAAGCATAAGAATTCCTCAAAAAAGAGAACTGAAGGGGTGCAAGCATACTTCACAACTGTCCAGATTTTTGCAGAATGTCTCGATTTCTGCCTTTTCCACAGAATAGCCTCGGTATCCTGAACACAAAAGGATACTCAGCATTAGTTAAAATGTATATGAAATGTGTCAGTTACCTATTACAGTAACTTCCACAACTATTGAATACATTTCCTTCTCAATAAGGAATTGGATGACTACATCAACACCAGAAATGCCAACAAGGGATCTGGAGAGTCATGCTCTTTGGTTGTCAAAAAGCCTTGTGCTTATTCATCAACCCCTGAACGTTTGACTTTTTAAGTGCAGTCTGAGGTGATAAAGCTTAATTTACTCATGTTTATGCCTTGCCAACAGGCAAAGTATTATTAATTATATCTGAACTATAAACAATCACTTCTTACTGAGGAGTAGTTTTTATATACAACAATTGGTAGTTTTTGTAAGAAACAAATATTTATTCCTGTTTTGTGAATATAATACTTTTATATGAATATAACAATAGGTACCTGCAGTAGTAATTTCCAATTTTTCTAATCTTATTACTTTCCGATTTTTTAATCTTTCACAAGAAGACTACAATTCCTTATCAAGATTCTCTTTGAATGGTACATAATTAGCTTGAGAAACAGAGTTTCATAGGCAGGCATATTTGTCCATATGTGCCTGTCTGGTGGTAGAGTAACAACATAAAACTACTGTTCAGTCTTAGCCTTACTACAGGATATGTACCCAAAGAGTGGCGTATAGCAACAGTGGTCCCTCTCCACAAAGGTGGTGCGTAAACGGATCCTGGAAACTATCGCCCCATAAGCCTGACTAGCTTGGTCTGCAAAGCTATGGAAAGGATCATCATGGACCTCATAAATAAAGACATTGGGGACCTACAGACACTGGATCCTACCCAGTTTGGCTTTGATAAGAGCAGATCCTGCCTCTTAAACCTGGTCGATTTCTTTGAAACATTCACCGAGGCCATTGACGAGGGGAAGGTGATCCACACAGCCTACCTGGGCATTATAGATAAGCTCACCAGCTTAAATATAAACCCCTTTGTCACTAGATGGGTTGCAAACTGGCTCAAGGATAGAACCCACATGGTTAGAATTGCTGGAGCCATGTCAGACTCCAAACCAGTTACAAGTGGCGTCCCACAATGCTCAGTCCTGGGACCTCTCTTGGTATATATATATATATTTTACAGGGTACAGGCCAAGGGGACTGTGGCTGACCAAGTTCGCAGATGACTGCAAACTGGGCGCCATAATCAACTCTCCAGCGACACAAGCATCCTCGTGTATAGTCATCCAATTACCACATAGGTGGAAGTCATTAGGGACCTGGGGACCCAAGTTGATGACAACCACGTGGCCAAAGTGGTTAGAAAACATTTTATATAGCCCACCTAATCATGAAGGGATTCACATCTAGATCAGGGAGTCGCCGTGCTCTTTACTCATCCCTCATCAGGCCCATAATTGAGTACAATGCCCTTTTGGGATGTACCTTACCAGACACCTGCTCAAACAGATGCCATATGCTGTCAGCTCTACTCAGTGGCATACCACCTGCTCAGAGAGAATATCTGTGTGCTGGGTATAAAGCCATGTCCAACCCAGAATTAATGGACATGCTGCATCTCAGAAAATCGAAGCAGCTCTCTAGAGACTTGAACCTCAGCACTGAAAAAAATAGGACATGCTGGAGGGGACAGATTCATACCAAGGGCTCCTTCACTCTGGTGGATGGGAGATCGGGTTTACCCGGGTATCACTTCTGTGTCACTGTTAGACAGAGGCACAGTATACTAACCTCGAAAAAGGGCATAGCAAAATAAATTTAAAATGGGTGGCGAAAGTCAACCACACTCTGGCTAGGCTTATAAATGCCCTAGGATGAACCTAAGTATATTAGGAAAGAGGAGAGAGTAAATGTTGTAAGAAGGAAATAGGAAGTGTAAGGTTAGATAACAGGAGTTATTATTTAACTGAAATTTAACCTGCAGGTCTTTGATTAAACTTATTTTAACAACCAGTTAGCTGTCTAGTTGGTGAGAACATGGTGAAATCAGGAGGGTGTAGCTATTGTAGAGCTTTGTATTCTAGCTTTCTAGTATTAGACTTAGTAGACTGAGAAAAAGAAACTTACTAACAGTCAGGGCTTGCTCTAAAGTGCCCTGCTTTATCCCATTTTAATGGGAGCAGTTTGTTTGTTTTCCCAGCTTGCTGGTGGCTTATGTTGTCTTGTGACTCTGTTAAGGCATCTAGGTAGAGTGGGTGGGCAAAGCTGGTGGAGAATTTGTTTCAGAGGATGGTAGCTCTGGTAATTGTCCTCTCTTGCTGGCTTTGAAGTTGTGGGAAATTGCTGGCAGGGCTTGCTTAGTCTGTGGTGACTGGGCATCATTTCAGGTATTGAGAGGTCTCAGAAATCATTGCTAGGTCATGAGAGCTATGATACTCCAGGAGTGGAGCATGGGGGGTGTGGGTGGCCTCCTGGCTGTGCACCTCAAACAGATTGTTTGGCAGGGGAGGTAAGGATAAATTATAATGTAATGGCTTCCATTGTTCCTGACAGCCTATCTCATATTTGGTATTATGAAAAAAAAGAGAGAGAGAAGGAAAGGTGAAACTGCCAAGTTGCCATGACAGTGCTGTTATGGCTAGCATAGTGAGTCTATCACTGGAGGTTTAGATTGAGTTGTGAGGGGTGGGCCTGCCATGTATTACAGCAACATTTCTTTTTTTTTTTAATAAGGAACAGCTTTATTGAATTATCAGTTATGAAATAGGGATTCATGCATTTGTATAAATGAAAACAAACCATATTGACATATTTTCATTTGCATACATTATACATCACTTATGGTCCAATCGTTGTTAGTCAAACATTATATAGCTCATTCAATTCCTGCCTTCAGTTAAAACTCATTCATCCTTTAAAACATTATTCTGCATGTATTGTTCCAACAGGTTCCCATTTTTTCCTATTTAATTTACTCCTACCCTTTTCTAAATATCCCAATTCCAGTTCTTTTTTTCTCTGTTTCTATATTCACTGCTTTTAGTACTGTTGGTTTCAACTTTGATTTCTATTTTCTAGTAATTGCTTTTTTGGCAGCAATATTAAACTCAGCAAGGCTTTAACAAGTCTAGGCGAATCAAATTCTGTATCCCAGTTCAAGAATAATTTCCTCAGTGACACCAATTTGCTTACCCAGTATTTCTGACAGAGTAGTCTGGAAGGAATTTTTAAAGTCTGCCAACTTATTACACTCCCAAACATTATCATCCCAATTACCTCTTTTTTCCAAATCACACTTCCGACATTTGCAATCCACCTGTGGAAACATTTTTTGGAGTCAGTTTGGGGTATAAAAATATCTATGCCAATACTTCCAAGCAAAGATCATAAATCGTCATAGACTTTGTTGCATATTTGGGAGCCATATATATATATATCATTCCATTGTTTCTTTATAAATTGCCTACCTAATCTCTCTCCATTTCTAACCTCCTCTGATTGATTCCTATAGCTATCTTGCCATATTCTATATGCCCTACTAATTATCCATTTTTAATGGCAGCCTCTGTTCTAGATTCTACTAAAAACTCTACCACTGCTGGTTTTTCACTTAGGATCCCCTATTCCTTTGTCTTTGCCTATACTCTGATATTAGTCCTCGGTAGGGAAGGTAATCACTAGCCTGCAGTGCAAATTAATTCTTTGCCTTTTCCTAGGTTTTACCTTTATCTCTCTAATCATTTACTCCCAATACATTGGTTCCATTTGCCAGTTTTCTCAAGTAAATTCCAGCCCCCTCTGACATAATCTTTGTACCTCTAATAGCAGTCATCCTTACTGACCAAATCTTCTCCTTTCCTGTGTTGGCTTAGTTCTTAAAATACTCTCTATTACTTTATGAATACAATAATCTGTATAGCTATTGTTATTTTCCTTAAGGATCTGCATCCACAATTCTTGTATCTTTCTATTTCCTGAGCTTCCTCCCATTTCATCATCATCCCTTTCTACTGTGAATTATAACTTTCTACTTTTCATATGTATAGGAGCCTTGACTGTCTAGCTCTGAAATGACCATTTGAATCAAATAATCCCAAACCACCTTGTTCTAGTAGAAAGATAAACATATCCCACTTGAATCTTGTCCTCTTCCCTTCACAGGTAAAATCCTTCAAGTCTTTATTATTTGCTACCCACTTCTCCCCTGGTTGATAAAAATATGCCTGACTTGAATAGAAAATTAAAGAGATAAAAACATTTTTACTGCTTGTCTCTTGTTATCTCTATCAATAAAACATAGCTTTCAGTTTCTCAGGTTTTGTATTATCTTTTGTTTAATCTCTCCCCACGTATCCTTATCTGCCATAACAGAATCCTTTTTAATCCATACTGCTAAATACTTGATTTTATTACGTCCCCATAAATATGGGTATTGATGAACCAATTTGTGTGTGGGTACATAGTTTACAGCTATTGCCTTTGTTTTTATCTTTATTAATTTTGTATCCCAAGAAGACGTAAAACGGTCTCAAAACATTCTGCAGCAGTGAAATGTCCTTTTCTGGTTTTATCAGGTATAAAATAATGTCATCTGCAAATAAAGCCAGCTTTTCTTGACTACCGAAACAATTATATCTTTGAATTTCTGAGTCCCTTATTTTCTTTGCCAGTTGTTCTAAATATAATTCAAATAACAAAGGGGAAAGAGGACACCCCTGCCTGATTCCCCTGCTCAAACACAACTTATCAGAGAGGAACCCATCCTCTTTAATTTTCACCTCTGATTCCTCATTTGTCCTCATAATCAACTTTATTATT
The DNA here is from genome assembly GCF_019279795.1 of Protopterus annectens. Lineage (NCBI taxonomy): Eukaryota > Metazoa > Chordata > Ceratodontiformes > Protopteridae > Protopterus > Protopterus annectens. The sequence continues at coordinate 1,048,835,888 of NC_056741.1, forward strand.
TTAACAGGGAATGCAAATGTTTCCATTGCCCTATGAACCTATAAAATCCAAGTCTACTTTACCAAATGCTTTCTCTGCATCAAGATCATCCAACAACAGTGGTACGTTTTTTACCTTCTACTTCCCTCTGAATTATCACTGTTCTATTGATGTTGTCAAATGTTTGCCTCCCCTCTAGAAAAACACACTGATGCATACCTATCAACTTTGGCATAGTCTTTGCCATTATTTTAGTCATTATAGAGATTACAGACATGGGCCATTATGAAGCTGGATTTGATGGGTCTTTACCATCTTTATGTATCACAACCACCAATGATTTCTTCTGGGATGCTGGTGCTTCTCATCCTTTTAAAATATTGTTAAACAAAACATTCCAAATTTGTATCACTTTCTTCCCTCCTAGCTTCCAGACTTCCACAGGAATAACATCTATTCCTGGATACTTTCCTGTTGATTTGTCATATGTAACCACTTTATCTCATCTCCTCCTACCCTAACAGTTTGTAATTGAGCCTCATCTACCTCTAACCTACACATATTTAATTCTTCCAAAAACATTTCCATCTGTGCTTTTCCTTGATTTCCACATGTCTCTGCTTTATACAGATTTTCGTAAAAATTTAAAAATATTTCTACTACTTCTACAGGATTTTTGGTTATTTTCCTTGTTGTGAGTTCCCTAAGCTTATCAACAACAACTTTTACATTGTGTTGCTTGAGCCATTATAGGTTCATAGGTTCATAGGTAGGTACTAGGCTATCGACCCAAGGGCCTACGTAAGCCTAGCTAACAAGGTTCCCTGGCTTACGCCACCCTAGAAAGTTAATTTCCTGTGCTGCTGTCAAGCAGAGACACAGAAGTGATCCCCGGGGTGTATTTCCTATTTTCCATCCACTCATCAAGATTTTTCTTGAAGAGTGCTAATGAAGAACTTTGCTTGACATAGATGGGTAGCCTGTTCCAGAGAATGGAAGTCTCTGGGACAGGAATCTATCCCTCCTGCATGTCCTGTTTATTGTAGTGACAAGGTTTAGGTCCCTAGAACATGTAGCTCAGATGGATTGGGATTTCTTTAGGTGTAGCATGTCCAACAGCTCTGGGTTTGACATAGATTTATATGTTAGGCAGAGATCACCTCGGAGTAGGCGATATGCTATGGAGTAAAGCTGGAGTTTTTTGAGGCGGTCAGTGTAGGGCATTTGTTTGAGGCCAGAAATCCTCTTTGTGAGGTACTTCTGTGGCCTTTCCAGCTGCTGCAGATGTCTTGTGAAGTACATTCCAAAAGGGGCGTTGTACTCTATAATGGGTCTAATGAGTGTTGAGTAGAGGGGAACAATGACCTCTTTTTTCCTGGATGAGAACCCTTTTATGATGAGGTGTGCCATGTAGAAGGACTTCCTGACTACTGTGGCTATGTGACTATCAAAGGAGAGACTACTGTCCACCTGGGTCCCAATGTCTCTTATCACACATTCGGTGTTAAGTAGATTGCTGCTTATGTGGTAGTTCATAGGTACAGAGTTTTTACCAAAGGGGATGACACTGCACTTTTTGGCTTTGAGCTTGAGGCCATGGCTCTGACACCAGGCATCTGTGTCAGCGAGGCCCTTCTGTAGGATGTCTACATCATTTGGTGACTTGACTATGGCTCCTAGTTTGCAGTCATCTGTGAACTTCTTTAGCCAGAGGCCTTCTCTGTTAGCCTGTACTTCAGAGAAGTAGATACCAAACAGGAAAGGTCCCAGAACAGAAACCTGTGGTACTTCACTTGTCACTGCTTTGAGGTCAGATTTGGAGTCTGCAACTTTTAGAGTGTGGGTTCTGTCAGTGAGCCAGTTGGCAACCCATCTTGTGATGTAGGGATTTATATCTAGTTTAGTGAGTTTAGCTATAATTCCAGAATGGGGGATGGTGTCGAAAGCCTTGGCGAGGTCAGGATAGGCTGTGTAAACCACCTTACCCTCATCTATGGCTTTGGTGACTGCCTCAAAGAAGTCGATCAGGTTCAGGAGGCATAATCTGCCTTTCACAAACCCGAACTGGGTGGGATCCAGAGTTTGGTGGTTACCAATGTCTTTGTTTTTGAGTCCCATGATGATACATTCCATGGCCTTGCATACCAGGCTTGTCAGGCTAATAGGTCGATAGTTCCCGGGATCAGTGGTGGCTCCTCCTTTGTGGAGTGGGATAACTGTTGCTGTGTGCCATTCAGTGGGCAAAAAGCCTGATGCAAGGCTATTATTGAACATGTTGCTTAAGTGGGGAGCCAGTTTGTTCTGAAGTTCATGTAAAACACAGCCTGGGATGTTGTCTGTTCCCATGGATGCTGTGTTTTTGGCTTTAGAGAGTGCAGCTTTTACCTGCGTAGTTGTGATTACAGGGACCCTGCATTCTTCCTGTACAGATATGGGCCCTTTAGGGGGTGGGGGAGGGTAAAGTTAGCACTGAACCTATCTGCCAGGATGTTGGCAATATCAGTTGGTTCTGTAATTTTTGTGCCTTTCTGCTGTAACTCAGAGCAGATCTGGGTGTTGCCATCGAGATTCTTGACATAGCTATAGAATGCTTTGTGGTTGCCCTTGGAATTAGTGGCAATTTTGTTTTCTTAGCTAGCTTTGGAGGATCTTATAAGGGATCTCAGCTTCTTACTGAGGCTGATAAGGGAGCTCCTCCACTTATGGGATTTTACTCTCTTTTGCAACAGTTTCTTTCTTCTGTTGTACAGTTTGTTTATGGCAGGGGACCACCAGATTGGCTTCCTTTTTTTGGAGGATAGCGTCTTGGTTCTGTTTGGGATAGCATGATCCGTGCACTCGTGTAAGTGCTTATAGAGTGCATTTGTGTAGGATTCAGCAGTTGTAACTGTATTGTCCATCTGCATGGGTGTCATGAAGTTCACCACTTCTGTCTTAAGAAGCATGAAGCTGGCTTTGGAGACATTTTTTACCATGGTTTCCTTAATGGGCAGTGGGGGTGGGATGTGGATATCAAGGGTGATTAGCTTATGGTCGGATCAGACCAACGAGGAGTTGACTTCAGGTTTGGAAAACCAGTCACTCATGTTGGTAATGGCTAGGTCTAGGATATTGTTGCCCCTGGTGGTGGTTTGGATAAGTTGATCCAGGGCATTGGAGTTTATGAATTCCAGAAAGCGGTGAGCTAAGGAGTTGGTGCACGAGTAGTTTTCCCAGTTAATGGTGGGGTAGTTGAAGTCACCCATTATTAGGGTGTTTGGTTGAACCCTAATATTTTTCATTACATCAAGAAAAGAGGAGTGGGAATCCTGGGGCATGGTGGGGTATTTGTAGCAAGCTAAAATTTGGATTGCAGATTTGCCCAGAGTTAGTTGCACTTGGATAACCTCGGATGCATTATGCTGAGCAACTAGCCTGGAGGTGTGGATATCCTTAATGAATATGGACACACCTCTGCCTTTGGTGTTTCGGTCCAGTTTACATGGCCAAAAAGTGTGGTATGAGTTATAGCCTGGTAGTGAAGGGGTGCTATCTGGAGCCTTGAACCAGGTCTCAGTCACTGCACAGATATCGATGTTCTCCATTTTAAGGAGTGCCTCGAGTGAGTGCATTTTGAGATTTAGACTTCTAGCATTGAGTAGCATTACCCTCAGTTTTTGCTTGCCTGTTCCTGTTACGGTGGTGAATTTGTTATTTGAACCTTGCCTAAAAAAGGCACTATAGGGGCAGCAAGAGCCTTAGCCAGTATCCGGAATCCCAGGGGTGACAGGTGCAGGCCATCTGTGACAAAGCATTGTGGTCTGTTGACCATGTCATCCCAAGCAGACAGATACTGGATCCCCTTAGAATGACACCAGAAGCTTAGCCAATTGTTGAAGTCAGTCATTTTGTCCTTGTACTGCGCTATCATTCGGGGCAATGGCAGAATTCTACTCAGGGCTAGGGTCATACCTGCCTGGTCTACAAGATTGGAGAGCTCTTCCATGTCTCTTTTCATGTAGTCCAGGGAGGTACATCTCAGGTCATTCACATCAACATGGACAATGACAGAGTCATATTTGTACTTGTTGTGGAGTGACCTTAGTGCGTGGGTTATGTGGTGGATCCTGGCACTTGACAGGCAGCTGACAGTAATCTTCTCCTTGTTTAGCCTGGTGAGTAGGACATCAGTGTGCCTGACTATAGAGTCACCTATGTCTAGTGTGTTGGGTATATTGTTTTGCCTTATTGGCTGTGGTTGAGTGGCACTCTGAGTCTGTGGGCTATGTGTCATTTGGGTTGTGTTGGGGGATGGAGGTTGCTTCCGTTTCTGCTTTGGAGGTCTCTGTTGCTTAGACAGATTATTATTGAGAGCCTCCACAAATGTTTTTGTGTTTCTATGTGTGGATTTTGGTGGTGTAGATTTAGTCAGACTATGTGATGAGGGTGGTGTGGTGCAAATGTTTACCTTCTCCTCATGGCTGTCAAATTCAGTTTTGGTTGGAGAGAGCTTTACCTCCAGTTTGGCTAGATAAGTGCATCTCTCACAGGTTGTAGTGTTGGGTGGTAGGAGGAGAGGGTTGTCTGTGTACATGAGGCAATTTCTACATTGCCTCAAGATGCCCAGATTCATCAGATAGACAGGAGAGAACACTGGGAGCTGACCTTTGGACATGCCTGAATAAAAATAATATTTTCCTCTAGATAAGTGAGGAAAGTGAGTACAAGAGCTGTTTTTCTCTAAGCAAGTGGGAAAAGTAAGTACAAAAAACTGTTTTCCTTTAGGTAATGAGGAAGACTGAGTATTATAATAATTAGTAGCTTATTTAGTGCTTACAAGTTCTGAACAAGTGCTGAGCATGAATAATCAAATTTAAGTGCTAAAACTAAGAATCTGAATCTGCACTAGATGAGTTACAGGACAGAAACAAGTGCAAGCAAATGCAGGCTTTCAAATCAGAAAGTTGAGAGAGATAGAAAAGATTGCCCAAATGGCCAATAACTACATTTTCTGTGCTAGAACCACTCATTATGTGGTAGATAGGTTACCTAGTGCTTACCACTCCCAATGATAAGCTAGAAGGCTTCCCTCCAACACAGAAAGGCTTGAGGGGGGGGGGGGCACAGAAGCTTACATACAGTCCTGGATACAGCAAATCTGTATCTGGAACTCTAGTTACAGGAAAGGTAGGAAACAGGCTTACAGTTTTTTTTTGTTTTTTTTTTTACAGAAAAGTAGCAAAAACAGTAGAAAAACAATTCACATGCAGTGCAAGCTAGCACACATGAGTATGTAGAAATATTAGACCAAACACAGTTTAAAAAATGCAATTAATTTAAAAAAGACTAAAAGCAAGTGCAGAAAGAGTTTATTAGGTAGAATGTGGTAAAGAGATGGGACTGGGGGATTTTCCCAGATCAAATCTACAGTGGGGCGGGCAACTGCAAAAGCCATCAAATTTAAACTGCAAACCAAAAATAGGGAGGGTGGATGGGATAAAACAGTTTCAACAGAGATCTAAGTAACAACTAACAGTACAAACTCTAAAACCAAAATAATATACTCAGCTCTGTATATTTACAGATCAGTCTCTCAGAACAGGGAGACAACAGTTTCAACAGAGATCTAAGAAACAATTAACAAACTCTATAACTAAAAAAATATACTCAGTTCTGTATATTTGCAGATAGTCTGGAACGCAGTCTCTCAGAACACAGGTTCCAGCAATTAAATTGTTTGTTATTAAATTAAATTATGCTAAATGTCTTTGTGCTGTGGAGGTAATATCAAACAAACAGTTAACAGCAGTCTTTCTAAACTCATGCATATTACTCCAGTACTCTCTTATTCTCTCTTTAGCACTCTACAATTGTCCCTTTTCATGTTCTGTGAGATTACTCCTATTTTGCAATATTTTAACCTTTGTCAGTCCCTTGAAATAATTCTGGTTGCTTTCTAACCATAACTCTTTTTCTTTTATTTATACCCTATTTTTAAAATCTACTTTCACTTTATCCCACCCCCTATATTTTCTAAAGAAATGTCTATCTCCCCTAATAATTCCTGCATCATTTACACTACCCATTCCTTACATTCCTCTCTTTTTAACAGATAGGTGGGGAAGCACTAGTATGTAATTTTTACTTCATTATCCTGTATTTTTATTTTAATTATTATTAGTATGCAATCTAATATACCCGCGGTAGTAGTGCTGCGGTAGCGTTGTTGCCTCACAGCAAGACTTCCCATTCAATTCTCAGCTAGAGCGTCTTCTGTATGTGCGTGAATGGGCGTGCCTTCATTGAAGGTTGTGCGTCAGGGCTGGTAACTCGGCATGTAAAAATCCACTACCAAACATTAGCGGACCGGAGTTCCGCTGTGGCGACCCCTAAATGGGATAAGCCGAAAGACACAACAATTAGTATGCGATCTAATATAGCTATTGGATGCATATCAAAATAGTCAATTAAATACAGATGTTACTGTGAAGTATAATTTCTGTCTAACCTAGAACAGTTTTTTGGTCTTTGGGAATAATGTGTAATTTCTCACCAAGTTCCTACTACTGAATTGACATCTTCCATACCAAATATTTTCATAAATTTCTTCAAAAATGTACTTTCTTTTGCTATATTTTCTATTCTAAACCCCCAGATCCATTCTCACTGTTGCAAATCAAATTCCAGTCCACACCTATAAGTAATATTCTCTCCTGAAAGCTGAGTATTTCTCTCAGAATTTTCTTAATCTCCATTGGAGCAGTTTCAGGTAGAATATAAATACATGCCAGCATAATCCTTCTCCCTCGCCAGCAGCCCCTTACTACTACAAAACTACCATTATTATATTTTTCCTCTTCTATCACTTTTGGAGCTGCTCTAGCACTTAATTTAAATACTTCCATTTTCATTTGTCGTAGCTATCCGCTGAATAACCAACCTGAAATCCTTTCTTTATCAAATTCACATGCCAAGTTTTTTTCAAATGTGTCTCCTATAGCATAGCTATGTGTACTCTGCATTTTAATATAGTTCACTATACTAGCTTTTTTGTATATCTCTGTGAGACCATTGACATTTAATATGCAAAGTGTAATGATAAGAAGTTATTATTCTCACCTGTTATGTATAACATCTTTATAATCTCTAGTTTCGTCTTTTGTGTTATAGGCATACACTATTGATCGGAGGCTGAGCTTTTATAGAGTTGTTTCTTGTCATATCCATTTGTACCCATGTCACATCTTACAAGACTTTTTGTTTTAATGAAAACCCTAAAACACAAAAAGCACTCCCAGAATACCCCCATATACTCTCTTAATACAAATGTACAAAACTATGTACATCTTCAAATAATAGAGTTTAATACTCCTAAAAGGAACAATCCTCCCAGATTGGCAGCTATACTCACTGGCTTGAATTCACCTATAATAAAGGTTATCAATTCTAAGATGTATGATACAGCCTATGCTTCAACTTGTACTAAGTGTTGTCTGTTTTTATCATATTCTTATTCCACTACCAGATGTAGAAAACAACTTGAATGCTTTCATGAAACATCATCACCTAGCCACTGAAAGAAAAAAATATTCTATTTTGTATTGTCCTTATTAGCTTGTCTCCATAGAAACATGAAAACCATATGCACAGTTGCCTTCAGCTTCTCATGTTGAGTGTGAACATTTATTTGCTAAAGGAAAATGTTTCATTACATTAATGTTCTTTTATTTGCTTGTTTCCCCTTAAAACTAATTATTAGATCAAGCCACGGGCCTTAATCCACTCATCCCCTCATGCAAATGTAAAAAAAAGCATATCGGTTTTATTTATATCATGCTGTTTTGTCTAGAAGTTTTCTGTTTCTATTGCAGTGCCTACATTACTTAAAAATGAACAAGAGGAAAGACAGAAGAGGAAAAATGCACCTGCATACTTTAGCATTCCTATTACACACAACATAATTAAAAAGCTTTACTTTATAACATGCGGAATATGTAATTTTTAAAAAAAAAAATACTGCTAAGAACAAAAACTGTTTATAGTTATGTCTTTCCTTCCCCTTTCCTTAGTGTTCTTCCAAACATTAATGACATGAAGTAGGGCCTATGATTTGGAGTTTCTTACAAGTTTAACAGAATCACAAAAGTCCAATATTTCCAGGTTTTTTGTTCCTCCATACTTCATAAATGTAATTGATGCTTTGCAATCCCACTTCAGTTCATTAATTTCTGAGATGTTGCTTTTCTTCATTCCTCCATCTCCCAGCTCCAGACTCTGCTTGATTTACAACATGCTCCTAAGTCCGCTAGTCAACTCCTGTGTTTTTTATATATCTCAATCATTTTCCTTTGGAACATTGGCAAGATTTGTATTACCTATGAGGTTTATTATCAGAAAAATAAGAAACAGAATCACCTTCTGTTTGATAGCTCACTTTTTGTTGGATAAATTTTTATATTTCCTCCTTAGCATATTCTGCATTAAAAAAATACTTTGGCCCTCCAGGAAAAAAATATTCTGAAGCTAGCTGGATGGAGCAGCTTGAATTTCATACCTGCTTTTTAACATTCCCTGATTACAGGAATAAACATACTCCTCTTCTGCCTTGTGTGCAGTCAGTAATCATTTTCAGGAAACAGTCTACTGTCTCCAACTTTTAGTACTTTGTCCTTCTCCCACAATTTTGTCAGATTCAACTAGTTATACTGTAGGATTGCATCTTTACTAATAGAGGGCTTGGTTTCTTTCACATAGCCAGGTTTGAAGCAACACACCATGTGCTTTTTCAATTAACATCTCCTGTCATGGAAGACCATTCCAGTTGCTTATCTGTGCTTTCATAAAATTAATACAGTATGTTCCTCCCAGTTTCACTGGTACAGCAGAAAACGTCAGGTTTTCCCAATGTGTTCTGTCCTCTAATTCTACCATTTTTGAAACAGCTCTTCTTGAGAGATTTCATACTCAGCTAACCTTTCTTTCATTTTGACCTCTGATTTCTGCAGTTTTATGAGTTCATCTGAATATCTGTTTAGAGCATCTTCCATTTTTTCTAGCATTTTGCTATTTGAGTTAATATAGTCCTTCAGTGCTTTATTTATTTTAATCAGCTCTGTGCACATTTGACCTATTTTTCCTCTAGATTCATAGAAGTCATCCTTACACCAAAGCTGGAGCTTGAACTGCTTTTTGTAGTACAGCTGCAGGATTCTTCCCAGCCACTGCTTTCTCCTTACCTTTTCTGACTGATTTGGTTTATAGTTTCTCTAAATTTCTTCTTTGCTGTCATCCAAGCAGTGCATTTAGTAGCCAGTAACTAAAATGTACCTAAAAACACATTAACTGGCTCTCTTTTCTGAGTTTCTGATTTCACACTGGAAGAACTGAAATAAAGCTGTTATTGAGTGTGGAGTCATCTAGGAAGCCTTCAATGACAGCAGCTTCTCTTGTTAGATTTGTTCTGTGAGAGGTAGTTTATGTCTTGGTGGGGGGGGAGGTGTTGTGCCTTTCCCACTCTCTTTTGTTAAACATGAAATCCATAAGAATTGTGCTCATCAGGCAAATTGTTCAGGTTTGAGATATTGAGACATTGAGATAATGACAGATATTAGTGTTTTGGACTTCATATCTCTCAAGAAGTGCACGCTGACTCAAAAACTGTATTTGAGAAGCTTTCTCAATCTATAAGTCCAATGTTTGACTCCATACCTCTCGGTTGTACTTCATTATGGGAAGCATTCCTCATTTTGAGCATTAAAGGCCATATGTGTATTACTTGGAAGCATACTTATTCCGCAAACAAAAAAAAAATGACAGAAGTTTAAAGTAACATATTTTACCATCCTGTCAGCTGCTGCTAGTTGCAGCTGGTCAAAGTCAAAGAAAACGTTATTGTCATTCAGAACTACACAGCAATGTAAATGACCAAAATTACAATGCTTCATTCTCAATCTAGGAAACAGTTGCACATATAGACAGAGAAAAATTAAAAAAAATATCACAGCAGAATTTGAATAAGTAGCAACTTGTAAGTAAAGTAGGACAGCAGTGAATCACACCCATCCCCGAACAGGAGACAAGGAATACAAGGAACAATATGAAGGTAATATTGTCAAAGTAAAATTGAAACAATAGCAGCATATCTATGAACAGACAGAATTATTACACAGTTTGTATATTGCACTTTACAGTCCTTCAGTATGTAGGTGAGCTACCTTAGTATTGCACTTAGTTATTGTACATCCATAAAATAAGCCCTTTGATAGGCTAGTTATGTAACAGATATCATGGTTTGTTTTTCCCAAGACTTCAACAGTCTAATGGAGAGCAGAAATAAACTATTTTTTAGTCTGGTGGTCATACAATGCAGGCTTCTGTATCTCCTGCCTGAGGACAGGTGAGTGTACAGACCATTGGCAAGATGCGTTGGATTGCTGGAAATCTTTTTGGTCCTGTCAATGCACCAGCATTTGTGTAGAGCCTCCAGAGTGCCAATAATTCTTTCTTCCAACCTTACAACTCTCTTGAGAGCCTTCCGGTCCTGATTTTTTCAGCTCCCATACCAGACTGCAATGCTGTTGGGCAGGACACATTCAATGGTGCCCCTATAAAAGGTCTGAAGTATGGAGCTTGGTCATTTTCCCTTCTTAAGTTTCCTTAGAAAGTGCTAGCATTGCTGTGCTTTTTTGGCCATGCTGGATACATAGCCTGACCAGGATAAGTTCTCCGTGGTATGAACACCTAAGAACTTTGCACTCTTGACCCTTTCCACTGTCATCCCTTTTATTACTAGAGGTTTGTGTGGTACTTGAGATCTTCTGAAATCAACAATCAACTCCTTTGTCTTGCTGACATTCAGTGCTAGATTGTTGCTGTCACACCAGACCAGTAGTTGATCAATCTCTTTCCTGTAGTTGGTAGTAGTAGGTTGGGAGTAAGTGTTTTGCATTTTGCCCAGTCATTTCACATTATTTCAACATTTTAGAGGTGGATAGTTGAGATCTAACCTTTAATCTGTCCCAAAGTTGTGGCCTTTGACCCTCTCCACTTCATTATGGCTTGGCTGAGAATTCTTGTGAAAAGGGTTTTATGAGGCATGCCTCCTCTCCATATGCCTATACAGGTAGAGACAGGAAGGCATCTGCTACCTGAAGACTAGACCCCCAGGCAATCTTACTTGGGGTGATAATTAGATAAAGGGTGAACATAATAGCTTTGGGACAGAGCTTACAGCATGGAGTCACATTTTACACATGATGCCAGTTCTGGCAGCATTGAGCTATTGCCGCTAGCGGAGCCCAACTTAAGTTGTTTTGGACATCAGGCTTTGTTTCACCACATCAGGTAAGTAGTCATGTGGTCATGTGACATAAGCCTCAGTCCTCAAAGTTTCTCAGGTGATATTGTAATAAAAAAAAAGAAAAGCAAAAAAGGAAGAGCACAAACAAATGCAATGGAATGGAGAGGGGATAAGGGGGATGGAGAGAGGTCTAATTACAGAGTGAGTGAGAAGTAGGACTATGTTTATAGTGGGGGGTATGGTAGGGAGAGATAGCAGTTTCTGGAGTCACTAATGATGTTTTTTTCTTACAATGTATTGGAAGTGCAGGCATTGAATGAGTGCTGGGCTGAGATTGTGACACAACTTCAGTCCTTATTCAGGAAGGCAGCAGGGCCAGCCAAACTGGCAATTGAACTCACTGTGGACCCAAAAGGAAGAGGGTCTGTATTATAATACCGAAAATCCTTTTAAGCGAACGCGAAAACACTAACACGTATTGTGCGAAATGCAATTATGTCGAACGTACTAAACCGCGAAATCCAAAAAATTGAAGTGTCATGGTTGGCTCATCTGTGGTACAGCTCTGTAAGGTAAGTGTGCGATAGTTATGGACCTTAGAGTTAGGGGTTAGGGTGCGGGTTAAGGTAAGTGCATAGATAGGCAATGTATGTAAGGTTTAGTGTAGGGATAGAATTAGGGTTTTGGTAAATGTATGTGTGTGGATTAATTGTTTTGTTTTGGTATATCACTGTAGGGTAAGTGTGCGATAGTTACGGACCTTAGGGTTAGGGTGTGGGTTAAGGTAAGTGCAGAGATAATAATGTATGTAAGGTTTAGTTTAGGGTTAGAAGTAGGGTTTTGGTGCTTTACTTTAGGGTTAGAAGTAGGGTTTTGGTTAGTGTATGTATGTGGTTTATTTATTTTATTTGGGTAGGCAGTATGTAGTGGGAGGTGGAGATGGCTAACTATGGGGATTCGACTTTTTGTATTTCGCGGTTTAGTACGTTCAGCATATTCGCATTTCGCGCAATACGTGTCTGTGTTTTTATGTTCACTTAAAGGGAGTTTTGCTATTATAATACAGACCCAAAGGAAGAGGCTAAAGAAAATACAAGTCAACAGATTAGCAGCCCCAATGACAGAGCAGCAAAAATTTGGAGAAGTAGATCTTGGAGAAAGAGCAATGGGCCAATGCAACATTGGCAGTGTGACCCCAGTTGCTGACAGATAACTCTTTAATTGTTGAGGATGAAGGAAGAAACTGATCAGGCTGTATCAGCTAATGAGTATTTGCCTGGGTTTTTACAGGAGTTGAGTGATGAAAACAAGCTTTGACTTTGGGAATTTTAAGGTCATAAGAACAGTGTAAGGAGCAAGACATTCAGCCTGAGGCAGTCAAGAAGAAAACAGAAGAGGGTCAGAGTCTCTTAGCTGTCACCAGGAGTTTGGAGTTTGTGCCAGAAGTCAGATAACAGTTTAGTTACAGAGAACAAACAATGAGGTGTTACCCTTGGACTGGCAGGGAAAGCAAACTTTCTTGTTGAGCAGGACAGGATGGGTGTTTTTCTAATTCCTGGTATCTCCCTGGCTGTGAAGGGAAACATATGGAGGGGAACATTTCTGGATGTGTTTGACCTAATAGATGCAGAGTATTGCAGAACCAGAATTCCTAGGGATGAAGGATATGACTATGGCATTAGAATCCTTGGGCAAGAGGGGGTCAGGTAGGTTCAGATCTATGACCTCGGATAGGTTTTGTATATATGATGGCAGTAATATTAGAGAAAGATACATCATAAGGCCTGGGGCATTTTTACAATCAAAAAGACAGAAAAGTAATGTAGTAGCATTGTGTGCTTGTGGTACAGCTATAATTGTTGGAAATTAAAAGCAGTGGCTAGAGCTTTTCAATGGGGTACCAGACATGCCGATGCCTGGCTTTGCACTATGGTAGATAGAGTTGGGGTCAAGTCAGACCCACAGCTGATAACAATAGAGAAAAGATAGGAATATATCAGGCTTTCAACACTGCAAGGTGTACTTGATCTACCTGTAAATTTGTGCATTTCTACTCTCAGTGTAGAGCAATGAGATATTGGCATAAGGAAGTGGCAGGTGTCCAGGCATCATCCATGCCCAAGAACAATAGAAGGCACATTGCAGTAGGTAAAGTTAGTGCTAAGGGGAGAGGCAGTTTTGGGGATTAAGGCGTTTCTTACCTGTTTGGCGAATGACCAGGAAACCAACCATCCCATTCTTCCATTAATGTGAAGACATTGCAATTGCTATTGCAGGGCTACCACAATGAGCCAGCAGCTTGGGTGTTAGTGCACAGATTTTCACTAAGTTTTTTCATTAGTTGGAGGGTGAGGGTAGTAGATCAATTTGAAATAAGTGAGAGATGGGAATGAAGTAGCACAGATTTTGCTTGACAATGAGGTAAGAGTGAGTAGGATGTTAAGCCCGTTTGAGGTTCCACCATTTACCATTTTTTTTTCATCTTACTATTGGGGTAAGTCTCCAGGAAGATGCTTGAGAATTTTGGTTAGTTCTTCAACTTTCTTTCCCAGAAGGGTATTCAGTGAATGAGCACACAGACAAAGAAGATGCAAGGGTGCAGTATGCATATATGGATGATGCAGTCAGGCTCATCAGAAGTTTTATAGACACTTCATTAGTTAATTTGGATATCAAAGTTGCATTTTGGTTCCTCTTTATATGGCAAGCAGACTGGACTTGGTTATGTATCTGTTTGAGAGGTAAGTTTCTATTTTGACAAGGCAACATCAATGGGTTGTGTAGTGGTGTGTGCAACATTTGAAAAATTTAATATGGTTTTGCAATGTGTTTAGCAGAGGCGGGCCCCTCAGCAGTCGGCTCTTCATTATTTGGATGATTTCCTACTGATTGGTGAAGGCCAAGAAGTGCATGCACATATATGTGTATGTAGGGTGGTATCCAATGCTTTTTTGGGTTATGTCATGAGGTTGAAGTGTGTATTAGTGTATGATAAACTGGGCAGCTTGACTAAGGTATTAGATTCCTTAGGCTTAAAAGTAGATACATAACATGGTTTATTTTGCCTGCCTATGGAAAAGTTTTGAGGCAGAATTGATTTTGTTAGAGGAGAGAAAGTTGGATTTAGGATGTAATGTAATTATTAGGTTTTGTTGAAATCTGTATGTAAGGTGGTAGACCAGGTAGAATGTTCAGTAGATATTTGGAGATATAAGCACTATGGGGTAAGAGAACCAAGTCTTATCAAGCAAAATGTTTGCCATTTGGGCAAACTTTCTAGAGCTGATAGGTTAAGTTCCTTTTTAGCAGGAGGTATTGGTATGATCTGACAATTTATAATTTTATACTGATGCTGCAGGGTCCTGGACATTGCAGCTTATTTTAAGGGGCAATTTCTTGTGGTGGAATGGCCTGTTGAGTGACCTGGTGAGTGTAGAAAGTATATCAAATGTTTGGAGTTAATCCCTGTCAGAGCAATATCAGAAGTGTGGCAGGATGAGTTAAAAAAACAAGATGTTCTTCCATTCTGATAACATTGTGGTTGTACAGATGCTGTCAAAGAAGTCTGCTCAATTCGATTTGTTTCAGATTCATTTGAGGAACTTTGTACTGCAGATCTTGAAAATTAACTATACCTATTCTGCTAAGCATGTTCCAGGTAGTCTGAAGGTGATAGCTGATAGTTTGTCTCACTTTCAGTTTTGCAGGTTTAATGCATTGATGCCAGAAGCAGACACACGTCCAGTGTTAATGCCAAGAAGTTATGAAACCTTGATGGCTTGTAGTAGCTTAGTTGGTGAAGTGGTCTTGGGTAAGGACAAGTAGAAAAATATATAGGTCTGCGGTTGCTTTTTTTATATAGTTTGTGGAACAACTGCAAAGACATGAGAGTGATTGGTCATTTAGGGTGATTGCCAGATATCTGGTTTATAGATGAGAGTTGGGAGAGGTAGTGTGGACAGTGAGAGTTTAGTTGGCTACACTGAATATGATAGCCCAGGTTTATGGGGCTAAATGATATAATCAAGCATTAGGGGATTGTCAGAATGATGAAAGCCTGGGAAAGACTGAAAGGATTGGATTATAACATGAAGATCTCATTAGACAAACAGTTGTTATAGTGTTGTTGAGAGGTTTACAGGAGTTGTCCCCATGTTATAGCATTTATGGTTTGTGTGCAAAATTATTATTTTTTATGTAGGAAGGGGCTTTTAGAGTTAGTTATTTTTTAGGTAGTTTGCAGTAGAGCGATCTGTGTGGTAACAAATTCATCACCTGTGATTTGTTTGAGAAGGTCAAAGTCTGACTAAAGGAGACAAGGTCAGCATGTACTTTTGAGGAGGAATTCTGAGGTTTTGTTGTGTCCAGTATTATGGGCATTTGAATTGAAATGTGAGTCAATGTCACAAGGGACAAATTTGTTTTTATGATTTAGATGGCAGGCCTGTGTCAATAAGGCATTTGTGGTTGTACTCAGGAGACCTTTAAAATGTCAGGGTAATTTGGCGGAACAATTTTCAGCTCAATTGTTAGACTTAGGTAGGGCTTCAGACTTGGATTCAGAAGGCAGGTCTATTGAAATGATAAAACTGAAAGGAAGGTGGTCTTCAAATGTCTTTTTGTGTTATGTTAGTTGGAAGATGGGGATTACTGGGTTGATAGTTATAATGTGTATTTGTTTTTTAGGATGCAGTATAATTTTTATTCAGCACCATTCCTATGTGATTTGTGAAGTAATACGAGCAGTGGCAGTGCTTGGTGGGGTCTTTTTGTGGTTTAATCCAGTGAAATGGGATGTGTTATGGTGTGATTTCAGTGATGTGCAGGAACCAATTACAGGCAACATTGGGCATTCTTCTGATGATCATGCTCCATTTGAGATCCAGTCGTTTAGTTAAAGTACCTAAAAAGAAGGTTGTTAGGTTGTTAGCACATACAGATTTGGTTGTCTAGAAACAAAAATTGTTTGATGTTATTACAGTATGGGCTGAGGTTATTCTGAGGCTAGTTTGGGGAGAGGCTTTTATTTTTTAGGGTACGGAGATAGCCAAGCATTTTGCCAATCACAGGGTGTCAACAGCAGCGCCTTATTTAGATTTTGTTGTTCTAGACTACTGGGATTTTGCCAGTTGGAATCAGTCATGGTACAGATCAGATGGCATTCACTTGAGTGATATTGGTTTAGTTTTATTTAATGCCCATATCTCATTACTGAAAGAGTTGGTGGTGGTGTTTCAGGCTTCATTTCTTTAATGGTTGGTGTTTTTTTCTGGAAAAGGGAGGACAGCCAACTTTTAAGACAGGCTTTTAGGCAGTCTTAGAGGGGTCTGCTTCAGTGAAGGCAGCCCATCTCTTTCCTTATTTCCTTCCTTTGACTTATATTTATAAGTTGGGGTGGGTGGTTGCATACTGCTTTTGGGTGTTGTTTAGTTGATTTGCAGTTAGCCGTAAGTGTAACACTGTAGTAAATGTTATTGTCTGCTGAGCATTTACAACTTTTCCATATGGTATGTTTTGCACATTTAAGTGCTTTAATGTTCATGGTTTCATGATCTGAGGTATGTGTTTAATAATGGAAGCTTGAATATATTAATAAAACCTGTTGACTGGCAACATTTGGTATTTTTATTGGGTATGGGGTAGAGCTATATGGACAAGTCAGAAATTTAAGGAAGTTCTGTAAGTGGGCTATTTGCATGTGAGACAGAAATACCATTTAAATCTATGCTTCATTTATTTCCACTGTAGTTAACACACAGTTTGATTCTATACCCTACATATGCACTTAATATACATTAGTTACTTTAATATGACTTGCAATATATTAGGCTACGCCTTTTTGTTTGTTAAGTTGGTTGATTATTATACTCACCTTTACTTTCATATGCCTCCTCTCCCTGTGTTAATAGGACTGGAATTTTCTCAGCTGCAATACCCTTTCAGTATTCTTAATAACTTCTTATATTTAGCACTTTTTGTTTCTTGCACTGTTTTGATGTTACAGCTGTTTCAAAAAGAAAAAAGAAAAAAAAAAAGAAAGAAAGAAAGAAAGAAAACAACTAAATATTCTGTTATTTTTTTTTTGTTCTTGTTCTTATATTAATCCTGTTCCTGCTGTTTTTAAGACTTTTCATCCTTTGCATAAAGATGGTACATAGGATTTTCCCAAAAATCATCTATATATTCTGTCTTTCTTCTTCTGGATAAATGGTTTTGAATTTATTCAGTTTCTTTTTCTTTCATGTTCATTCTATTAATTGCAATATTTGTTGCCATGATTATTTCTTTTCAGTCTGGCATTGTATATATATATATATATATATATATATATATTATATATATATATATATATATATATATATATATATATATATAATATGCTTTCTAGTCTTGATTTTCAGTTGTGTTTTTTTTATTTTATTTGTTTTATTTTATTTTGCAAATTGATAACCTCTGAGTACACTGGTCAACCCTTCTCTGTCATGACACAGATAGAAAAGCAGTAATAAGTATGGGGTATTAGAACAAAAATCAGTGCAGTTAAGTACACAAGCTTACCTATATTCAAAATGGGTACAGAAGTAGGAATAATAACCCAATATATATTAGTTGTATAAGTGATAAGAAAAACAAGGTTCAGATAGATAAGGGAATTAAGTTATGATAGTTACAAAATATATACAAGTAGGAATAAATATGTAACTCTGTCAGTAATGTAGAGTTAGCAGCTCAAGTTGTATGACCTAGCCACTTTCACAAATGGAGGGTTTACTTAGATTCTTTGTGAAGAAATTCCCATAAAAGTTTTTCTTGAGTGACTACAATGTGTCGTTTTGACATTTTTATTAGAAGGTTTCACATAGGAGGTCCTACTCTACAAAAACATTTTTCTGCAATAGCCAGCTTGAATCCTGGTCTGAGTAGAATGAGAGTCTATTCTTGGCTGATTCGAAGGGATTCATTTTGTTCCATAATTTACATCATTCTTCTGAAGGGAAGACAATATCCAAGTGTAAAAACTTTAAATATTAAAGTATTAAATAGAAAGGAGGCACTGATACTAATGTGAAGGCAATGAACCTTGTCTAATAAGGTACAATGCTAATGATTTTTATATGCTAAAAGAACAAATATGAATATTTTACTTGCTGCTATTTGTAGGTTCTTAGTAGATAAGTGAAGGGATATAAATGGTAGATCATGCTCAGTCTTGGGAAATAAGAAGTTTTTGTCTGTGGACATAATGCAGTGAGACATATTACATCATTTTATTTGTGTCAGTACTTTGTTAGTTATGCATTCTATGTGTGTGAAGTAAAGTTTAGGAATGGGTCTAGTGTGACACCCAAGTATTTCTTTTGGATGACGTTAGGGACTGTAAATCCTTTAGACTGATTTACGGTTACATAGGTATTGATGAGATTCTCTGGAGTGTAGAGAAAATCGTGACATTTGTCTTAGTGCTATTAGTTGTGTTTTGTCATATTCGTGAAGGAGAATATTGTCAGCACACATAACTATGTGGTGGTTTGGTAATTCTAGGGGGATGTAAATAATACATAAAAAGAATATAATAGACCTTTAGTGGAATAACTTTGAAAGGTCTTATTTTGTAAATAACTTTTGAATCAATGTGTAGAATTATCACCAAAGTAGAGTTTTTGTAATATGTGGAGAAGATGACCATGGTTAACTTTAACAAATGTACCAGTCATGTTAGCTAATACCCCAGCACTGACAGGTGTCTGAGAGATGGAAGTGAGGGTACTGGATAAAGTTCTAAAACCATGCAGATGGTCACATAGAAGCCTATAGTTGACTATATGTTTAAACAAATGTTGTTATGTTACTGTTTTCAAAGATTCTTTTAATAGTGCAAAGATTTGAAATAGGTCTGTAGTCATTCTTTTAAGTTGCAGGATATACTTTTGGTAGAAGAGTAGTACTTGCTTGTTTAAATACTGGTGGGACAGTACAAGTCATTAGAGAAAAAATAATTATTTGTGTTAATAGTTTTGAGATTTTTTCAACAGACAGTTTCAGGAAAGCAGAATCTAACAGAGTATGTGTTCCCCTTAAAGTGCATTGCATTGTGTAGGAGGAAATTAGTTAGACATTTCAGTTATAGTCAACAGACAAAAATTCCTAAAATCATTTGGAAAGATATTATAGGCATGATGTATGCCAGTGGTACATGCTGAGGAATTGGGGATGTTGGTTTTATTTCTTTCAAAAGTAGTTTAGGTTTTTTGAGAGGGAGTCCTGCCAATGTCACAAGTATAAGGCTTTTGTACTCTTCTTGTCTAATTTAGTGAATTTTCTTGTGGCTATCAATTGGTAGTAAAGTACTAAATTATTGCTGTCCAGTTTCCAGGATTTCCTGGCTTTATCCCTTTCTTTCTTTTTTTTTTTATTTAATCCCATTGTTCATCCAAGGACATTTTTGTCTCCTGAGTCATCAAGTATAGTACCCCTCCCCCCTTACCAGCACTACTGCTTTCACATTTTTAATCTATTGCCAGCAAAAAAAAAAGTCCTTAAACACACTGTTTAAAAATCTTTTGGAAAGAACAGGATTGAACTTGGCTTCTTGCCAGAAACCAAGAAGCATAGGTACACTTCCACTAAGGCTCTTGTCAGCTTATTTTACTTAATAAAAAAAATTAAAAGTAAAATAGCACAAATGCTAATACCTACAACCTTATACTTCTAACATCAGTGCTTGCAAACAAACAACAGAAAAGAATTCTCTTACTAAGTGAGCTGTTTTAAATCTTTAGGGGAAGGGCAGGATTGAACTTTGCTTCTAGTCACTAACCTTTAGTTTTAGGAACACAAAACCCCGGGTTTCTTGTCAGCTTATGCCAGTTAAAAAGAGACAAAAAGTAAAAGTAAGCAAAATGTAAGCACCTGCTTCTGTCACACGTTTTATCTCACTGTATGCAAAAAAAAAAAAAAAAAAAAAAAAAACACTAAGGGAGTTGTTTTAAATCCTTTGTGGAAGGAAGGGCAGGCTTGGACTTTGCTTTTAGCATCTTACTACCAGGTACAGGTACATACCCCTAAGCTTTTTGTCAGCTACTTTAATTAATAAAGAAGTAAAAAATAAGGTAAAGGAAAATGCTGGCACCTACTACATTCTCATGTGTTACCTCAGTGGCATAAAAAAAGGGATTGGAAAGACCCATGTGGAATCAATCATATGTCAATGCATACAGGCTGTTTGTAGAATGTACTGCAGTGGTGGTGCTGCAGTAGCATTGTCGCCTCACAGTTAGACATTGCCCATTTGATTTTCAATTAGAGCGTCTTCTGTGTGGCGGCATGCGTGAACGGGCGTTCCTTCATTGAAGGTTGTGCGTTAGGCCTGGCAAGCCAGCATGTTAAAAATCAACTGCCAATCATTAGAGGACCGGAGTTCCGCTGTGGCGACCCCTAACCGGGAAAAAGCCGAAAGACACAAACAAACTGGCTGTTTGTAGAATGGCAGTTTTAAATCCTGTGATACTGCTGTAATGTTACATAACATTTTACTGATGTACAACAAAGCTTTTGATAACTACTGCTCATTTACACTGTTGACCTGTAGTTCTTAACATTCACATTATTAACATACTGATAAGGTCCCCAATAAACCATTCTTTTCTGTTGGGGATGCCTGCTCATGCCCTTGATTGTATTTCCTCTGTAGCATCATAGTCTGTTACTGGGAATAATCCTGCTGCAACAAAACAGCACATTATGATGTTGTTTGCCAGCAGACTTCTGAACAAGAAAACCATTAGAGACAATAATTCCTTAAATATGCTCCTTCCATTAAAAGACAAAGAAGAAAATGTGCACAAGAATATATAAATCTGCACAAAAATAAGGAAGGTGAAACAAAAAACTATAAAATAACTAATGTTACATCTTCTCCCCTAAGGTCCACTACCAACATTAAGAGGATTTCAGTACATCAAGCTACCCAGGGATCATTTAAATTGCAAATGGCTATTTAATACTGTTTCATGAAATGGTTTTAAGCTTGCTGATTTTTTCAGTCCTTATGGACCACACTGTTAGTCCAGAAAGTATTCAGTCTGCCTGTTTTGGCCTCTCTGGGAAACCTTTATTGAATTTTTTTCCTCTCATTATCCAGTATTCTCAGGACATTCTCAGTAAAAATGCTAAAGAAGCCCTCGGCAAATGAAAAAATGCTTCCCATAACTCATCATACTAATAATTAGAGTAAGACTGTATATTTTTAGGATACTTATGTATATTTACATACACAATAGATGTGCATTGCAGTGGTCATTACAGGGAAAGTGTCTGTCTGATAAAATTTTGCAGCTGCTTTATTTTTAATTGAAAAATGATGTTCCTGTTGTGAACATACATATTACCTTCCTTTGCACAGGAAGAAACTGAAAATACTTATTAATTAGAAACTTTGAGTAAATGAAATACTCAGTTTGCCATACATTACATCACATTAATTATGTATAACATCCTCTGCAGTAAGTTTCTTTCTTAATGTTACAAAAAGTTCATATTCCTCTTCTTCAAGAGCTAACAGCTGCAATATAAAAGCCTTGGTTGCTCAGGCAACACAATTGCCCGCAAAGTACTCTAGAAATTTATTCCAGCTGTACACATGGAAACTAAAAATGTTCCCCAGCATTTGCAAGGTGATTACACTTCTTTAACTCATCTGGTATTTGGATCAGGAAACCATTCTTAATAATACATCCACATAAGAGTCAGTGATATTTTTTCTAACCCACTTATCAAACTTATTAATGTAGACAGTGTTATTAGAGTACTTTCTTTGAACAGCCTCACTGGTGATAATGGTTTTACTAATGGCACATCCTGTTAAAATAGTGTTTAATATAAGACCCTAGTAGAATGTTCATATGCAAGCGATGTATTATTAACTCGCTGCGCTTCTGAACATGTGGAGGAGTGGGTGATGCATGTTAGAAAAACAGCTCATAACTGCAGGTGAAGGAAATCTTGGAGGTGGACTAACAAGGATGAGGTGAACTGAAGAACGAGGGTTATAGGGAGAGGATGGAGAAAAAAAGTCCAATTTATGAGCAGTCTTTTCAAAAGGCAATGACTCTAAAACTGGAGTAACACCTAAGCCTCACATTTTATTGAATTATTAGAAGTTTTTTTTAAAAGAATAATATGTAAATTAAATCAGCTATCTCTGGTACTTTTAGCTCTTTCTTGACATGCTATCATATTTAATGAAATGTTTGAATTCCACATGATAAGGTTTTGTTGTACTTTGTGCAGAGATTTTTAAAGACTGCTGTCTGTAGTCATAAACACACACACACACACACACGCACACGCATGCACGCACACACACACACACACACACACACACATACACACACACACACACACACACACACACACACACACACACGCACACACACGCACACACACACACACACTTGCTCAGAATTTATTTTTAATGTTATCCCTGATTTTATAATATTTGTGTTTCTGTGCCAGAGAAGTATAGAATCGTTTTATGGAACAGCAAATTTACACAGTCAGGCTGAAATTTATAGCCCAGGGTGCTTCACATTTTGACAGTGGTAATCGGAGAAGAGTGGTGCTACTTGGCTATGCAAGTCATGTACTTTCTGGATGACTACGTAAATGCAGAAATCTTTTTATAAATGTGCATGACTACCACAAAAGTATAATATCCAAGACATTAGCGATAGTGGGACAGCTAATATGCAGATAAGGGGTACTGCACATTTGCATATCAGTAGGATTCAAAGAGAAGAATCCAAAATGAGCTCATTTTCATACTAAATATGAAAATGGACCTGAACTTATACCAGTAAGTAGCAATTTAACAGGAGAATAAGGAGTTGTAAGGGGAAGGGAAAATGTTTCATTTTGTGTCAGGAATGTGCTTGTGCAAATGTGGGCAGACTACTAAAGAGTTCACTAGGGAACTGTTTCACATAAGTCAGTGAAGTGCTTGTGTGTACCTGGACAGACTACAGAAGGGATCATTGAGGGAAATGTTTCATTTTGTGTCAGGGACATGCTTGGGCATATATGGCAGACTAATGAAGGGGTTGTTTGGCGGAACTGTTTTACTGGAAGTCAGTGAAGTGCATATATAGGCAGACTACTAAAGGGGTTGTTGGGGGAAATGTTTCATTTGGTGTCAGGGATGTGCTTGTGAAAACATGGTCAAACTATTGAAGAGATCATTAGAGGAAATGTTTCATTTTCTGCTTATCCATATTTGGACATACTGCTGAGGGAATCGATGGGGAAATGTTTCATTTTGGTGCTTCTCCATACTTGGGCATACTGCTGAAGAAATCAGTAGGGGAAATGGTTCATTTTGGTGCATACTTGAACAAACTGCTGAAGGGATCAGTGGGAATATGTTTCATTTTGGTGGTTGTGCCTTATTGGACATACTACTGAAGGGGCAGTAGGGAAATATTTCATTTTGGTGCTTGTGTGTACTTGGACATACTACCGACAGGATTGTTTGGGGAAATATATCATTTTGGTTCTTGAGCTTACTTGGACAAACTGCTGAGTGATTCTATGGGTAAATGTTTCATTGTTGTGCTTGTGCATACTCGGACATACTGCTGAAGGGATTGGTGAGAGAAGTGTTACATTGTTGCACTTGTGCATACTCGGACATACTGCTGAAGGGATTGGTGAGAGAAGTGTTACATTGTTGTGCTTGTGCATACTCGGACATACTGCTGAAGGGATTGGTGAGAGAAGTGTTACATTGTTGCACTTATGCATACTCGGACATACTGCTGATGGGATCAGTGGGGGAATGTTTCATTCGTGTGCATGTATATACTTGGTAAAACTACTGAAGGGATTGTTAGGGAAAATGTTTCATTTTGATGTCAGTGACATACGTGTTCATACATTTTCAGACTGCTGAAGTGATTGCTGGGCAAAATAATGCATTTTGTGTAATTTTAATGCTCGCGCATACTTAGAGAAACTACTGAAGGATTTGTGGGAGTAAATAATTCATTTGTGTGTAAGGGAAAAGTTCTTGTGCTTACATGAACAAGCTACTTAAAGGAAAGTCTAGGGTAAGTTCATACATTGCAACGCAGATATCAAAGGTGAAACATCCCTTTCAATAACTGATGTGTGTAACACATGGATATTGGAGTATGAATTGCAAAAGTGCCTCATTAGCATACACTGCTTTCGGAAATTTCTCAAGTGCATCGCATTATACTTAAGGCATTTCACATGAATGTAAATGGTGTCTATGAATCTCAACTTTACTATGCTCACTCTTAAACATTAGGGATACCCCTATCACATTGCACAAATGACTATGAATACCAGCTTCAGTCTCTTACAAAAATATGCCTAGAAATAGTGATTTTTTTTTTATTATTAAATTTGTGAAGCATGTTTTTAAATATACTTATTACCAGATATGTTTTTTTAAGTTTGTGAAACACAGTGTCACTGCTTAAGATATAATGCTGGTTTGTTTAATGGTAACTAAACATAACAATGCATGCAATAAAGAACACAAACTCACGTGTACTTAGACATAATAAGCGTAGCTCACGACCTTCCATCTCTAAAGTAGGAACAAATGGTCAAAATGTGGAACACTTACTAACAAATTCAACCAGAAACATCGCAAAATGATCAAAATGTGCTACTTTGTACTTATTAAAAGTTTCTTTGATGAATCAATGTGATTCAGCTGTATGTATCATGGATATCAGTTAAAAAAATCCCTAAGATTGAATGTCTGACAGAACCTATCGATGTGAAACTTTGAGGAACATGAATTTTTTAGAATTTAAACTGAGGAATGTCCCCCATAATGAGATATACATGAGATGTGTGAATGTAAGGTTTGATATCAGTATAAGAAACAGCTAAGTATGTCTGTTGACAAAGTTAACTGAATGTGCCGTGTGTTCAGCTACAGCATTTATATTTTTTCCACTATGGGTAGATGGGAAGTGAATACACTGAAGATCAGAATTCCCGAATTGCAGTCACTAAAACATCCTGCTGAAAAATACTTTTTTTTGCAGGGGCGGTTGCCCCCTGGGCCACCTGATATGGTGGCAAGCCCTCCCCAAACTTAAATGTATATGTGTGTATGTATGTATATACACACACACATATATATATATATATATATATATATATATATATATACTAACACCCCATTTACACCAGTTCAGACAAATGAAGTAGCTGAATAGGTTCCAGTATAATGCCTTGAAGTCCAACACCTAAAGTTGGGGGAAATTCCCCCAAAAAGGGAATCAGTTTCGGCACAACTAGCTGATTGTTGGTGTGTTGAACTTTGGGCAATTGAAGCTCAAGCATTGAATATACGTCAAGTAGTAGGTTACCTATTTATATCTTAGTTTAACCAACTCACATTTCATGCCTAATCAGCGAAGTAAAGAATACCATCGCTGTGACTGACTTTTTAATAGTAATATTTTTGCATTTGTCGGGTAAGTCAATATACATCTCCACACTCACTTATATTACCTGCATACCCCCAATCAAATGACACTGTGCAAATAAAATGAAACATAAAGTAAAACAGAATGCCTTGTGCTATAAATCCATAATGTACACTATAGACAACTTACAAGAAAATGACCAATAATACTTGAGAGCACCCCAAGAGTAAGCCAAAGTTAAATATCTGCCCTTATGTCAAATATAAAATTTAATTTAATACCAATACCATGGGACTATGCAATATGAGGGACAACACAAAAGACAAGCTACTTATTGCTCAGACTGGTTAGTATTGTGTTTACTATGCCCCTCTTGCCCGCTAGATGCACAAATTCCTATACAGCACATTTTTCCTCATTTACTCCAACTTTTCATGGCTTGAGTTAAATTAGTCTCTACTGGGTCTAGTGCCCAAGCCCACACAATATATGCCAGAGATTGCAGAGGCATGTTTCCCACATAAAAATGCAGGCTGTGATAAGAAAGCAGTTGAAAGCAGTAGTACTCAAAGTTTGCCTAGATCACCATTCCTAATTAATGAATGTACAGTTAAAAATCAAAGTTTAATTAAGAGCTGTGCTTGAACTTGTTAGTAAAAGGGCCATAAATACATACAACTGCAGCACACAGCTACAACTACTGCTGCATAAAGGATACCTCACTTTTAAATAGTGTTTATCTGTAGCTTCACACTAGTGCCTGTTTTGTAATTCCCAGAGTTCTCAGCATCCATACTTCAGAATTTTTCCACATATTCCATTTGCTTCAAGTTAATGTGGAAGTGTTTTCCAGGGCCAAGTGTTCTGATCAGCATCTAACTTGTTTTCCATCCTGTTCCTAAAGTGAATACCATGCAGCTTGTGTCTTGTTTTATGCATCTTCTCTGAGTATTCTACCTTGTAGTTGATATGCCTTATGTAGTACTGCTAAATATTACTCATATGTCCTTCCTGCCTGCCCATTAGCATAAAGCTCTGAATGCTGTAGTCAGTATCTGTCATTTTATACCAAGTCATTCCATGCAAACATATGAACCCATTCTGATGCTTTCTACACATCTGCAAAAGAGGTAGTCCAAGCAAAATCTCTTTTCTGATACTAGGCCTCATCTGTGCCAAGTCCCTTAGAGTAACCATGAAATGCTTTGCAGTGTTTTGCACCTAATCAGAGAAGCATGTCTATTCAGTAAGGAGTGTGTGGAAACAGTGTTGATATCACACTGTGCTCACATTTTTAGGAACAGTTTTGTGACAAATTTCAAATGATTAGTTTTCATCCAGATGGGCTGTTTAGCAGAAAGTGAAACATTTAGAACATAGCGCCATCTAAGTCCTTTAAGTAGAAGTCACATCAATGAAGGAAATGCTATTTTCTTCATATGTGCAGCACCCATATAATTGATTATAATATATATCAGATTATAACAAGATGTCTGATCACAGCCAGATCATGGTGTCTTTAAGAAAAACTTTAAGAACAAAAACTGAGAGGTGACTTTCTTGAGTACATTTTTAAAATAGCAAATTACAGTGATTGAAGACTTTATAATAATTCTTTGTAATACATGGATAGTTTCAGTTGCTAAATATGCTGTCAGTTTCAATAAAAGCACTGTGGCATGAATCATAGTTCGCAACTTCTTCACTCAAGAATCAGGGACAAGGCAAAAATAATTTGGGGAGGGATAGACCCAAAATCAGAAACAATTTTGAAATAATTTTCAAACTCACTTAGAAAGTTAATGAAATAACATATTTTGTATCAACATGCATTTTCTGAACAAAAATAAGTATGAAACGATAATATGTGGCATTATACCATGACCCCCCCATTAATATTCCAAAACATGCACTCTGATTGGCCAGCGTGCACGTTGTAAATCGACTTATACTAATGGCAAAAAGTCCAGTCGCCCGGACTTTTTCCATTAGTATAAGTCTTTTTTAAAACACTGTCTCACTATGTTAAAGGAGTTTAACATAGCGACACAGGTTTAAAAAAAGCAACGGAGATCTCCGTTGCTTTTTTTAAAGCTGTCTCGCTATGTTAAACTCCTTTAACATAGCGACATAGTGTGTAAAAAGCAACGGAGATCTTGCTTTCTCCATTGCTTTTTTTTAAACCTGTCTCGCTATGTTAAATGGGTTTAACATAGCGAGATAGCTTTAAAATAAGCAACGGAGATCTCCGTTGCTTATTTTAAAGCTGTCTCGCTATGTTAAACCCATTTAACATAGTGAAACAGTTTGTAAAAAGCAACAGAGATCTTGCTTTCTCCATTGCTTTTGCCCACAGCTCTGATGTACTGCGTAGGCATACGCATGCGCAGTACATCAGAACTGCCGCGGAATACCAGACAGCTGCGGAAGGGCAGTAAGGAGGCATTATACAATGCCATTATTTAAGAAAAGTAATTATTTTTTTTCTTAAATAATGTCATTGTATAATAGCAATAACCCACTTCTGGGTGTGGGTAATGCTGGATTTACCCACGGTTGGCTTTGTTTGGTCTCTCGGGTTTCGCCCTCAGGACCAAACCACGCCAACCGTGGGTAAATCCAGCATTACCCACACCCAGGCGTGGGTTATTGCAATATTATTTACTGATTGCAATCTTCAGTCATTTACCAGAAACATTAAACATTTTACTAGGGATAGTGAAAAAAATATGATGTTAAATCAGGGATATCCTGCAAGATCATGGACAGTTTAGAACTATGGTATGAGGTATTTAAGTTTGTAAAGCTATTACTTGACTAGAGGTGCACTTCATTCCTGACTGCCATTTGTATGGCAGCATAAAGTGTATTAGAACTTTTAAAACTTTTAGTTGGTTTCTGATCCAGTTTTGTGGTGACAGCATGAACATGTTATAACAGCAAGATTCATTGTAAGAACACTGCTGTAACATGGCTTGTCTTGTTGTAGCTAAGTTTTCGCAGTTGAACCTCACTCTAATAACATTATTTTCCTTTTCATTTTATCATAATCAGACATTATAGCGTATTATATATGATACCATCATAACCAGTTGGGTGCTTGAGAAATGACACCAAGAAATTGGGGAAATCAAACCATGTACTACAGGAACTGTAGCTTAGCCTTAACCCTCTGTCCCCCATGCCAGACTTATTGCTTGTGTGTTCACCAATTATTCTGCCCTTTTTGAAGTAGCTCAGCTGCTGTGAAGCTTTCTGCTGATCTTGTTTCTGAGACTGCTCCTAGGGACAATATGAAATTATCTGTATTGTCACAGTTTATTGTTTTAGAGATGACATCTTGAATGCAAGTATACACAATTGCATGATTGTTTATATTTGATGTTACTGTATTTACATTTACACTTTATTTTTGTAGTGGTAGACACTTTTTTTTTCTGTTTTATTTACACACATTACATTGATTAGTGCATTTTAATACAGTATCTACTTCTGACATGTTCTTTACTTTTTCTAATTTAAACTGTGAGCATTTTGAGATAGTAGGAGTTCCAGCTGATTTTATAACAACTAGGTTTATATGCCAAAATGTACCTGTGCCACCCCTGAGATAGCTAGGTTCTGACATATGCACCTCAATATAACAAGGTAATTCTTCACTTGTTTTTGGAATATAATCAAAGTGTTCCGTGTATAACATTTAGATGAGTGTAGGCCAGGGGCTCTACTTGTGGGGTTGACAGCAGCTAAACTCTCAAAATATTGTAATAATAATTTTGTAATTGTATACTGTATTTTTGATTAAAGTCTACACTGATTCTATTTTTGATATTAATAATCATCATGGTGGTTGCCTGCTGCCTTCACAAATGTGACTTTCCATAAATTGCAAGGCTATTTTTATGGGTGTTGGTAGTTCTTTGAAGCGGGTATATGACATTAAAGTGGTTGTCATCACACTATGCTACTGTTTTAGCAAAATATAATTTTGTGTGTGCCATTTCACTTATTTGCCAGTTTTATTACCTGAAAACGTAGCAGTGCAAGTTGTACTTCTTGTAATGGTGGAAGTACATTGTTTCATGGTCTATATTCTAAATAATTTTGACCCATCTGTTTGGGTTCCTAAATGCAGACATAGATGGAATAAATGATGTGAATGTCTACAAACCATGTATAGCATTCATTTGGGGAAATGTTGCTTTATATTAATATTCAGTGGTTAAGAGGTGATTATAATATGTAGAGGAAAATGTAGTGTGCAGCTCCCAGCATGGAGTATTTAGGGTTTCTACCATCACAATTTCATGTATTCAGTGGATGCATTTTTTGAGTTTGTTTGTTACAGTGTTGGCAAGTTTAGCCAAGACTGCCTTGATTGTATACTCTTCAATAACTGGTCTTTTCATTAGCTTACAGAGACCTGTCTTTTTGCCAAAGTCCTAAGGAATACTGTTGATTTTACCTTGCCACATTGCTTCTACTCGGCCCATCAGCCTTTACTTTGTAGCTGATATTACTGTTAATGCTAAACTCCTCAGCACTGTGCTAATGCATCATTCAGATACATAGAAAGTGACAGTACATTTGGCTTGATGGACTCAGAGACAGCTCAACTAACTCCATGGAAAAGATGGCCTTATGTTCTTTCTTTTTTCAGCTTCCTAGACTCTGCAACATTTATGTTTGTTCAATGGCATCTTGAATTCTCACGTAGTTAATGAATTAATCAGTTTCCATACAAATTTGCTCCCTCCATCCACTGTGTCCCTTTTAATGAAGAAATTGCTCTGCACATCTCTCTTTATTCATTTTTTTGTTTGTTTTCAAACTGTGCCTCCATCCACCACTATGCTCATAACCATTTGTTTCCTGAAACATGCTACAGTCTTGAACTTGATTATTTTCCTTCAGATGTAAGATCCCAGGATAGAGCTGACAAATTTTACCCTCCATGTTTTTCTGCTAGTAACAAGACAGTAGTGAGCAGTTAAGGCATTTGAAGTTAAAAGCCTTCCTCGTGGGTTGCAAGACCATGGAGCTGCCAGACATGATTTCTCAGTTTTCCAGAATTACACATCTGTTACATTATCCATGTCACCCTAAATTTTCTCCTACGTTTTCTTGTAATCATCCTACAATGGCATTTTTGTATGTTAGACATCTGAAATACAAACGCAAAATCACTTTCAATAATTACTGCTTATACTTCAAACCACTGCAATATTTCCCAGATTTTTTTCTTCTGAGGCATTACTTTGCCATTTTGTATGTGGCCTGGCATAAAACCTTCCCTATATTACTCCAGGTCTGATTTTATTGTTTCTACCATGCTTTGTATAAGATTGGTGCAAATGCTACCATTAACTTTCAAAGATAAATATTTCCTTTTTCCTCTAGTACTTTTAAACCGTCATTTAAACAGATATTAAAAGAGATTATATCACACAGAAAAAATACTTTCTTTTTCTCCAGCACATATAAAGTTTGACTTAAGTAGACATTATCAGTTTCAGCCTGACTCCTTAGTGCAGAGAGATGAAGCCCTTACTGCAACCCATGTGAACGTGGTTCGCCTAGTGTGCCTGGACAGTGGAACAACCAAGGAGGAAGTGAGAAGTATGAAAGATCAGTGACGGTGATTACATGCAGGACACATGGAAAAATGCAATTTCACTGATGGAGACCAGTGAAACCACTTTTTATGCTCGAGGGAAAAGGTCAGCACTGCTTGTTTGCAATGTACCTTGTAGAAGTGAGGAACAACCAG
This sequence comes from Protopterus annectens, assembly GCF_019279795.1. Lineage (NCBI taxonomy): Eukaryota > Metazoa > Chordata > Ceratodontiformes > Protopteridae > Protopterus > Protopterus annectens. The sequence continues at coordinate 1,048,867,383 of NC_056741.1, forward strand.
TTCAGTTAGTCATTACATGTCCCCTCCAGCTCAGCAAGCTGGGCATCTGCAGGAAACATAATAATTAAGCAGAAAACCCTGAAAAAACTCCTAAAAGCTGCATAAATGATAGCCCTTCCTAATGAACCCTCACCTCAATGATGAGGAATGAATAAGCTGATTGGCCACGAGGAGCTGCTTGTTGTCAAAAGGCTGTAAGGCAGAAAGTATGAAAGACAAAATGGGCCAGTTTCAGTATCATCACAGGTAAGAGCCCGTGTGTAACTTTCCTTTTCCCAAGAATGACACAATTTGATATCACTATAGCTGGCTTTATGATGCAGAGTTATTTTTTTCAACAGCACTAGAGGTGATTATTTGGAGTAGAAGAACTAGACACTACAGAAGCTCACCAACAAAAGATGGAAGTGAAAGCAAATGTGTGTGTACCCATGCTGAGGGTGGGAGCTAGAAAAGTTCAGGCATGTGTAGGCCATCTCACAGATGACTAAATGAAGCAGCTCTGCCAACAGGATTCAGGGGAAGTGTCAGCTGGCAACTTCAAAGTAAGTGGGGACAGCAGAAAGCAACTGAATGGATGTAGCTAAATGGAATGGGTGTAGCAGCATTATAGCATGTTCAAATGTTAGCAAGGTTACAATTTTTCATAAATAGCTTATCATGCACTAATGCATTTGATAAATATTCTTCCAGTAGTAACAGAACACATGCCAGACCCACTTTGAGAAACAGAGTTCAGTTCAGACAAATGAGGTAGTTGAATAAGTTCCAGTATAATGCCTTGAAGTCCAACACTTGTAGACAAAGATTTGGTTTCCCCAATAGCATGACACTATTTACTTGAGTAGATTAGTGATGTCAATCTCTTTTTTTTTCAAAGTCTGGCTCAGTACCAACTCATTATATCAACTTTATTGACTATAAACATCTTAGATTTCCAGTTGCGATCAAATAAGAAAAAAGTAACAATGGTTACATTTCTGTAGTTAAGGTTGTTTTAGTTAAACATTGACTAGCCCTGTAAGTCAGATAAATGACTTTTTAACTGTATATAAATGACAGCAGTGGTCACTTACATTAATCTAGAGATTGCCTCTGTACAAACCAGTCATAGCCACTTAAGTGACTGTGTAAACCTCTGAAGTCTAATTGCAATCAAATAAATAAAAATGGTCACAGTAATGCATTTTAACTCATTGCTGTCAGTCATGTAAAGTGAGTATGTGTGTGGTGTCCACATGCACCCTCACTGGATAGATGTGCCAATCAATTGCAGCTACCTATTCAGTCTATAGACCTCAGAGGTCTGCCTGTGATCAAGTTATTAAAATGAATGAATGAATGAATGAATGAATGAATGAATGAATAAGTAAACAGATAGTGGTTACAGTCATGTGTTTTAGATCCCTGTGTCACACATATGCAGAATAGTACATCTCACAGCAAACACCTAGACACATGCAGCTATACACACAACACACACATGTTGGTATGTCCACCATTGCTTGCAATATATTTCAAACTAGTACAATGCAATTCACTGTAATGCAACACACACACACACACACACACACACACACACACACACACGCGCACACACACGCACACACACACACACACACATATATATATATATATATATATGTCAGAAAAATATGTATTAATGTGTGTATGCTTAATGCTAATTTGAAGCTAAATGAGTTAACACGTTTTTCATTCTATTTTATATGCACTGTTTTATATATAAGTTGAGTTTCATATGACACTGAAAAGATGTTTTTTGAAACTGCAATGTGCTTTCTGAAACTTGCAAGATGCCCTCTGACCTAGTAATTGCTAGCACAGCAATATTCATGTTTATGCCTTTTGGAAATGTACTTGAGAAGCAGGTGCTTATCTGCTAGGTCAGGAGAGAATGAATGAACAATGCTATATCCTGTAAATGTAATGATTCTAAACAATCAGCTCTGTTCGAAGTATGAGAACATGTACAGCTGCAGAAGCTTAGAGATAGTGTAGATAAAGGATTATTAGAGAAATGAACTGCTAGCTTTGTGCTTGAATTAACCATAGTACCTTGAATGGTAACATTGCATGTATCTAACCGGTGGTAGCCAAGGCCACGTTGTTTTCTTTAGGAAGTTTCTCACAAAAATTGATAAATCAGCAGAAATTCATGATACTAATTGTTAATAAATGATGATGAAAAGACTTGTGATTTGTTACGTCAGCTTGGTAAGCAATGTCTTATTAGAAAGTGTATAAAAATGAAAGTATTTCCTGTTTCTAGTTAGACAGACTCTGTATTAGCATGTTTTTGTCTCCTTGCTGCAAGATTAAAGTGCCTTAACCTGAACCTACCATGTTTTGATCATTTTTAAAGTATATTTTTCCTTTGACAGTTTGGTCCTTTGGACCAGAAAGTACCTCTCACTCTAGGCCTAGGTCAGAATTGGGCCCGGTGGCATGTACCCATACGGAGAAGCGGCCACATCGGCTCTTCTGTTTTGAAAGACCTCCGACTGAATTGTCGTTCGAAAGAGGCCAGCCACCGTTTCTGATCTGGGATTGGAGGACGAGTCAATGATCCGGTGGATCAACTCACGGAGGGTCAGGTAAGGAGGAATTTACCTTTTTTCTGTTTTAGATCAGGGACTAGTTACAGAACTGTTTTTTCAGGGAGATTTGCATGCGCAGATCAGGGACAAAAAGATTACTGTCTTGTCATAGATCAGGGAATCAGAACAGGTAGACAGTTATTCTAGATAAACTGTGAAAAGGTGTAAAATCATGGTACCACATGATAAGAAGGGTTATGTAACAATTTTTAGCTTAGCTAAGGCAACATGGGAAATCAGTGCATGAAAAGTTCCCGAGACCCGCCCCTAACCGAAGACGCAAAATATATGCAATTACAGCGTGCCGATAATGTTAAGTACTATACGAAATGGGTTGATAAATACAAATTTGATGGTAATTTAGATAAATCTTCACTTATTAAACTTGTCAGACAACTTAAAACAGACGCAAAAGTTCAGCTAAAAAAGCAGTGGCAATTAGGAGTCCCTCAGGCACACAGGTGGCTTGAGGAAGCAAATCGCAGGGAACAAAAGATTAAAAATTCAAAAGCAATGTTCTTAGACAAAGAAGATAATAACTTGGTAATAGCAACAGCCCCTCCTCCGCCCTCTCCGCTTCCCTTACCAGAATATGAAGTGAGTGGACAAGATGATCCACCTCCGCTATACCCAGCTGTTCCTGCAAAATCAAAACCGTTTGTCAAGGATCCTATCGAGACCAGGTCTCGAGCACGTAACTTGAGAGGGGATATTGAATTATACGAAATAAATAGAAATTCACGAGCTATGAGTGAAGAAGAAATATGTCCACTCATAGAAGTACCAAATCCACAGGCAAGACAGGCAGGACAGGATCTGACTCTTCTAGTATATAGACCGTGGACACCGGAAGATATCCGGAAAGCCACAGAGAGAATTCCCCATCCGAAAGTTAATTTTAAAAAATTCTTAGAAGACTTACAGGGCATGAAGTTAAGTTACCATTTGAATGGAGAAGAAGTAGAAAAAGTAGTTAGACAAATTGTAGGTCCAGATTGGCACATGATCAGTGGTAACTGGAATCCCCGTGACACAGAGCTTAGACCACTCCCACATAGTAATGCAGAACTGGACAACAGAGTGAAAGGTCTGACGGACCGAATCTCTGAGAAATGGAAGCCTAGGGCTGATTGGACTTGCATTAATCAGTGCATACAACAAGAAGGTGAAACTGTTGATAGATATTATGCTAGATTATTACAATGTTTTAATAACCATTGTGGAATGCACGTACCTGAAGATCAAACACATGATTCCCCATATGAGCAACAGCTAAAGAATGCGTTCTTAAAAGGCAGTATTACTCCCATTAGCAGCTTTATTACAAAGCACATGGTAGATCATCGTACAAGTAGATTACAGTCATTACTTGAATATGCGAGACATGCCGAAAGGCATTTTAATAGCAAAAAGAAAAAGAAAACTCAAGTATTTGCAGTAGAAGATGGGTCAGAAGTTTTTGTAGTACAAACCGGGAAGAAGGGTAAGAAAAATGCCCAGGGAAACAAACAATCTGATAAACGATCAGAAGATTTTGAAGAAAGGAAGAAAAGGGGTGAATGTTTTAAATGCAGAAAAAAGGGACATTTGGCAAGGGATTGCAGGCTAAATAAGAAGGTAGCTACGGAGGATAAGGAGGGTGAGGAATGACTATATGACAGCCAGGAATCACTGGATAAGAACAAACAGGAAAAGACAAATGCAAATGTGGTAGCAAGCGTAGAGGATGTGACAGAAGGGATAGAGGATGTACATGAATTCATAGACGATGAAGAAAATTAAATTTTAGACTTAGCATTATTGAGCCTAGAGCTCTACTTAGCAGACACAAAACCGGAAGTAACGCTTCTGGTAGAGGGGAGGGAAGTCAAATTTCTGTGTGACTCAGGGGCTTCACGGACCTTGATACATCCTTCCAAACTACCAAAAGATTCAGAATCACCAGATTACATACTAGTAAAAGCAGCTAATGGACAGCTGTATCAGGAGCCACTCTCCCATGACATAGCAATAACTGACCCCATTTCAGGAATGACCCAGAAAAGCAAAATTGTTGTTTCTGCAAAACGCCCAGTAAATCTCTTGGGCAGAGACTTGATGCAGATATTTGGCATAGCCGTAGTTCCAACTATGCAGGGTATGGAAGCACAGCGACAAATGGATACTTTTGTAGTGCGACCGGAGGGTGAAACATATTATTGGTACAGCCAGGACTTAGTTACGACTGGTCCAGAGGCAGTAACCGAAGAACTGATGAATGTAGCCATCAGCAAATCCCCCTCCCTTGACACTGACAAACAGCATTTGTTGCATTGTACTCTATATTACTGTAATAGACCAGGACCTGATAAAGAATATGAGCAAGAGTTGTTTAAAAACCATGCTAATAGGCTAATATTATGAAATTTGTACTGGGACACAGAAGGAAACAGTGTAATAAGCTGTTCATTACCCCAGGAATTTTTAGCACTCTACAAATCTAATCAATTACCACATGTGAGCTTAACTAAAAATAGAAATTTGAAGTGGGCAGACCTAGGAGAAAAAGTCACAAGGTAGGAAAAACAGACAGAGTCAGAACTCTCTGAACAGGGAGTGCAGAAGCAGAAATTGAATAGGATAACACAGACACACCCAGCTGTGCACTCACAGGCAAGTGAGGATAGCTGAGTATTACTCTTACTGGAGGAAGAGGAAAAAGCCTTACGAGACATACCAGAGACTCTCTGGTCAACAGGGAAATCGGATGTAGGACTTATTCGTACAGCAGGACCAGTTGCTATTACGCCAAAATCAGCATTTAGACCTCAGAAAAGACAGTATCCCTTAAGAAAGGATGCAGAGATAGGGATCAAACCTATAATAGCAGCCTTACTTAAGGAAGGAGTCTTAATAGAATCTCCTGATTCACCATGTAATACGCCCTTATTTCCTGTTAGGAAAGCAAATGGGGAATGGCGTATGGTCCAAGATTTACAAGCTGTGAATGACGCAGTTATACCCAGGGCACCTACGGTGCCAGATCCACACACCTTATTGAATGATTTGAAACCTCAACAGAAGTATTTTTCTGTGGTAGATATTAGCAATGCATTTTTCTCGATACCGATACACCCAGACAGCCAACATTGGTTTGCATTTACATTTCAGGGGAAATGGTATACATATACGAGACTACCGCAGGGATATTGTGAAAGTCCAATGATATTTGCACAAGAAATGGCAAGTAACCTGGCGGGATTTATCCCACCGAAAGGTAGTCAGATTTTACTTTATGTAGATGACATTCTGCTGGCAGCCCCAACCCAGCAAGAATGCAGAGAGGATACCATAGCATTATTACAATTTTTAGCTACTCAGGGACACAAGGTAAACAAAAACAAACTGCAACTTTGGAGAAAACAGGTTAAATACCTGGGATATGTAATATCCAAATAAGGCAGAATATTAGATAAAGACAGAAAAACAGCAATATTACAAGCACCTAGACCAACTACCAAGAAGGAAATGATGTCCTTCCTGGGAACTACTAACTTTTCTCGGAGTTGGATACCAAATTATGCTTTGGAATCTGCTCCGCTGACTAATTTGATATTCAAAAAGCCGATGGCAGCACAGGATTTATTACAGTGGACACCAGAAGCAGAATCAGCTTTCTGCAAACTGAAACAACTGATAGCATCTTCCTTAGTTTTAGGATTACCAAACTATCATAAGCGATTTTTCCAAACTGTAGACTGTAAGCAAGGATATATCACATCAGTGTTAACACAACAGCATGGGGACAAACAATGCCCCATAGCTTACTATTCATCACAGTTAGACCCAGCGGCGCGATCCTTGCCCCACTGTGTACAAGCAGTAGTTGCAGCTGCAATGGCAGTGCTGGCTTCAGCCTCAGTAGTATTGTTCCACCCTCTCACATTGAGAGTGCCTCATGCAGTCACAATTATTTTACTGCAAGAAAAAGTAGCATATCTTTTTCCTGCTAGACATCTTTCCTGTATGACTATACTGTTGAGACAACCTCATATGACAACTGAACGATGCACAACTTTGAATCCGTCAACCTTGCTCCCAACCCCTGCAGATGGCAAACCACACTGCTGCCTGCAGGAGATTGAGCAAAAGACACTACCTAGAAAAGACCTTACAGATGTTCCCTTGGATGATGCTTTGGTGACAAACTATGTGGACGGCTCATGCAGGAGGGGTCCTACAGGACAGAACCTAGTGGGGTATGCAGTAGTTTCTGATACCGAGATTTTAGAAGCAAAGTCTTTACCACACAACTTATCTGCACAAGCAGCAGAATTGATTGCCTTGACGAGAGCATGTACCTTAGCAAAAGGTAAGAAAGTGAATATTTTTACTGACAGTCAGTATGCTTTTTCTACTGTACGTGTTTTTGTGCAGCAGTGGAAAAATAGAGGGATGATAACATCTACTGGTGTACCAATTAATCATGCGCAATTCATTTTAGATTTGTTAGACTCTATTCAGTTACCTCAGAAAGTAGCTATTTGCAAATGCGTAGCTCATACCAAGCAACAGGATAGAATTTCAAAAGGTAATGCAAGGGCTGATACAGCTGCAAAACAAGCAGCTTCAGCTTCAGAAGTTTTTCTTTTGAGTGAGGAATTACAACCATCTGAGATTTTAGATTTAGAAATGTTAAAAACAATGCAGACACTTACTACAAATGTAGAAAAACAAAAATGGATAAAATGAGGAGCAATCCTTGAGAAGGGACTGTACATCTCCAAAGAGAAGAAACCGATTGTGCCATCTAACTTGTTTAGATATGCAGCTTTGTTGAGCCATGGGCAGTGCCACGTCTCAACAGGGGGGATGGTACAGTTAGTGAATCGAGTGTTTATGACGTATGGATTTACTAATTACACAAAAAATTTTTGTGCAGCATGCCATGTTTGTAACAAGCATCATGCACAAGGGGCATTGAAATAAAAGCAAGGGAGTTTCCCTACACCACCATATCCATTTCATACTATTTGTATGGATTTTATAGAACTGAACAAATGCGGAAATAAGAAATACTGCCTTGTCATTATAGATATGTTTTCCAAATGGGTGGAAGCTTTTCCAACTAAAAATCCAGATGCAGCTACTGTTGCAAAGGTCCTTGTTAAAGAAATTATTCCTAGATTTGGCATACCGGAAAAGATTTATAGTGACAATGGCACACATTTTGTAAATCAAACAATACAACAACTTAATCGCTATTTCGGGATATCATTGAAAAACCACTGTGCATACCACCCCCAATCTGCAGGATTAGTAGAGAGGCATAATGGGGTGTTGAAGAGTAAACTTAGGAAATTGATTAATGAGACACAAAAGAACTGGGTGCACTGTTTACCTCTGGCACTGTTGAGCATGAGAACTGTTCCAAATGCAAAAGGATTAACTCCTTTTGAAGTTTTGTTTGGGAGGGCATATTATACACCTCAATGGAAACCTCTCATGTCTGCAGAGCAGGAGGCTGACAGTTCACTTGCAGGGTATATGAGGCGATTTTTGAATAACAAATTTTTGCAGTTAAATTCTGTTTCAGATGAAGAGCAAACGAAATCGGAAGCAGCAAAAGCCCCAGGCACCTGGGTCTGGGTGAAGATAGTGAAGAGAAAAAATTGGAGTTCTCCGAAGTGGGAAGGGCCGTACCAGGTACTACTGTCGACACCCACTGCAGTCAAGATCGCGGAGCGAGCATCCTGGATTCATTTGACACATTGTAAACCGGTTAAGAACTTTGAACTGGACAAAAACCTTGTTACTGTTGTACAACGAGAACAAAATGACCAGGTATACAGTAAACAGAGATGCAGAACAACCTCAGAAAACTTGCATGATTATTTTGATAACTATGCTGATAACATTGTTCTTTTTGTTGTGGCCTTTCCTTTTTCCTGCCACAAAAGTTGAACCGATTAAACGTAATGAACCAAACTTAGACTGGCACCCGAACTTTAACACTTATCAGGCAATTACATGTGTGTATGCTGAGACTTTTAATATTTCGAACTGCTGGATCTGCACAGCCATACCAACAGCATATGGGGGGTTATTAATGACTGCTATCCCCCTAGGGGTCAATGAGACCTGGGAAAATTTGGTTTTTGACACAGTATCTATTAAAGCATATGATAAGGTAGCACTGTATTTGCCTGTGACACAAAAGGGAATTGTATGTTTCTACAAGAATGACACAATTCAAGTGGGTTGGAGCAAGTGTAATGTGACTGTACAATATAAATGTTATACCAAAGCAAACAATCTGGGTGGAGCCTGTAGTACAAATTATGACTCATTTCTTAAATCCATGCATGACTCTTGACCAAGTGCAACGTAATCCTGTATTTTTAAACAGTTATCTGTAATAGATAGGAAAATGTTTCATGTTCATGCAGGGCAGTCATTTCGTAACGAAGTAACTACTAAAGTAGAGGATTGTTATTTTGTGTCTGGTAAAAAAGCATATAAATGGTTACCTGAGAATTGGTCCGGTAGTTGTTTTTTGGGGTACCTGGTCCCGGCCATACGACACACTGCAGTCTTGCCTCAGGGAAATATTAGAAATACCCGAGATGTGACCAAGAAAACTGTTAAAAAGCCTGAAAATCCAGTGGGACAAATCGAGGCGGGCTGGAAAGACCATCATATCGTGGGTACCAAATTGACGCACATGGACTTGAGTGACGCTGTTATATCATGGGCTGGCATATTACCTGCATATGGCGCAGTTAAATCAATTTGGGAGCTGCGAAAACTGTCTAAACTTCTTGAAGTGATGAGTAATGCAACTTTCTCTGCACTTGAACTGATAACTGATGAACTGAATGCTATGAGAACTGTAGTGCTCCAGAACCGAATGGCTCTTGACTTCACCCTAGTGGTGAGGGGTGGAACATGCGCTTTAATCAAAGAAGAATGCTGTGCGTATATACCAGATCATCAGCACGAAATTAATGACCACCTTTATACAACAAGTGTCGGCCATGACCAAACCAGGCCCAAACCCTCTGATGGACTTTTTCCAGAATTTGTTTGGGGATGGGGTTCCATCCTAATGAACATCTTGATTGCCATTTGTGTGGGATTACTCCTGATAGGAGCTTGTGTTTGTTGTGGAATCCCCTGCATGAAGAAATTAATCAACGAATTTATAGATATATCAGTTTCTGAGACTATGTATCAGAGTACTGAATTTGAAGAGCTGCTAGAATGTGAAACACTTTCATAAAGTTTTAAACTGAATAACTTTCTTAACTGCAAATCCTGAATGGAAGAGTTTAGGAAAAGAAGCAAACTGTTTATTCTTTTTGAAAATAGAATTAAAAAGTATTAACAGGGGGGAAATGTCAGAAAAATATGTATTAATGTGTGTATGCTTAATGCTAATTAGAAGCTAAATGAGTTAACATGTTTTTCATTCTATTTTATATGCACTGTTTTATATATAAATTGAGTTTCATATGAGACTGAAAAAATGTTTTTTGAAACTGCAATATGCTTTCTGAAACTTGCAAGATGCACTGTGACCTAGTAATTGCTAGCACAGCAATATTCATGTTTATGCCTTTTGGAAATGTACTTGAGAAGCAGGTGCTTATCTGCTAGGTCAGGAGAGAATGAATGAACAATGCTATATCCTGTAAATGTAATGATTCTAAACAATCAGCTCTGTTCGAAGTATGAGAACATGTACAGCTGCAGAAGCTTAGAGATAGTGTAGACAAAGGATTATTAGAGAAATGAACTGCTAGCTTTGTGCTTGAATTAACCATAGTACCTTGAATGGTAACATTGCATGTATCTAACCGGTGGTAGCCAAGGCCACGTTGTTTTCCTTAGGAAGTGTCTCACAAGAATTGATAAATCAGCAGAATTTCATGAGAATAATTATTAGTAAATGATGATGAAAAGACTTGTGATTTGTTACGTCAGCTTGGTAGGCAATGTCTTATTAGAAAGTGTATAAAAATAGTTAGCCAAACTCTGTATTAGCACATTTTTGTCTCCTTGCTGCAAGATTAAAGTGCCTTAACCTGAAACTACCATGTTTTGATCATTTTTAAAGTATATTTTTCCTTTGACAATATATATATATATATATATATATATATATATATATATATATATATATATATATACATACATACATATACATGCTCACCAACTATAACCACTTTACTCCCTGTGTACACCCCAGATGTTTAACTCTGGTTAAATGAATGAACAAATGAATGAATACATAAATAAATAAATAAAGATCACAAAACTGCATTTCACTTCATTGCTGTAAGAGATATGCAGTGCAACACACTATAGCTTCTTACACACATACACACATGAGCGCTCATGCACACACACACACACACACACACACACACACACACAAAAAACTACATAGTACTTACTCACAGTCTTTTTTTTTTCTAGTATCAGTTGAATTGACATAACGGCTAAATGATCATGCAATCTAGCAGTTCACGTTTTATCTTTACGCTTTGATTATATTTATGGTTCTGGTAACAGTTCTCTAAATTACTCATATGCATGTCAAGTGAAAGTGAATGAGTAGGTATACTGTGACGGCTTGATGCCACATTCATGGAAGATTTTTCTGCATCACACCCATGGATACTCAGTTAGTTCCTTCATTCCCTATAACCTTGAAATGGATTAAGCTTATAACTGAAGAATGAATGAACTATGAGCAATAAACCTCACTCTCAATCTCAGAATCAAAGTATGCCAAGATCAGTTACATATTCCATGCAGTATGTTATCACACAAAGAATAATATTAAATTGGTTCTACTATGTGAGCCCTTACACGCATAACAGATTGCAGTAAACAAATTTACATGCTAAACTAATTCACGTAAGGGGCACATTAACTTGAAGGAAAAGCACATAGTGAACATAACCAGCATGATCTCATCTCAATGTAGTGTCATTGCATCATTGCCTGAAATATATACAGTTCTCATTGTAATGTCACTGTTTTGTAACCTTTGCCATTCTTTTTCACTTGTATGGGAGCGCATTTCTTCCTGTGTGGTGTTTTTTTTTTTTATTTATTTTGTATTACCTCATCTTATATGTAAAGGATGAAATTTATGTTCATTTATTTCAAATATGTTTTATCTATAGAATAACAAGAACTAAATACTTGTTTCCTTCCAGAATATCACCACTAAAGCTTCATTTTTGTTCTCATCTTAAAATGACAGGAGTACAGCTAACAAAGTATAAGTATCTTATTCTCTATTCTGGTTTATAAGCAATGCTGGGCTGGGTTAGTGTGAAACAAGCCAGTAAGTCAACAGAAGTCATGCATAGTGTTCTCAGGATTGAAATCAGAAAGTCAAATACTTTTTAACTAAAAAGTTATCAAAAATGTGAATATATATATATATATATATATATATATATATATATATATATATATATATATATTGTTTTAATTTGATTGGGCTACAGCCCAGCAGTCAATTATCATGAGCCACGACTTATCATGGAGAGTAAACTTGTCAAGAATTCAAGAATCCTGCAAGCATTGCTGCTAGGGACTTCAAATGTATACAAGTTATTTTTCTTTCTCTCTCTCTGTTTCACACACACACACACACACATGCACACGCATACAAACACACACACACACACACACACACACACACACACACACACACACACACACACACACACACACACACATGCATACAAACACACACACACACACACACACACACACACACACACACACACACACACACACACACACACACACACATATATACACACCATGCTGAGCAGAGGCTGGATTGTTCATTACTTTCGGAATCCAGGAGACAGAAGAAATAGGCGGTTCTAAAACAATTACGTAACTTCACATAATGACAGAAGAAACTCCTTGATATGATTTTGTTTCTTTCCTCCCCCAAGGAGTATATAAGAATGCTATAGCATGGGGAAGTATAAATGGATAAATCAGCAACTCAGAGAAACGTTTTTCATAACAACATGGGAATGCATTCTGCAAAAATAATTTTTAAGAAAATTAGTCATTATCTTTAATTTGCTTTTGATTCATCTGTTTACGTAGCTATCACATTACCATTCATTTGAGCTCTGCTTGTCTTCTGTTTTAGTATTTTAATGTGGTACCATATGATGTGTCTCATTGAGGTCTATATAACCTGCATCCACAGTCATACTATGATTTTACACATCAACATGAAATACCTTTCTCCTGTGACTCCATGCTTCCGCCAATCCAACAGTATACTTCCTCAGAAGTATTGAACAAGTCTTTTTTGGAAGGGAGGCCATCATTTCCTCAAAAATAAGCTTGAAAAAATGCTCATTTGTACATAGTAGAATAATTTCACTGTCCTCCAATATAGGGCACCTTTACATGACTTTGACATGTCCCATACGAGTTGTTGAAGATTTGTAAGAGGCTCATTTCTTACCTTCTTTAGAAACCAGGGATGAATGCAATGTCAGTATACTGCCAAATTTACTTTCACTTTCAGAAATTGAACAAAGAGCCTAACCTCTATAAAGCATTTGGATTATCTCTGTCAACTTAAACATTCCTGTTATCCAGTACTATTAAAGGTCTGCCTAATTGTTTTTCTTTAAACTGTTATGATATTCCATAGTATGTATTTGCTTTTTTAATAGCAAAATAGTATGCCAGAGACTAAGTGAAGAGTGATTTATACAATAGTACTTTCTTTTTTTTTTACATATAGTGAAGCCCAACTCCCTGAAGACTATTAACTTTTTTCTTTAAGCTTCAGATGTTAACATAAAACATTCCAATAAACATTTTTTAACTGTATCATAGTTTAAACAATCAGTATCAGACAATTTAGAAACAGCAGTTACAGCTTTACCATGGAGTAAGGGGGTTAGGAACCATACCCAGAGCCCTTGGTCAACATTATACACTTTACATATCCTTTCTAATATATGAATGCAACTATCAAAATTATCACCCTCAGTAAATTCTGGAAGAAATTTACTGACCTTTATTGCTTCTGGGGTTAGGTTATTCCTTTCCCCCTTAACTCCATGACCCTGGTGAAGAGCCAGCATTTCCTTTTCATGTTAGCTCTTTCTCTCATTTTCTTTGGCTTCCAAACATCTCAGTCTCCCTTTTTCTTCAGCCTCCAAACATCACAGTCTCCCTGCTTATTCTAATTCCATATGCTTTGCCTCCAGTTCAAGTCTCTTTAACTCCAGATGGATTTTTAAGTCCTCTGAGGAAAAGTTGAAGTCTCCTGTTTCTGAGAGCTGTACATCCCCACTGCCAGAACGATGTTCTTCCGGGTTGCTGGTCTATGCTCAGCTGTGATTAAGGCTGCAATCATTTCTCCTTTAGTCAGGTTGGCATGCACCAGTTCTTTGGCTTGGCACATCTCAACCCACTGGTTCCTTGTCAGTTTGCCATAATCCTCTACTGACATCCTTGCTTGCTCTCCCTGGCTAACTAAACTAACAAAAAATAAATAAATAAAATTATTTGATATGAAACTCAGAATCTCTACTTTGTGGCTACTTGAGAGTACACCTTTTTTACTGACAACTGCTTACAGGCTACAGGAGTTCAATTAATATCCCATCACTGCTCACCAATATGTGACATCCCCAGGCTGGGACAGTAATCAAGGAGCCTGAATCCTCACCAGTGACACTGGAGAGGAAGTGCACTTGGAATATCAATGGATACACTTAGTATTTACAGATTCAGACCTGTGTGTATCAAGTATAATTTCATTAAGAACACATAGGGCACACAGTCAGCCCAGGGTCTGGGTGTCTCTATCTGCTTCTTCCCAGATCCCCAATAAGGCACCCCACTGCCACTGTGAAAAAAATGCTTCATGTCTCTACCCCAAGTAGCAGACATATACACTCTTTGAGATTTAATTTTCACACACACACACACACACACACACACACACACACACACACACACACACACACACACACACACACACACACTCCTCGGAAAGGCAGGTACAGATTACCTTCTCTACCAACTTTGCCCAGACTATAAGGTAAATTCACTGCCACCATTCAGTTACTATAAGGCCCTTAAATGGGTATCCAAGTATGCTGATTGAAGTTAATATTAATACAAATGGAAATGCTGACCAAACAGCAAGGCTTTCAGGAGTAGCCAGAGTTATCACCAAATAAATATGTGCAAATACTCTCAAAATTAAATATTTTCTAAAAAGAAATAGACACAATGAAAAGTTTAAATATATTTAATAATGAATAATAAAAGAACCAGAAAATATTAAATATATATTTACAGTAAGCCACAGAGTTCAAATCACAGGAAATATTACAAATAACATTGATGGACAGACTCATACAAATAAAGAAAAAACAATCTCTAAACTAAGCTTCGCTATATTCCTGACTGAATCAAGGAGAATTACTATTCCCTAATGACTTACTTGATAGAGCAAGGCACACTGAAATACATGAGCAGTCTTTCTAGTCAGTTCCCCAAATCAGAATACTCAATACTTAGAGATCTCCCCCTGTAAAATATAATACCCAGGATGGCTTGCAGAATGACCTCATCTGATCACCTGACTCTAGGTTCTCACAGTAGCCCCTTTCAAACCTGAGACAGAAATTTAGCATATAATGCTACAATACAAATCTAAATGTTTATGGTAGTGCCTGGGGCTTCCCATCTTTTTACTGAGCAAATGAGCAAAGGCTTCTTCCAGACCCACCATCTCTGGTCCTATTCAGCACTGTAGGGTGCCATTTTAATTGTTTAACAGCTCATTTACAGTTCCCTTATTTTTCTTAAAGTAAGCTTGCTGGTTAACCTCTGCTGTCCTAGTATCCTCTATTAAAACATATACATTCAATTCAGTTATGATAATATATGTAGATTTCTTTTCATTCCACCAGGGTGCACTGTTGATAAATTTTAACACAAACCTCACAAACTCATTTTCAACCCAAGCATCTGTACAAATCAGTTTGATATATAAATGACTTAGAATTATTTACAAAATTCCAGCTAGTTGTGTTGGCACAAGTTATACATCCACTGCCCTACTTTTCTTGGCATGGCTGGCAGTACCTCCTATCGTCACATGCCCCATGTAAAAATGCTTACAATTTGAGTTTTCTCCCATTTGTGTTGTGCATATTTGTTTTTGGCATACTAGGTCCTTGTGATTTAGTGCTGAAACCAGTGTGTGTGTGTGTGTGTGTGTGTGTGTGTGTGTGTGTGTGTGTGTGTGTGTGTGTGTGTGTGTGTGTGCGTGTGTGTGTGTGTGTGTGTGTGTGTGTGTCTGTGAAAAATCAATAAGTGCATGCAATCACTCTATTCCACTTATTTACATATCTGCTTTCTATTTTTACTAGATTTCTCATTCTACCTAATTTCAGCATTTCACCTCCTAGTCTGCTATCCTTTCCTTGTCCCTTTACTTCTGCAATACTGTCATTTCTTGTGCTACCTTTGACATCTCCTGTTTGTAGAGCTGTTATTTCCTAGCAGGTAATGCCCATCTTTCATTAAAAAATGTACTTTAAAGTGCCAAAATTAGAAGTATTAAAGTGCAATGTTGCCCACTTTCTCACTAGTCAGATTCCTGTCAAGTTCATTTATGACATAATTTTTAACTTTTATATTAACATCTACTCCTTATTTATAGCTCCATCCCTGAACCTTCAGTATTTCCCAATGTCCCTTTCACTTTCCTCCATCATACTTTAAACTCCTTCCTTTCTTCATTGCTTTAAACCTATTATCCTGCAAATATGTTATTTCTTTTTATCTGTTTCATTTAACATTCTAGTATTGTACATTCCCCAGTCTTATTCTTTAGACTGCTTGAATTTTAAGAAAGGCTGCTTAAATATTCATATTCTGTAACCACATGCCTTTAACATATTTTATTTTTCAACCTTACTTTCTTTAAAGTGGATTAATATCATCTGTAATATCTTCTTTGTCCGATTATTTCTTGTATATAAAATGCAATTTTTTTCTCTAATTTTCTTAAAAAAAAAATATATATATATATATATATATTTTTTTTTAATATCCACATTATATCACTGACCCCACCCTCCAAGCATAGCATCTCCTGGAACATTACCATTATCATCCCTTTTGTTATTTTCACAGTGTTTTAATTTGTCACAATCAGGATAAATAGCCTTTGAAGTTATATATTTTCTAAATTGTTAATGCAGTCAGTTTTTTTTGATGCTACTTTTCTCTACAAATTTCACGGTGGTTTATATAGTAAGCAGAAACTAAATAGTCCAGTTTATCACACTTGTAACAATATCTTGTATGCTCATGGTAGCTGACTGTTTTCTATCTTTTTTTTTTTGCATCAAGATATTTGGGATATGGTATAAACAAATGTCCCTATTCTTAAGTGTCCTGGCCAAGTTTATCCCAATCTGTATATAAGATCCACTTCTACTATAAATAGACCATAGATGCAATGAAAATAACCTTTTCTGGAGAAGTAAAGACATTCATTATACCATCAGTCATTTGTTTGTTGGTTGGCTCCCTATTGTTCGTCCACTTATCACTTACTTGGGTCTTGCTCCATTTCCTTCTGGTTCTCATCTCCCAGTATATCCCTTGAGTGGAAATTCTTTAATGAAGACAAAGGGAACTGACTTTTACAGATTCTTAAAAGATATCCTCCTGGAAAATGACACCACAAACAGAGTATGAAGGGGAAGTGAAGCCTCTCAGTTGGGAGGTAGAGCAGAGGTAGAAACCAGCAGCATCATATATGCTGCCATGAGATAGAAACCAGCAGTGGCATATACGCTGTCATGCAGATTAGTTATAACTTTCACTTGGCCCCACCCCCAATGTGTCCACTCTTTGGTTGTATGGTGGGGTGGACAAAGAGGAGTGGCCTGCTGTGGATCAGACCATTAAGTTACCACACCTCCTTGGACTTTCAAACAAGCCCAGCACAGTGATTGTTCTAAGTTGTGGCCACCAAAAGAGCAGATTTAAAGAAAAATCCATTCATACACCACAGACTGCCCCCATGGATAGGCACACCCATTCTTCCTGCCAACTCCATGAGATGACTGACCTGTTAGTTGAATTCAGGACACCTGTCCTGTAGTCAGGGCTTTATCCTTGAACACAATTAGACTGACTTTCAGCCATGCTTTCTGAAGTATACACAGAGGTGTAGACAGCTTGACAGACTAGTGTACTTTGTATCAGTGTGTACATCTTAGTGTAACTGCTCAAACTGCACCTGACTACTTACTATACCTGAATTATAGCATTATATTTGTGTTGTTATTTTAAAAACCACAGCAACATGTGAGGAGATAGCAGTCCCCAGTGTTAAGGCTGAGGACTGATTTCATTTCCTTCTTATTTGTAAAAAATGAAAAATAAAAACACTTAAACATTACAATATTAACAAACAGCAACAATAATAAACAGTCCAAAACTTCTGATGTTAATTCCTCTTCTAGGAAGGTACTGAATAAATAAATTCAAACAGGCTTAGTCAGCAGAAATAGCTCAGTTTTAATTCATGATTGTTATTTTATCTATTTGTGAGTTAAGATCTGGTTAGTTTCTGAAAAGGTGTCTATTATGCATTAGCTGACAAACCTAGCTAACTAACTCATTAACAAAAACTATGAAAAAAATCAATATCCAGTTTAGAAATCTAGAACTCCACTGCAGTAAACAAAGGACTCCATAGGTAGCAGACAAATAGGGCCAGATTCACAAGCAACTCAGCACTGCTATTGCATGCACATCATGCCATGACATGCACACGACAATGCACGGTTTTGTTTTCATTAAATGGCTCTACATATTGTGAAGAGTCTCCAAATAAAGCAAACAGTACATTATGCTAATGAACGCATGAACAGCTGAATTACATGCAAATGAACTAATCCAATATGGAGGAGCCATTCGGGAAGCTATAAAGTAGCTGTGTAGAGATGGTGCCCTTGGCTATGAACACCAAAACCTATTGGAAAAATAGCCAACATCACACTAAGAAAGAAAAAAGTAATGTTAAGGGCTGCTGCTGCTCTCTTGTATGTGTATGTGCAACAGGCTCACACTATGCTGCTGATGTTGCAGATAGAGCTCTCCCAGGAAAAAAGGGTGTTCAGACCCCAATTAACATATCACAGACTGCATGATATTTAAATTGTAGAGCAATATATGGTTGATAAGGAAACACTACAGGAAATCTGCAACCTCTGCCACCCCCACTTCAGACCCAGGGGAAATCAAGAGGAACTTATACCAATGGAAATTAAGATATGGGTACCATTAAGGATATTAGCAACTGGTACATTCCAGAGACCCACAGGGAATACTAGGGATGTCTCAGACCTCAGCTTCCAGAATATTTCACTAATATCTAAATGCTATGCTGCAACATGAAAGGGAGTACATCTATTTTCCATGCAGAGCAAATGTGAAAGCAAGATCAGTGCAGGAATTCTATACTTTAGCAAACTTCATTGAAATCTTGAGGGCCATAGATTGCACTCACATAGAAATAACACCCCACCTGGTGAACAGAGAAGGACATACATCAACAGGAAGGAGTTTCACTCAGTCAACTGCCAGGTTGTCTGTAATGCCCAAAGGATTATCCTCGGTGTCTGTGCAGGCAACCCAGGCAGTTATCACAGCTCACACATATGGCACACCTCGCAGCTTTACACAAGGTTTCCTAGGGGTGATGTTCCACAAGGCCATCTACTGGGTGCAGGTTATGCACTGGAATTGCAGCTCATGACACCCAACAGAAATACTCATACACCCACAGAATAAGGATACAAGGATGCCTATACTCAAACAAGAAACATCATAGACTGTGTGTTTGGCATGCTGAAGTCTCATTTCCACTGTCTAGACACATTGGGGGGGTGTTCTGCAGTACCACCCAGGCACCTGTGCAGAAATGTTAATAGTCTGTGCCATGTTGCACCATATCATCTTGACAAAATAGCTTCAACAGGGACAACAAGGGCCAGAACCGCTCATCCCTGGACCACAGGCAGGGCCAGAACCTTCCATGCATACAGACGAGGAGTCTGATGGGGAACATCCAGCTGCAGAGGTAGGTGGCAGACATAGGTGTGCACAATATGCTTTTACCCTGGCTAAGAGGCAAAAGGTAGCACACACACTCACCACCCAAGAGTCAAAGGTCAGTGCACACACTCAGCAACTATGAGGCAAATGATAGCACACACAGTTAGCAGCAAAGGAATACACATGACAACCTATGCACATACAAATATTAAAAGTGATGCCATCCAATGTCCACAAATGTTAATTACACATATAATGCCTGTGTATAGAGAGCATCAGACAAAGACAGCCCCGGAGCACCTGACTCCTAACTGTACTAATGACAAGATAAGTTTGGAACCTGTAGTACACAAACATATACACCCAACCCCCTATATACCATGCCCCTCTCATGTACCACTTCTATCCATCTAAAAAGCAACCAAGTCTACAATTTCACTACCTAATCATCCAATACCTAACCACTATCAGCTGTATAAATACCCAGCTACTACTAGAAGGAGACATTCACCCCAACCCCAGGCCAGCAACCTCTGCTAATAAGCCATGCACCCATCACTATCCAGTAAGCACAAACCCACTGACTTACTGATACTAAATATGAATATCCACAGTATCATGAATAAAATAGAAGACCTTCACACTGCCATATCCTTATATAACCCTGATATTATTCTTATCACAGAGACATGGCTTAAACCACATATTAAAGATAATTCCATCACCCCACCTGGGTATAACATTCTCAGGGCAGACCAGCTACATAAAAGAGATGGAGGCTTAGCTCTACTTCACAGAACTAACCTACAACTCCAACTCCTCCAAAAAGATTCCTCCAACTTCAGCAATGCAGAGACTTTATTTGCAAAGCTCTCCCTTAACCAACATAAGCACCTAAACCTACTGGGTATCTATATACCCACAGGTGACAACCTAACCACCCTAGAATCCAAACTTTACTGGGCCTCATACTCCTTCCCTCAAGAAACTATAGTGTTAGATGATGTAAACATTGACTGGAACTCCATCCATTCTTCCACCCCTACCCACTACTATAACCTATATAACTTCACCCAACTTGTAGATACTCCCACATGCATTGATAAGGCCACAAAAAGCAAATCTATACTTCATTGGATCCTCACAAATCAACCAAATACTGCCCATCAATGTGTCACCCTACCAAACTCTCTGAGCAACTACAGCCCCACTTTTATCCTTAGGTAAAAACTTAAAATAATTAACTCTCCCTCCCTTCTACAAACCTGCTCTAGCAAAAATTCTCCTACAGACCACTTCATAAGAGCCTTTAAATATTGCAACTGGTCTCCCATCAAAACCCTTTCATTAGATAAAGCAGTTGATTACTTCAACTCCACATTCCTAAATATCCTCAACCAACGATCCCTCTTAAAAACTATCAGGATACGTAGCAACCCCACCCCTTGGCTCCAGAAAACCTCAAAAGCCCTACTTACAGCCAGGGATAAAGCCTGGAAAACCTGGCGCCACACCAGATCACCCACAGCTAGGCAAATTTTTCACGAGCTCCGAAACAAAGCAAAAAAGCAGGTTAAGCTCGATAAACAAAATTACTGTATCACTCAACAAAACAAATACAGTACCAAACTTCAAAAATTCTGGACAACAATAAATAACATCCTACAGCCCGGAAGAAGCACCACTCCCGCACCCAATATAACAGGTACAGACCTGGACATAGACTCTAGCTTTAATAACTATTTCACCTCCTCAGTACTCAAACTCTTAAACAAGATCACTTCCTCCAACACCACACCACCACCTCAGGCTCAAATCAATTCCATACCTTTCACACTTAAGTCTGTTCCTACCTCTACTATCCAAATCTCCTAGCCAGACTCAAACCAGCCACCCTTGCAGCTGATAACCTTCCTACCGAATACCTGCAAATTGCATCCACAGCTATAGCCTATCCCATTTCACTTATAATAAATAGATCCATCACCAAACACACCGTTCCAGTCCTGTGGAAAACCTCATATATCATACCACTCTACAAAGGTGGCCCTTCCCTAGACCTTTCCAACTATCGATGAATTACAATTCTCTCACCCCTCTCTAAGATCCTAGAAAGATGTATTCATCACCAGTTCCTCTCCTATCTCCTCACCAACAACCTTCTCTCCTCAACCCAACACGGATTTCGCCCATCTCACAGTACCACCACTGCCCTACTCAAATTCACCAATGCTATAAACTTCCACAGGAATCTAGGCAAATTTGTCTCAGCTACCTTCCTAGATTTATCCAAGGCATTTGACACAGTCTCACATAATAAACTACTGTCTTATCTCTCTGACCTTAACCTTAACAACCCCACCCTGCTCTGGTTTAAAAGCTATTTAGATAATCGCCAGCAATCCGTCAAATGGCATAACTCTCTATCCCCCACTCCCAACTTCCTTAGGCGTGCCGCAAGGATCAATCCTAGGACCCCTTCTTTTTAATATCTTCACAAACCAACTCCACTCAGCTACCTCTAAAGCCGACATAGTCCAATACACTGATGACACAACTCTCATATGTTCTGCACCCAACATCCAACTTCTCCAACAAAACGTGCAAGAAGCCTTCTCTGAAATAGAGAACTGGCTTAACAACTCACAACTCATAGTAAATCCCAAGAAAACACAAGTAATGCTGTTCTAATCTACTAAAATGAGCAGCCTTACCTTCTCTATACTCTCCGTCAACAAAACCCAAATCACCCGTCACTGAGGCTAAACTCCTGGGAGTTACCATTGACCAGCAACTCAGATTCACAAAGCACATATCAGCAACCATCACTAAAGTACACAAAAAGCTAGGATCCCTCTATCACTGTAAAAGTTATCGAACCACCGAATCTCGAATTGCAATAGCCAGGACCCACCTCCTATCTACTCTACTTTATACATCCACAATTCTAACTAATCTTTACAAAACTGACCTTAATAAACCTTCCATCTGTTACAACAAAATCGCTAGATTCACTACCAATGCCAAATCACCATCCCACCACTGCCTTTCCCTACAAGCCTTGCACTGGCTTGAATTATTGAACCTGTTAAGGTACCATCAACTCAGCCTAGCTCATCTAATTCTGTACTATCACGAGAAAACTCCTGACCTGACTGGCATGCTGATCTTCTACAATTCAAATAGACAATTTTGTTCCTCCAACAAAGCCTTAATCAAAACCATCACATGCAAAAACAACTCTGGGGAATCACTATTTGCCCATGAAATAGCATACATATTGAACAACCTTCCCCCTGACCTCAAACTGCAAAACTCCACACCCTCCTTCAAAAGCCACCTTAAAACATACCTCTTCACCAGCCATCTATGCACCTGTAATTGACCCCCCTGAAGCCTCGTCCACTTAATATTTATTCACCCCATCTGTCCTGGACAACACAAACACACCATCTAACTATACATATCCATGTGTGAGAAAAAAACCTATATATGAGTGTACTTATGTGTGTGTGTGTGTGTGTGTGTGTGTGTGTGTGTGTGTGTGTGTGTGTGTGTGTGTGTGTGTGTGTGTGTGTATGTGTGTGTGTGTGTGTGTGTGTGTGTGTGTGTGTGTGTGTGTGTGTGTGTGTGTGTGTGTGTGTGTGTATATAGCAACAACAATTGTTAGCTGCTAATGGCAATCAACTGTTTCTGATTTCTCTGACAACAAAAAGAAGCAATACTGAAGTGGATGTTTTCTCTGAAGTGTTTGCACTTTGAGACCTATAAGAATAACCTTAAGAACATTGACATCCTTGTTGTAAGAGAACACTGTCCATCCTCTGATTAAAATCTGTATGAAATGCTGATCAGGTATATTACTCGTTAAATCAAAGTGGCAAATAAAGATCAATGACATTGCATTTCTATTGTTAGCTGAGAGGAGGAGGAGATGGTCAGAAAATAAAGAGAAGAAGTAACTAGCAGTGTTGGCAAACTGTCATTAAAATGGTGCAGATTGTTATTAGTGTAAAATATCAGTCAGTATGACATTAAGCTAGACATATTTAAGCAAATGACAAAGTAGCATTTTGTAGTCCTGTGTCAGTGGCACAGAGGGATAAGGAACATTGAGTGCATGTTGTTATTGCACTGTGTTAAGAGTTTATTTCCAGATAATGTGGTGTCTAACAGAGTTAATGCATATTTTTCTGAGCATATGATCAGAATGTACCACATGCAGACCTAGGAAACATTACACGCCTGCCTTTTCATATTTATTACCCTATATGTGTTAATACTGACAATTGTATATTACTTTTGTGTGTGTGTGTGTGTGTGTGTGTGTGTGTGTGTGTGTGTGTGTGTGTGTGTGTGTGTGTGTTCCTCATTTGCTCTCATTTTGGTAGAGGGCACTGTTGACTGGCAGCATTTTGAGGCAATGAATGAAAGTCCACTGCCCAAGGTGCAAACTGAGAAATGTAACTGGTTTTGCCATCAGTATCGCATTACACATTCGCATAGGTGTACTTTGCTACAGCACTCTAAGACAAAATTGTTGTGTGGAATATAAATTGTTACATATGTTCTTTTGCCTGTGTAATGTCAGCATTGCTTAGCAGAGTGCAAACAGGACTTGCAGTTGAAGGAACCCGAACAATTTCATTTCTGTTATCTTCATTTGCTTTCTCTGTAGCACAAGGTATATGTGTTGTGTCTTTTATATCACACAGGTGATCCAGGATTCAAATCAAAGTAACACTTTTTTTTTAAATAGGGTGTCAGAATACAACTTCTAACAATACATTGATTAGGAAGGCAACACTACATTCAAATGGCTTTCATTATGTTTATTACAAGAAATTTATCATTAATGCTTTGATAGATACATTTTTGTAAGTAGCATATCTCATAAATGGTTTACTTATGAAACAGTTGAATGTGTGTGTAGTTATTTAAAATAAATAATTATGATAATGAATTAAAAATGCACTTGCATATCTATGATGGGCAGAATACTTAAGTTAAAATCACGTTTTTTCCCCTGATAGGCATTTGTCTGTAATAAATGGAGGTGAAAGTAAGTTCTCCTGTAGCACTGACAAATAAACATCTTGCATGAAATGTATGCATTATTTCTTCCCTTAGGTTTGATTCCCAAATTGGCCAACTATCCTTTTACAGTGTGTAATTTCAGAAAGTTGTATGCCAAGTTATCCTATTTAAAGTCCAAAACACCAAGGATAACAAGCCAAGCCATTGAGGCTGTCAGTGTTAAGCATCTGAAAAAGTGAATATGTTCAGCATCACACATGGCAAATCTCACTGCCATGTCTCATGCCTTTGTTGCTGTTTGACAAAGAACATTTTGTCTTGCTTACAAGTGCCTCTTTGTGCTTACCATCACACAAATGCAGTTTACATGGTTATCCATGTTTGTGTATTAGCCATTACAATACTGGAATTTGGCACCAGTTCATCCTTAGAGCTGCTGCTTCAGTTCTGCAGGCATGGCTGGTGCAGGAGATAATGGTGCTAAATTTAGAGAACAGAGGTGGGGTGTGTAGAAGTTGAGGATTTGTGTAGCACTCCTTGTGAAACACTACAGCTGTAAGCTGTTGAAGCGGGACCACACTGGTTCTCAGTATAGGACTGAGACCTGGAAAAGTGTAGCCAAAGCTGTCTCCAGTGCAACTGGCATCCCACACACTGGACATAATTTCCCTCACCACCACAGTGACCGAAACAGTGCAACATGGACCTCCTTAGCAGATGGGAGAATGATTTTAGGACTGCTGATGTCCCACCATTGTGTAAGTATACTGACCAATCTATATTACAGTACCCAGGTAACAGTGCTATTTAAAATGCTTTCATGTCTCTTGTTGTCTTCTTCTGTTTTGTACAGCCTCCAAAGATATTGCAGTGAACTGTGAGGTGCACCAAGAGAGGTTAACTTGCCTAAGGGAGGCACAGAGTATGTAAGTATCAGGTCTTACTGTAAGATTAATAGCTATTGTATTTGTATGTCATATGGCAATACTGTAATAAATAGTGGTATCTATATCATAGCAGTGCAGTTGATTAATGGTACAAGAGATTAAGACATCATCATAGCTGGATGTGGCAAAGCTGTATAGACTGAGTAATCATGACTGTTCATTGTCTGAAATTAAATAGCCATGCGATATGCCATGGATCTAATTCTCTCTTTCTTTCTCTCTTTTTTTGTGGGGGGAATATTTTATATGTCTAAAAAATGTTCTGTTGTCACACATTTTGTCTTATAAAACCTGATGCAGCAAAGAGAGGTAGACCGACCATTGCAGATCAGCCCACCATCCCTCCACAGGTTGCAGCAACAACACTCAGCACTTCAGGGTTTCAACCTGTTGGTGATTCCTCCTCAGCCCCTATCCTATCTGCCACATCCATGTCAGGCAGCCCTACCCCAGCAGTTGGTGTACCACCATCCTCTAGGACTAGTATTGGTGGAGGTGGTGATTTTCCCATCTACAAAGAGCTGACAGGACTGGTGGAAGGTATTAATGAAAATGGACTTGGTGCCCAATTCACCTGTGTCAGAAAGATGCTTCATCACATTGTGAAGAATATGCTATGTCAGATAGTTACACAGGAAGCTGAAACAGGACAGAGTGATGATAGTTGTGAGGGTAAGGACTAGATTCTCACTGTTCACAGGCTTGCTGTGGGTGCACCTCTGATGCCCCGTACCTATCCCCAGTCATGGTGTCCTTCAATATTTTGTATCTATCACTATCTTTGTCTGCCTAGATTGTTCTGTATGTCTGCACCTGCTTCCTCACCTAACTGACCCTCTGCATAGAGGATGGCAGAATAAAGGCAATATTTTGCAACAGTTACTAAAACAGTTCTTTGACTACTGGATATAACAAAGTACTTTTTCTTTAGAGTTTTAAGCCAAAATTCTTGAAAGAAGAGTTCTCACATTGTACAATCATGCAAAAGGGGAAGGCAAGCAGAACATTTCATTTTTGAGCTGAGTTTTGGAGCTAACATAGAAAGATAAAATAAAACATGTAGAACACCACTGAATACCCCTAAACACTGGTACTTCGCTGTCCCATTTCAACTCATCAAGGTATCATCACACATGCAATAACACTTTGCCATCTTTCATGCAAATACATTTCTCAGCATTGCACTTTTGCAAGTGATTTCAAACAAATGTATTGCTACTGGATGATATTACTTCATTACATGGAAACTGTGTAATGTGCTGATATGAAATGCATTGAACTGTGTGGTTAATTGACCACTTCATTCTAGACAGTTGGCTCTGCACTGCAGCACTAACACTTACAAATGATATACAACCACATTCAGCCTGGACATACAGAAATCATCACATTTTATCCAAAAACACACCAACAGTCAGGTTCCACCAATGTTCTTTATTCCATCAACGATCTGGTACCTCGGCTATTCGCCTTCAAAGGATCACATTACAGGTTTCAAAATGAACTCCTTTTATACTCTATAACTAATTGATTAATTAATAAATTAATTCAATTATACTTCATGATTTTAAAGTGATCTCTGTATATAAAATATAGAAATATGACATTTACTTATTTAGTCTGTTTAAATTATTTTAAACCAATTATATTATAAACCATTTATACTTTTATAATATAACCCTTCAGCACATACAAAATTCATTAAATATATAAATATATGTAGAAAAATCACTACTCCAAAAAATAAATATACATATAACAAACTTAATTGTTTCGTTATGTACAAATATTATTAGAATTAAATCCATATTAATGAATGTGAATAATTTACTATCCTCATAATATATTTATATATCATCCACTAAATTTTAGCAAAAAATATTAGTAAGAAATGTATGTGTGCAAAAATATACCTATGTGCTTTATTACAAGCCCAGCTCCTGATTTAAACCAAATGGTTTCAATGTTTTATATTTGAGTATCATTCTTGTTTCTAATTCTAGTAGTTTACTCACTACATCATCTCCTTTGCAGACAAAAGGTTTCCCCAATACACAATATCTCAAACTATCACTACAACCATCATGAATGTCCATGAAATGCTTGGCAACCGGACTAATAGAATTTAGATTTCTTATGTCCTTTAGGTGTTCTAAAATTCTAATTTTTATCATTCTTTTAGTTTGTCCTATATACCAAATGTCCTTGCATGAGCAACCTAATATATATACTACACTGGTAGACTTGCAGTTGAAAAAATATTTCGGAATATGAGATATATTATTAATAACTTCAAAATTACTCACCCTATTACATATGCTACATGAACCACATGCAAAAGTGCCCACCCTAATTGGTGTAGATTCAATATGCTGTAAAAGATTGTTATTTAAAATTTCTCTCAAATTTTTTCCCCTTTTGAATGAAAAATTAACATAATTAGGGAATAGCTCACCAATACTATCATCTTCACAAATTATATACCAAAATTTTCTAACTGCTGAGACTAATATATCAGAAAAGGGAGAAAATTTGGTTATAAAGAATACTTGATCAGCATTATTCCTTACACCAATTTCCCTTTTATTGAAATAAGTTGTGATATTATCCCTACTACTTTTTAATCTTATATTATTTATCACACTATCCCTACATTTCAATAATTGATTGTATTCATAACCCCTTTCCAATAGTCTCATAAATACTGTATGTAGTTCTTCATCTATATCTTCTTTAACACTGGTATGAGCCCAAATTCTTTTAAATTCCCCATATGGTAGGGCATTTATAAGATGCAAGGGGTGCATGCTTGTAGCATGTAGGAACATATTAACTGAAGTCTCCTTCCTAAATGGCCTAAATTCAATTTTACTATCCTTCTCAAATAAGGTCAAATCTAAAAAATTGATCTCATTTCTATTAATCTCATACGAGAATTGTAAATTATGTTCATTATTGTTAAGAACTTCAAAAAAATCCAAAAATTCAGATATGTCCCCCTTACAGATGAAAATAAGATCATCTATAAAACGCTTATATAGAACTACTTTGTTCCTAAAAAAATTTGTCGAATAAATGAATTTTTTCTCAAAGTAGTCCATATAGATGATGGCATATGATGGTGCATATGCTGCACCCATTGCAGTGCCCTTAACCTGCAAATAATATGCATTACTAAACAAAAAGTAACTGTGAGTTAAACAAAACTCCAATAGAGTAATGATAAAATTCGTTCTCGGTCCCTCACCCATCATATTTAGTATAGATTCCAAGCCCCACTTGGTACTAATATTGGTGTATAAGGACTTAACATCGACAGTGACCCAATAATAGTCATAATCCCAATTCAGATTCAAAATATTATTAATTAAATCCTGTGTATTCCTAATATGAGCTGTTACCTTATGTAAATACATCTTTAACTGAGAGTCCAAAAACAAATTAACACTTTCCAAAAAAGAACCAATTCCCGAAATTATGGGTCTACCTGGAGGTTCTTCCAAATTCTTGTGAATTTTAGGTAATGCATACATAATAGGTGTTCTAGGTTTTTGGATATATAACTTCTTAACATCGGTGTGCGTAAAAAATCACATTTTATCCCTCCTGCAATGGAGCATTAGGTATTGTTTGGTATTGACTGGCCACATATCATCATAACCTGATGACCCATGAATAATTCATTGTCCATCCTGTCTTTCACAACTGTGCATGTGTCATATACACATGACAGGTAAGTATATGTCACTCTCAGTTCTGCAGTATGCATTAATTACAGCATAGTTGGCATACGTCATCAGTATGTACTGTATGTATTATAGATCATAACATTGATCTTACTCCATCATATCAATCAATATGGATTTGTACAAAACCTTCAACATCACAATATCTTCTCTGACACAGAATTAGATGCTTATCCGATCTGTACTTTACTGTCAGAGTGTAAGTCAAATGTCTGCAGTGGTGTTTGCATTAAGTACTGTGTAGCTCGATAAGTAGGGTGTTTTATTCTCATGGCAGTCAATGCCTGTGCATTTGTGAATGGCATTGTGCAGATATGATCTGAACTATTGCTGTCCACAATACAGCAGTAACCTGGAGTTAGTTTTAAACCTCAGGCTGAGAGCAATTCAGTTTTAGACCCTTCTCAAAGCATTATCTTCACTGCTAAACCGCACTGATATCATATTGTAAAATGTGCACTCTGACAGTGCAGAAGTGCATAAGTGAGGCTTTTGTGGTGGCACTTGTGTTAAGTACTGTGTTCTTTAGATTTGCATATCTAGTTAGATAGAGGGTTCTATGTACTCTAGACCTAATTTTAAACCTCAGGGTGAGTCTACATCAATTTCAGACTCTTCTCACAACATCATCTTCTATGCTAAACTGCATTAATGTCATCCTCTGTAAAGTGCACTCTCACACTGTATAAGACAAACTTCTGTAGTAGCACTTGTGTTAAGTACTGTGTCTTCTAGATTATATAGTGAGATAGGTAAGGGGTTCTTATCGTACAGCAGTCAACTTGTGTCTGTGTATTGAGTTGTGTAACCATGACCTAACTACTACTAACATTAATAAAATAGTAGCCTGGTGTTAATTTTATATTGCAGGCTGTGTCCACATCAATGTCAGACCCGTCTCCCAGTATCATCTTTTCAGAAACACAGCTATGATGTTATCCTCTATAAAATGCACTCGCACAGAGTAGAAGTCAGACTTTTGTTGTGGTGCTTGAGTTAAATACTGTTCCCTTTAAGTTGCATAACTAGATTGGTAGTGTGTTCTAATCTCACAATACTCAACTTGTATGTGTGATGATGGGCCTATTGCATCACTGTAGGATTATTTCAATAGCTGTGGTCATTTGATTCCAACTCATGAGAAACATTTACGTGATGAGATCAGTCCCATATCCTCTTTCACTCTTCCACAAACATACTGTCTGTAACACACTAATAAGGTTATCATTTCAATAATGCACTCTCACAACACAAAGTTCAGACCTCTGCTGTGGTGCATATATATAATATTCTTGTATATAGATTATGTCAGTTGATAGGTAGGGAGTTCAAATACAGCAGTAAATCTCTCATGATGTGTGTGTGTGTGTGTGTGTGTGTGTGTGTGTGTGTGTGTGTGTGTGTGTGTGTGTGTGTGCATGTGCATGCGTGTGTGTGTGTGTGTGTGTGTGTGTGTGTGTGTGTGTGTGTGTGTGTGTGTGTGTGTGTGTGTGTGTGAATATAAATGCATTTCAGAGTGTGTTACACCTCTTAGTATTGACAACATTTAGAATTCCACATAACTATACAGGTTAATTTTGCACACACATCTCCTTTACATGACACAACCGATGTCATCCTTTTAAAGATAGGTAGGATGTTCAAATATAGGAATGACTGTCATCTGTGATTGGGTGCTTCTTCTTCCAACTGTGCAGAATAAGCTGCAAATGCATATATGAGGTATATCTAAACAGTGTTCAGTGCAACCACTTCTTAGCGGCAACATGAGGGTAACTGAAATATTGATATCATCCACTGAAATGTGCAATGTCACAGTCATCAAATAACTATGTAGTTGTCCTTGTGTTTCACCAAACTTTCATTTACCTCTATAGTTAAAATCCCAATGTCACTGCTTACAGTCAATGTACATGTTAACAGTGTTGTCACCCACATGTGCTATGTTCATATGTAGATCTTTTTTCCTGTTACAAGATTTTATTCTACATTTCTTTTGGAAAGGCTATATTGAAGTCCAATACTGTCATTTGAATAGATTGTCATTACATCCCAGTTGTAGCAAACACCTCCTCAGGACTGAGGACATAAAACAATATAATGTATGTTGTTACCTAAGTAAGGGATGTGTTCCAGTATGGGATTATATCCACAATGGGCATAATTCTTGGTCTGCTGTCACAGTCACAACAGCAGGGTGTTACAGGTCTGTTTGGGTATTCCTAGCATCAGGAAAGGTTGTCTGACAAACAGCAAGATTTTTTATAAGTAGTTACAGGGACACATATTACTTGATTCATACACATGATATAATGCTTTCACATATCTGCACATATGACAATTGATGATGCACATATACCAGGGTTGAAGGTTGACACAAAGGGTAGGAGGTTGGCATTATGGTTAAGGTCTTTACATTGAAAATACAAGGTGCAGGATTTGATTCTCACATGGGGTAATTGGCTAGACTTATTTATTTATTTACTTATTGACATTTGTTAACTGGGTTAGTCCAGCTGGGCCAGGAGCCCTTTTTCAGTGGAGACCCGAGGAGAAAAGCTCCAGTTACATTCAGACTTAAAATAATCCCTAGGGCAATCAGTCTAGCATAAATCTATAAACCATGGCAAATTCATTGATCCCACTATGGTGGTGATTTTAGCAATTTTTAAGCAGTGTTCCAAACCAGCACTGACCTGTTGTAATCATCTGAATCCTTAACTGTTCTGCAGGAAAGATATCCTCTGCCAATGTACTTTGTACATATATAGTAGCCTACCCCATCAACTTTCATCACATAGAAGTTATGGACAGATAAAGTACAGCCGACTGAATGACTTCACATAGGTGGAGTTTAAAAGTTGTGATAACATTTCCACTGTGGCGAATGTGAGTAATAGCCATCATGTTATTTGGAGGAGTTGTACAGTTTGATGTTCACTTCTAGCACTGGGATTCATTTTGTGTGAATGTGCTTACCTCACACAATAAACTTTACACCATGTCAGTGTTATACCTTGATATGTTACACAAACACATGTGAATGTACCAGTGGATTTTCTGAAATTACACATTTGTTTTGCAAATGTAATGGTAAGAGTGCTACCTTGACACATGCATTAAGTACTGTAGTGTACACGTGAGTGCTCTAGTTATTGGGTGGTATGTGTACAGACATACAGAGAAGTTGTCCTTGACCATGGAACATTGATATAGGACTGTTCACCTTTGTGTGCACTTGAGCAATCTCATTTAATTTGCCATCAGTATGGCATGCTGTTATGACATTCATTATTAGGTATCCTATCTTAATTCACGCATTAATTTCAATTGTCATAATACCCATTGTTACCTCCTGTGCAGATGCCAGCAATACACAGCTTTGGGGAATACATTGCATTATGGTGTGGGGTTTGCATCTGTTGTTATCTGTCAACACAATAACTGTGTCAGGCAGTTTGTGCTGAGGGATGTATTTTAGTGACCTTAGATGTGAGATCACTTTTCACAGTAATTCCAAATGAACAAGGAATCATGACAATAAAGAACTTTTTAATCACACTATAGTAATTACGGCCATGCTCATTTTGAGTTGATTAGTTATTTACTTGAGATGATTCTGGAACATAATGTTTTTGTTTTTGATGAACAATTTTTTCATCAGTGTTCTGGCATAGATTTGGACACTCTGTGTGCCAAAAGCTACTCCAATGCAGTTCTAGCATGGTGGGAGACACGATTTGTTATGAAATGGAAGTGGTGGGGTATATGTATTCCCTTCTTTAGAAAGTTCATGACTGACCTCTTTTTGATACAGTGTGGTACTGAAAAAGGTTTGCATGAATTCCTGGAATATTTACATAGTACAACCTCATTTCTGGAGTTTACTATGAAGTCATCTGTGTGTGAGATTGTTTTTTTTTTGATGTAAAGATGTTTATGACTCAGGACAATAAGCCTTCGACTAGTCTGTTTAGAAAGGAATGTTATTGTTTTGTTTATATACATCGGAATAGTATGCACTCCTCACATATATTTCGAAATGTTATTAAGGGGCAAGTCATGAGGGCATCAAGACTCCACTCTGATGAAATTGATTTCAAGAATAGTATGTGTGTTCTACACAGTGATTTCATGAAGAGGGGGTACAAAATTGAAGAAATAGAGAAGGGTATTAAGGAAGTCACTATGCTAAGGAATGATAGGGTGAAGACTTTTTTTGCTACACCAATTAAAGATAATGTTAGGAGTATTAGAGTCAGTGAGAGTTCCACTCACTTTTAGTAGTGATACAAATGCACTTAGGAACATCATTTCTAAAAAATTGGCATATCTTACTTATGGATCCCTCTATATCTGAGATAGTTGTGGGTACCCTACTTTTTATTACAAGAACAAGACAGATTTGAAAAGGTTACTTTGTTACCTGAAAAAGCACAACAATAGACATTTTTGTTTAGGTACCCATAGATGCAGAAAGTGCAATGTGGGGGATTTTTTTAGTACTGATGCAACATTTTTTCATCCTGATATGAGGCGAGAGTTTCATTTTTCTGTTTCAGCTGATTGCAATACCATCAATGTGGTGTACCTCACTTTTTGTGAGGTATGCTCTTCATTTTATGTTGGCAAAACAAGCCACAAGTTTAAAGAAAGGGTCAAAGACCATCTTTATTGTATATATAAGGGGAAGATGGTTAATGCCCTAGAAAAGCATGTTAATACATTTGGAGCTAACCACACTGTTAAGTTTATAGATACAGATGTGGTGGGGACTGACACCAGATTGGGGGATGTAGAAAATGAGACTGAGTTAAGGGAGATTAGATGGATAATCTCACTACAGTCACATAAAGGCCATGGATTAAATGAACATATCCCCCTAAGCACAGTTTTAAAATTTAGATGTTTAAGGAACAAGTAATTTCTGCACACTTATATGATGTTCTTATTTTTTACATTTTTCTTTTTTATATATTTCTTAGAAGTATGTTTTTTTTGTTTCATGTTTTATAGAAATCTGGTAGCTGTATCTTTAAATATGTGATTCCCATAATTGGCTAGTTATGTAACAGGTAGTGATGTAATTCTATTTAAATGTGGATGTTGTATGTTCTCACTTTTGGTCTGAAGAAGCTATTTTATATAGTGAATGCGCTTACCAGTTTTACTACTAAAATCGTTCATTTTTAAGTGGTGGTTGATTTACTTGGTCGTGTTTCTGTGTGTGTTTGCTTTTCTTTTGCTTATCTTAGATTGATTTCACACCACACAAATAATTTTTTGGGGCTTTCTTTGCTTGCTTTGATATTAAAATCTGTACCTATGTAATGTTATCTCTCCTTGCTGTATAAATAAAAGATAGAAAGATGTGTGTTCAGACATTTGCTGTTAGTGCAATTCTTCTTCTTCTTTCAGCTTTTTCCCGGTTAGAGGTTGCCACAGTGGATCACCTTGTCTGCTCATGACTGGCAGTGGAGTTTTACAGTGTCAAGTTGCCAGCCCGGCACCCAACCTTCCACAGAAGGCACACACATGCACACACTCACACCTAGAGCCAATTTTGAGTGTCCAATCCACGTGCAGCATGTCTTTGGGATGTGGGAGGAAACCGGAGTACCCGGAGGAAACCCATGCGACCACAGGGAGGACATGCAGACTCCGCACAGAAGGCACCCCAGCCGAGGATCAAACTGGAGAACCTCTTGCTGTGAGGCGGCAATGCTAACCACTGCACCACCGTGGCTGCCCTATTTGCTGTTAGTGCAATAATAAATCAAAAATCTCAACTTGATTTTTTAACTCTTTATCATTGCCTGGTTTGAGCCTGTCCCTAACATCCATTCAAACATAAGCTTTGCTTGAGCTTTTTTTAGAGCATTCTATTATAATTCCTTTCCCATTTAAATGTCCTTCACATTGATTCTCCTCCTTCTTCATTGTACTTAATTTACCCCTCTACTTTACAACACCCATAATGCTGGCTGTCATTTCTGTTATTGACACTGTAAGCTTCTTTAATACATATGCTTTTAAGGTTTGTGTTTTGCCAACTACTCTATATATAATATAATTTATGTATTGTCTTTATACCCTCAACCAACTATGATATATATATATATATATATATATATATATATATATATATATATATATATATATATATATATATATATATATTTGCATTCTGTATATAACATAATGTATTTATTGTGTTTACCCTACGCTGAGACTAAAATAGTGTCAATGGGATTAGTACACTATCCTGGTTAACAAATTCAAAATACAATAAAATAAATGAGTTTCTTGTGCCTACAAGTTTGATCATAATCACTCCATTGTATCTTCTGCTGAACACAATCTATTCTTCATCCTTTAGTATTCGCAAGAACCAGGCTCATTCGACTCTCTCTCTCTCTCTCTCTCTGTCTATCTCTCTCACTCTCTCCATATTTTTGTAAACCATTATTCTCATCCATGTATCTTTGCTGTCTCTCTCTCTTTCTTGCTTTTGGTATATATAACAGTTTGACCACTCTGGTATGACCAATCAACAGACTTCATTCTTATAGAATCACTCAATAAGCAGATAACCTTTTGCAACTGGGCTAGCCCTGCTCTGTTCATCCTCCCTACACTTGGGCTCTCTCCACTCCCCTACCCTACTCCCATTCCCACCCAGCCCACATCAATTTAATTTATACCCATACTCCCCTCCATTACCTCACAGCTCCTCCCACCAATTAATCCACCTCCCTTAACAAGCAAGTAACCTAAGGTAATACTACACTTAACACATAACTATTACCCCAACCATTCTATCTACTCCCTAACTACAAATAACAATGAACACCCTTTCACATCCTTCCAACATAAGAGTACTTCTCTATACAGTCTCTGTTGCTATTCTTATTTCATTATCAACCTTAATAAACTATCATGTCCAACTACCCCACAACCTAATTACACCCAAAACAATCCACTACTCATAACTATTACTTAGCCCCAATTAACATCCTCCTCCCAGTCTGGTGCCATTACCTCATTCTACCCAGTACAGGGAAAACATTTGAGACGGCCAATCAGCTTAGTTTCTGCTACTCCTTTCTCTCTTTCCACGGAAAAAAAAATATATATATATCTGCTTTTACTGTATTTGTGTTTCTTCCTACTTTATTTTGCTTTTGCTTCATCTTAAAAGTACTCAATTGTATTTATTACTGCTTGGTGTAACTCATTCTAAGCCTTTTAGTTTAAGCACTTGGGTTTCAGACCAGTTGTTTTACATTAAGAAGGTTTGTGGTCTGCACTGTAGTGGCAGAACAGGTAGCTTACATCCATCTAAGTTGGGAACTGCTGACTGAGGGCTCAGTGTCTGTTATTCTAAAAGTGTATTAATTCTGGTTTAAGCACTTGGGCTTCAGGCCAGTTATTTTACATTAAGAGGGTTCGTGGTCTGCACTCTTGTGGGAGGAGAGGCTGGACTCTGCCCTTCTGAGCTGGGAATTTCTGGTTAAAGGCTTATAGTGCCTGCATATTTGAACTGCTTCTTACTGAAATTGGTACACCTTGTTTGCTGTAGCATAGACTAGATCCAGGCCTGCTGAATCTAGCTTTGTTTGTATAACTTGAACACTAATCAGGCATTCTTTAAAGTATTCAATTGTATTTATTACTGCTTGGTAGCAACTTGATTAAAGTGTAGCTATCATTCTAAGTCTTTTGGATTAAGCACTTGGGCTTCAGACCAGTTGTTTTACATTAGGAAGGTTTGTGGCCTGCACTGTGGTGGCAGGACAGGTAGCTTACATCCTTCTAAGTTGGAAACTGCTGATTGAGGGCTCAGTGTCTGTTATTCTAAAAGTGTATTAGTTCTGGTTTAAGCACTTGGGCTTCAGGCCAATTATTTACATTAAGAAGGTTTGTGGTCTGCACTCTTGTGGGAGAAGAGGCTGGACTCTGCCCTTCTGAGCTGAGAATTTCTGGTTAGAGGCTTATAGTGCCTGCATATTTGAACTGTTTCTTACTGAAATTGGTACACCTTGTTTGCTGTAGCATAAACTAGATCCAGGCCTGCTGAATCTAGCTTTATTTGTATGCTTGTTATTTCCGTGAAATGCCAATTCCACCTAAAATGCGGCTTTTCAGCGCTTCTGTGGATCCCTAGTGATATCTGCATTGCTTACTGCACTTATTTCCTTGTTTCACTTGAAAGAAAGTTACTGTTTGTCGTTTTTGCATTTAAGTTACTTGTAACACATTGCATTTAAGTTACCTGGCACTTGCTCACTAAAGCAATTACATAAGTCAGCACTAAAAAATTAAAAGCACTACACCCTCACAAACTCCCCTTGAGTACCTTGCTCCCCATTGACCCGTTTTTTCAATTATAAAGGAATTCCCAATACTATTCGAGCATGTCCAAAGGTCAGTTGTCAATCTCCTCTCCGGTCCAGCTGGTGAATCTGGGAATCTTGAGGCAATGTTACAACTGCCTCATGTACACAGACAACCCTCTCCTCCTCCCAACAAATTCCAACACATGTGAGAGATGCAACCATATAGCCAAACTGGAGGCTAAGCTCTCTCAACTCAGTACTGGCGTAACCAGTCAGGAGGAGAAGGAAACCACACTCACTACAATTCCAGTCTCACATAGACCTACCACGACAGCAAACCAAACACATAAACACACAAAAACATACTCGGAGGCTCTAAATAAAAATCTGCCTAAGCAGCAGAGACCTCCAAAGCAGACACCCAAGCAACCACTACCCCAAAACAAAACACGTTCAACACATAGCTCACAAAGCCAGTGTGCCAAACAGTCACAGCCCTTAAGGCTAAACAACACACCTAATACACTTGTAATAGGTGCTCTATCATCAGGCACACTGACGTCCCGCTCACCAGGCTGAACAAGGAGAAGTTCACGGTGAGCTGCCTGTCGGGCACTAGGATCCGCCACATAACACAAGCACTCAGGTCACTCCAAGGCAAGTACAAATATGACTCAGTCATTGTCCATGCTGGTGTGAATGACCTGAGACTTACCTCCCTGGACTATATGAAGAGAGACATAGAGGAGCTCTCTGAGCATGTAGCCCAGGCCGGTATGACCCTGACCTTGAGTAGCATCTTACCCTCACCAAGAATGATGCCACAATATGAAGACAAGATGATCAATTTCAACAATTGGCTTAAGTATTGGTGCCATTCAAAGGGGATCCAATGCCTGTCAGCCTGGGATGACATGCTCGACAAGCCATGATGCTTCGCTAGGGACGGCTTGCACCTGTCACCCCTGGGCTTTCGGATATTGGCAAAGGCTCTTGCTACCCCCATAGTGCCTTTTTTAGGCTAGGCTCAAAAGACAAACCACCTCCATAGGTATCACAAGGGATAAGAAACTAAGAGTAATGCTACTCAACGCCAGAAGTCTAAACCTCAAGATGCACGCACTCGAAACTCTCCTTAGCATGGAGAACATCGATATCTGTGCAGTAACAGAAACCTGGTTCAAGGCTCCGGAGAGCACCCCAGCACTACCAGATTATACCTCATACCATGCTTTTCGGCCCCAAAACTTGGACCGAACCACAAAAGGAGGGGGGTATCAATATTCGTCAAAGATACCCACACCTTCAGGTTGGTGGCACAGCACAAAGCATCAGAGACTATCCATGTGCAATTAACAGTGGGTAAAACTGCCTTCCAGTTTATAGCCTGCTACAGACCACCCTCCCAAACCCAGGAACCCCACTCAGCCTTCCTGAGAACACTGGAAAATATGAAGGTCTCTCCAAACACCATTATATTGGGAGACTTCAACTAACCAAACATAGACTGGGAGCATTACTCTAGCTCCAACACCCTAGCCCAAAGTTTCCTAGAATTTATAAACTCAAATGCTATGGAACAACTTGTTACCACTCCCACAAGAGGGGAAAAAATACTGGAACTGATCATCACCAACATGGGGACTCTATGCTCCAGACCAGAAGTGTATCCCTCACTGGTAAGATCAGACCATAAACTAATCTCACTGGATATTCACATCCCGACCCCACCCTCAGCCCAGAAAACCACAGTGAAAAACTTCTCTAAAGCAAATTTCACACTCCTCAAAACCAAGGTGGAATCCTTCAATGCCCCCGGGCTTGTGTAAAATACGTCCCAGACTGCAGAATCCTTTATAAACACATTCTATGAACACCTTCAGGAATGCATGGATCATGCAATCCCAAATAAAACCAAGACCCAATCCTCCAAAGGCAGACGTCCTGTCTGGTGGACCCCAGCCATAAACAAACTATACAATAGAAGGAGGAAGCTACTACATGATAGAGCAAAGTCCCAAAAAGAGAAGGCATCTCTGATCAGTATTAGCAAAAAACTACGGGCACTCATAAAATCATCTAAGGCCAGCTTCGAGAGAAAAATTGCACAGGACACTAAGGATAATCACAAGGCTTTCTTTAGTTATGTTAGGAACCTGGGTGGGAATTCCCAGATATGCTCAGAATTAGTCCAAAATGACAAAAAATACACTGAACCCACAGACATTGCCAACATCCTAGCTGACAGGTTCAGCATAAACTTCTCCACCCCCTCCCCACCAAAAGGGCAAATATCTATCCCAGCAGAGTGCTGCCCCCCTAACATCTCAGATGCTCAGGTAAGAGCCGCCCTCTCCAAAGCACAAAACACAGCATTAATGGGACCAGACGGTGTCCCAGGCTGCGTCCTACATGAGCTCCAAGAACAGCTAAACCCAAACATAAAACTACTGTTCAATCTCAGCCTTACTACAGGATATGTACCCAAAGAGTGGTGTACAGCAACAGTGGTCCCTCTCCACAAAGGTGGTGCCTCAGCGGATCCTGGAAACTATTGCCCCATAAGCCTGACTAGCTTGGTCTGCAAAGCTATGGAAAGGATCATCATGGACCTCATAAATAAAGATATTGGGGACCTACAGACACTGGATCCTACCCAGTTCGGCTTTGTTAAGGGCAGATCCTGCCTCTTAAACCTGGTCGATTTCTTTGAAACAGTCACCAAGGCCATTGACGAGGGGAAGGTGGTCCACACAGCCTACCTGGACCTTGCTAAAGCCTTCGATACAATACCGCACTCGGGCATTATAGATAAGCTCACCAGCTTAAATATAAACCCCTATGTCACTAGATGGGTTGCAAACTGGCTCAAGGAAAGAACCCACATGGTTAGAATTTCTGGAGCCATGTCAGACTCCAAACCAGTTACAAGTGGCATCCCACAAGGCTCAGTCCTGGGACCTCTCTTGTTCGGTATATATTTCTCGGAGGTACAGACCAACACGGAAGGACTGTGCCTGACCAAGTTCGCAGATGACTGCAAACTGGGTGCCATAATCGACTCTCCAACTGACACAAGCATCCTCCAAAAGGGCCTCATAGAAACAGACAACTGGTGCCAGAGCCATGGCCTCAAGCTAAACGCCAAAAAGTGTATAGTCATCCCCTTTGGCAAAAACAAACTGCCCACAAATTACCACATAGGTGGTAATCCATTAAGTACGGAAGAAGTAATTAATAGTAACAAGTTGATAGCAATCTTTCATTTGACAACCACGTGGCCAAAGTGGTTAGAAAAACATTTTATATAGCCCACCTAATCATGAAGGGATTCACATCTAGATCAGGGGAGGTCATCGTGCCTCTTTACTCATCCCTCATCAGGCCCATAATTGAGTACTATGCCCCTTTTGGGATGTAACTTACCAGACACCTGCAGCAACTGGAAAGACCCCAAAAGTACCTCACCAAGAGGATCAAAGGGCTCAAACAGATCCCATATGCTGCCCGCTTAAAGAAACTCCAGCGCTACTCAGTGGCATACCGCCTGCTCAGAGGCGATCTGTGCCTGACGTATAAAGCCATGTCCAACCCGGAATTAATGGACATGCTGCACCTCAGAAAATCCAAATCCCATCGAGCTACACGCTCGAGAGACTTGAACCTCAGCACTGAAATAAATAGGACATGCTGGAGGGACAGATTCATAACCCAGAGGCTCCCTTCACTCTGGAATAAAATCCCAGTCCAGGTTAGGCAGAGTCCCTCATTGACTCTCTTCAAGAGGAATCTTGATGAGTGGATGGGAGATCGTACGTTTACCCCGGGTATCACTTCTGTGTCACTGTTAGACAGAAGCACAGTATACTAACCTCGAAAAAGGGCATAGCAAAATTAATTTAAAATGGGTGGCAAAAGCCAAACACACTCTGGCTAGGCTTGTAAATGCCCTAGGGCAGATAGCCTATTATGAACCTATGAACTAGTCCCATACCTGTTTCAAACTACCCACACAGACTACTACCTACACAAACTACTACCACCCATTAATAAGTCCCAAGCCTCACTACAACAAAATAAAATAGCTATCAAATTCAACAAACACCTCTCATATCTAGTCCAACAACTCACATGTTGTGGGGACATTCACCCCAACCCAGGACCACACACAACAAACATCCCAAACACCAATCAACATAACCCCTTATTCCATAGACCAAAATCTTCTCTCATCTTTCTTAATCTAAACATCAGGAGTATCCTTAACGAAATCCATGACCATCATGCCCTGTTATCCCTATACAAACATGAAATTGCCCTATTAAATGAAACCTGACTAAAACCAGAAATCCACAATAATGAAATTACAGCCCCAGGATATAATATCATTTGCAGATACAGAGTAGGCCAAAGGGGTGGAAGGTAGCCATAATGTATAAAGACACCTCATCCTCAAACAACCTGATATTACCCTACCAGAATTCAATAATGCAGAACTTAGTCTTGCTAAATTTCAACTGAACCCAAACAAACATATTAATATCATTGGCTGCTACATCCCCCCAGGAAATAATATCACTACCTTAGAAAACCTACTTGAATACATATCTACCTCTCTACCCCAAGAGAATATCTTGCTTGGTGACTTTAACATAGACTGGCTGAACTGTTCTAGCCAAACTCCACTCACCCACATCAACCTCCATGGCTTTAACCAGGTTATCACTACCCCCACCAGGAATGACAATAGATCCAAACACCAATCCATACTGGACTGGATACGCTTATCCCACCCATCCCTTAAACCCTAACCAGATGTCTACCAGACATTCTCAGTGACCACCAACCAACATATCTGCTAAGAGCCAAATCTCCCCAAATAAGCTATGTAACTCTCAGAGAAGTCAGAACTAAAAATAACTTTAACCCTAATAAATTAATCAATGGCCTAAGATGTTGTAAATGAACCCCTCTTAATCAATTACCTCTAGAAGAGGCAGTAATGTACTATACTATAACCTTCATACAAATTCTTAACCACCATGCTCCCTCTAGAACCACAAGAATAAAAACCAAATATGCACCCTGGCTTACTAAACCCACCAAAACTATTCTTGTAGAAAAGGATAAAGCATGGAACCAATTTCAAAAAACCAAAACCTAACTAGACAAACTAACATACTTAGAATTAAGGAATAAAGTCAAAAAACACATCAAAATGGTCAAAGTCAGCTATTACCAAAACCTACAACAAAAACATGTAAACAACCCTCAGAAGTTCTCGGCTGCAATCAATTCTGTATTGCAACCTGGAAAATCAACAACACCCTCACCCACAACTCAGAACAACCATGATAACATCCCCACCCAGTTTAATACATATTTTACTGAGACAATCCAAGCCCTAGCTAATAACCAACTGATTACCACACCCCGCCCTTAACAAATGCACCAACTACAACAGACCCACTTGAACAAACTAATACATCCCACTTTGCCTTTCAGCCAGTATCAACCAAAACTATTCAAAAACTTCTCCAAAAGTGCAAAACCACCACTCTGGCTGCCAATAACCTACCCTCTGAATACCTCCAAATAGCTGCACCAGCTATAGCCTACCCTTTTTCAATCCTCATCAATAGGTCCATCTCTGAGTGCAAAGTACCACACATATAGAAAGCCTCCTATATTATACCACTACACAAAGGAGGTAACTCCTTTGAATTAAACAACTACTGTCCTGTTAATATTTTATCATCCTTATCAAAAATCTTAGAGCGAGTCATACACACACAACTCATGGACTACCTTCAAAAAAGCAATTTGCTATCCAAAAACCAACATGGCTTTAGACCCTTTCATAGTACCACCACCACACTAGTAGCATTCACTAACAGCGTTAATCAGTATAGAAATAATGGCCATCTAGTCTCTGCCATATTCTTAGACTTATCTAAAGCATTTGATATGGTGGATCATAACAAACTTCTCCATACTCTTATCTACCCAAAAACTCGATTTCTCCTCCTTCAAATGGTTTGAGAATTATCTATCCGGTCGCCAACAAAGTGTAAAATGGCAGAACCAAATATTATCTCTACTACCAGTATCCCTAGGAGACCCACAAGGCTCCATCCTAGGTCCATTACTCCTCACTCTATTCACTGATCAATTCTCTTCCTCCATGCCAAAAGCCACAATAATTCAATATGCAGATGACACCGCAATCATATATGCCACCACAACACTCGAACACCTCCACTCCCAAACACAAGAATGCTTCTCACAAGCTGAAACCTGGCTTAGCAACCACCATCTTATTCTCAACCCAGCTAAAACCAAATTACTCCTCTTCATCTCTTATAGAGCTTTCCCCCATTCAGACAACTTTGCTATTACCTCTAATAACAAAACTGCTATTACCCCAACTACCCACACCAAACTTTTAGGTGTAGAAATAGATAATCACCTAAGATTTGACTTACATATTGCTCAAACTAAAAGTTCACAAAAAATGGGGTTCCTTTATCGTAACAAGCAATTTCTCTCCAAGCAATCCAAAACCACAATAGGCAGGACACATCTACTATCCACCCTCCTCTATGCATCCCCAGTATTTACCAACCTCCATAAAACAGAACTATCCAAACTAGAAACCTGTTATAATAAGATAGCTAAATTTGCAACTGAGTCAGCATATAGAACACACCACTGTGTATCTCTCAAGAAACTGAACTGG
Organism: Protopterus annectens; assembly: GCF_019279795.1. NCBI lineage: Eukaryota > Metazoa > Chordata > Ceratodontiformes > Protopteridae > Protopterus > Protopterus annectens. The sequence continues at coordinate 1,048,911,954 of NC_056741.1, forward strand.
TTAGAGTTCCCTCAAATACTTCAACTCAGTCTTTACTAGCACATAAGTTATACCATCACTTAGATAGGATTCCAGCCCTGCAAAAACTAATACACCCTCACACCACCACAAGAACTCTGAGATCAAATACCCTTAACCTCCTTCAAGTTACAAAGTATAACAATGAGGCAGGTAAATCTCTCTTTAGCTGCTATATTTCCAAACTCTGGAACTCCCTTCCTACCCAAATAACATCAAATAATTCCACAACACAATTCAAAAAACTACTAAAAACCCATCTCACAAACAACTGGCTATGCTTTTGTCTTACCCCTGGGTAAAGGCTGAAATACTAGAAATATCTACAGTCATTGGCAATGTTAAGTCTGGCTTCTAACATGTAACTGTCTGCTTTTATAAGTATGAAATATATTAACTCATGGATAATCTAAACTGTAGTTTCTCACACTGAACTGCCCACTTTAATAAGTTAAGAAAACATTATAAAACTACATACAAAACTGCCAACTACTGTTATATCCTAGCTGTATAAGGCTGCAATATACTGCATGTGTTGAGTGTGCACAAACTGTTTTATACTGCAAGATGAGTTTATTATCTGACAACTATCTAATTATGAACCTTGCATACTGGCCATATTTACCTATGACTGAAACCTGTTTTTTTATGTGTATTCCACCATTTGTATTAACTTGTTCATATATTTTTATGCACCTGTTATGTAAATGGAGCTTTTCTCCCCGGGTCTCCGCTGAAAATGGACATGTGTCCAGTCGGACTTTCCCGGTCAACAAATGTAAAATAAATAAATAAACTGTCTCAATCTTGCTAATTTTCGAAATAGGAGGAGAACAGGCAATCTATCATAAGTATGTGTCATCAAAGGGTACCAATGGAATAAGAACAAAAGTATGACATACTGGTTAATTAATCCAGATGGACATGGAAATTCCAAGTGCGAGTGTGAAAAAAGGGAGGAAAGAAAAATATGTACAGACATATCAGCATACATATCTACATATATATTCATGCACATTCCAGAAGCATATTCATGGCATGCTTTTGGAGTCCGAATGGCAGATGCCAATTGGTCAACAGTGCAGTAGCATTATTTATTTCTGTACTAGCATTTCTGAATGCCAATACTGGAGTGAATTTCAATACTGCTCTTGCAACCTGCCAAGACTTAAACATCACTTGCATCAGTGCTTTGTGCTGCAGTTTTTAAAAGTGACAGATTTTTTTTTTTTTGTTACTTGTCAGTTATAGTTGAGATGTGGATCTAGTGAGGGAGGGATGCCAAATGGCTAGAAGGGGACTTTTTTATATTTGGATTTGAAAAGCTCAGATCATGGAAGAAGCAACCTAGCTAGTGAAATCAGATCGTTTACTGTGACAATGTAACAGTGTAGACTTGAGCAGGATGTTTCAAAGAATGGACTCTTTTACCAAATGTAAAAATGTTCAAGTAAGCCAAAAAAAGTGATCTTGAATATCCTTAGTTAGACATACTAAGAAATGTGGCTTGAAATGCACTGGAAATTTAGGAGCTGTTGTAGGCTTTTTTCTGATATGAGTTGTTTGAACCAAGGATATATTCATTATTAGAGTTAATGTCATAAGAGGAAAGATGATTATATGGTTGTGGATCCCCTATGGAAGATCGACAGCTGACAACACCGACACCCACATCGCTGACACGAAAACACCGATGCACGAAATACCAAAAACAGAGCTACTGCAGGAAAAAGGTAAATGACATTCCCCTTTTTCCTGCTAGCAAAGGGGCTATGCCCCCCTGCACCCCCATGGGGGGTTTTGCCCCCCACATCCCCTGTAACTTTAATATATCAACTCTGAGATCGCACTACAGTGCAAGAATGGAAATCTTTCCATTCCACACAATGGAGACTTACCATTTCCCCATTGTTGGTGTTTTGTGTGTTGGCGTTTTCGTGTCGGCGATGTGGGTGTTGGCATTGTCAGCTGTCAATCATCTGTAGGGGACCCCGTGGTTGTGCATTCCTTACAGAAAATATACTAATAATCCCAGTCTGCTAGCATAAAATGAAATCACATTTAAATAAGATTAAGGATCAGTTTGCAGTCTCTTCAGATGACATTTTCTACAAAGTTCTTGGGGAAAAAAAGGTGAATGAGAATAGAACATCATCTCTAAGTTGCCAGGTTAATTATTAACACAAAATTAATTGTAATAATTATTCCAGCTGAAATAGAGAATTATTTGGTTAAATATCATTCTTTGTAGTGCCAGTTCAAGCATGTCTTTGAGAAGGACTATGGGTGTGATTCATAGTAGAATCATAAAATGTACAATGGAAAAGTGTGCAGATTGTGGCCGTGCTCAATGTGTAGGTGATCCAAACACAGTGGCTACATGAAATTACAATGGTTGAAAGCTCACAATATGCAGATCATGCCAATAATAGCATATTGGCATGTAAATGATAATACTCATGCAAGTTGAACAACATGGAATCTGCAGATGCAGGAGGCTAAAATGGTGGAGTGATGCAGCAGCACTGGTCACCAATGTCCACCTAGCTTGTGCACCATGATTTATGGAGGACACCCCATGATCCTTAAGTTCAACAACAGCAATAACTGAACAGCATGTGTTGGTGGACAGCATCAGAGCTAGTACTGGTAATGTTTTATGTAATGGCCACTCATGCCAATAAAAACAATAAAGGCAGCACCATGTGTCAAATCAGTAGATAACTGATCATTATGTGGTCAAAAAGAAAATTGTCCAATCATTTCACCCATCAGCAGAATCAAGGAATATGCATGGGATGTCCACTGTTATGGACATACAGATATGTCCAGTGTTGAGCATCTTAGCCCAGAGTCTTCCAGCAATCTATGGTGGACATGTTAAGTATATCTTAGGCCTCTGTCTTGTGAATACTTAACCAGTTTCTCAACATAATGTTGCAATATGTTGAGGTTATCTGTTCCCCAATGACAGAAGAGGAGACAACCAAAACTACATATACAGTCTAGAAGATTGCAATCTTTTCTGAGGTCCTGGGCACCATAGATTGTACCCATGTTGCTATTAAGTCTGCACTTAATCCAACGGGACACTGATACATATATAGGAAAAGCTATCACTATCTGAACTGCCAGGTGGTCTATAATGTCTAAGACATTATATATCATGTATCCATGCACCAGCCAGGCAGTTTACATGATTCATACATGTGGCATGTGTCTGGCATGCACAAATGGCTCCTGCAAGGGGGCTTCCCACTGAGTCTCCTGATTGATAGATGCACATATTCACTACAGATACAATGGGATAAACTTGCAGTTAGCATGTATTTTACTAACTAAGATGGATATATACATGGCATATAAATGATAATTTCCATTTGTAACCCACAGACAATGATAGAAATATCATACAGGTTGGGGTCATGGGAGAAGAATACTAATACTTCATTGTCTGGATGATTGTTGGGTGTCAGACATTACATCCTCCAGTGATGGAGATGTGGTGCCACTGGGTGACTTTTGTCAGCATGCACTACAGTGGCAGGGCTGAATCTGACCCATGATAGGGCATGGCTTGAATTATGGACATTGCTGTGCCACCCTGAGTAGGCATACCATACATGCTGACCAATTATCATCTCCACCCATGACTGAGGGGTACCAGCTTATGTGATGGAATATGACACTGATGACCTGTTTCAGTGGGCTGTGTCTTCTGATGCAGGACATTCTTTACATGTCCACCTTGTGCCTGGATCCTCCCATTCCCATGGATTCCATATCCAGCAGTGGCAGTCTGGATGCCAGTCCTAAAGTGTGACATTGATGAACCCATTGAAGAAACATTCACCCCTGCTGACTTAAGTAGCATTATTATCTCTTTCTGCCAAAACCCCAGGTCATTGTGCAGTTGGCAAATGTGGTGTGCATAGAAGTTGTATGTAACTGTCAGATTTCAAGTGTTGCATGCATATCAGGTAGAGTATGGCAGCAGAGGTGGTATCAACACCCCTTTGTGAAATTCTCACCTATAGGTGATACATCAGGCTCCAGAGTCCATGTACTCAGTAGCAACTTCATCAGGAAACAATGTAAGTCTAAAATGGGTACTCCCTTCCCCTTGTGTATTACAGAAAGTTCTACTATGTCATCAAACCACGCTACCTGAAAGTCACTTTTGTCATCAGCCATAGTAGCCCTGCTGATGTAAAATCTTTGTTGTCCCACTTTGCTGGATCTTCTCACACTGGAAGTTGTGAATGCAGTGCATGAAATATATGACAGCAGTGTGAGCCTACTCACATACTGAAATCAGTGCTATACAATGTATTGGAACTCATTGTTTGTTGAGCAGGTTGTTGCACTTGCAGAATATGGGTGCTTAGAAAAAAATGGTGCAGGTCATCAACAGTCATACCCTCTGCTCTTCATGTGTATGCATGCACTATACCATAGTATTATTGTCAGTGCTTCACCTACTGACCCATGGCTAGTAGCTGCCAACCTGTACCCATGGTTCTACAATGAAATATCAATATGTATTCAAATGGAAATCAGTTTTATAATTAGAACAAATTGAAGCATAACCATGCCATTCAGTGCAATGTCATACACCAAAAACAATTATTTTTTATGAGGCAAACTCCTTCTGTACCTCAAGGACAGATAGCCCACCAGTCTCCCCAAACTTTTAAAGTCATATAACTTTGGGAAAATGAGTAACTCTCCAAAACAGCATGCCACAGTGTTAAGCACTATTCTTTTCCACTAAGCATGAATGAGTGCTTTTTGCTGAACTGTGGATCAAGCAAACATGGGACGGCCCTGCACCCACATTCAAACCACCACCTGGTATAAGAAGCCAGTTCATCTGCCAAAGGCTGCTCAACCTCATTAGTTGCTTCAGCATGCTGGTCCACCCTCTGTGGTGGTCCCACTGAGATGTCCCAAGTCTTCTGCTTTCTATACATACATACATACATGCATACATAAATGCATACAAATATTTCAAGTATGAGTAATAATGTCCTTCTAGTCTGCTAATATACCAAAACAGTTATTCCCATAATAAGTGTCCAGGCTGTTCTTAAAAAATATCTAAACTAGTACTTGCTTTAATCTAATTTGTTAGTCTGTTCCATGCATCAGCTACTCTCTCAGAGAACTAATTATTACACTTTTCATTCCTATAGAATCTTCTGTATAGGTTGTCTAGATGATTTGCTACATCTTTTTGATAACCCCAAATGTTTCCAGAGGTAGTTGTCTCTAAACATCTCTAAATGCCCAAAATATCTCTCTTCTTAAATATCTATGAGATGCTTTATTTAAATTTTCACATTCATGCCTGTTTTCTTGTGACATTTCCATATAGTTATTCCATAATCAAGTTTGGGTCTAATATAACTAAAAAACAATGACCTCATCATTTCAGATTGTCTAGACTTTATAAATCTTTCCATACAACCTATAATTCTGTAAAACTTTCATTCACCATTTAGTTGATATTATTAGAAAAATGCAAAGCTGGATCTTTCCATATGCCCAGGTCCTCAGAAGATTCTACAGTTTTGATCAATATGTGCTGTATTAAATACTGACCTTTCAATTTATGTCTCCCAAATCTGATATGCTTAGTTTTTCATGTATTTATCAACATGTTATTCTCCTGTGCCAAAATAGTCAATTTAGTCAAATTCTTTTGCAGGCATGTTCTATCCGTAACACAAGTAATCAGTTTATCCATTTTTATGTCATCTGCATACAGACTGCAGAACGCCTCAGCTGGAGATGATAGATCTGAAAGATACAATGTAAACAAGTATGTATGTGCCTAGGATAGAGCCTTGTGGGACACCTTGACCGTATCCCTGAAATTCACCTGTACACTTGCTGTATGATACTTGCCTTGTCCTATTGTAAGCCATGCAGCTATCCATCTTACCAAGAGTATGTCAATACCTAGTTGTTCTTATTTATTGATCAGTGTTTTGTGTATGATCCTATCAAAGGCTGAATTTAAATTATAAATTAAATCACAGCATAATTTTTCATTCATAGCTGTTATTATATTGTTATAAAACATCATATTACAGGTAGTAATATGTCTATTTTCAACATATACATGCATGCTGGTATATGGTTTCAAGTCCCAATCTATCCAATTCAGAGAAAAATGAATCCAATATAACCTTTTCCATTATTTCCCACACCATGAAAGTAAATTTATGGGTCTGTATGATTCTAGGTTTTTCCTATTTCCCTTTAATTTAGAGATAGGTTTAACAAGTACATGTCTCCAATCTTGAGGAATCTCCTAATATTTATATGACCTTGCAAATAACAGATATAATGGTAAAGTTCGTTGTGAAATATTCTCAAGCCATTATGATCAATTCCATCTCCTTCCTGTGCTTTGTTTATATCCAGTTTGTATAGTTATTTTACAATACAATCTAATTCAATTTCAGTATCTCAGGTTACATTGATTTTACTAGGACAATTTTTCACCCCTTTGTGTATTCAAAGTGTTTTGCATAAGATTTTGTAAACATATCTATTATCTCTTGTGTTTGAGAATAAATTTTAGATCTACACACAAATTATCAATTTATATATCTTTATTCCTACCACATCTTATGTATTGATAAAATGGTTTCCTATTATGCTCAATATCTTTGTATGAATGTTTTTCAAAATGTTCTTGATCTTGTTTCACACTATGTTTAATTTGTCTGTCCGGCTTGTTTACTTCAGTTTTCAAAGTTATAGTTTGACCTCTTTTCCATTTATATTATATTTTGTCTTCCACCTCAATTAAGTATTGTGTTCTCATGGAAATATATCCTGATGAAATTGTATCCCTAGATCATGATGCTAAACATTTTGTTTGGATTTTTGGCATTCAAACACATTTTCTGTCAAAACTTTTCACATTTCTTCTGCAGTTTTCCACTGAATACATCACTCCAATTAATTTTACATAGTGACAAATGCCAAGAAATGCATAATAGTATCCTTTGGAAGTCATCCATCCCTGGTAACTATCATATTGACAACACACCCCTTACAGTTGAACTGGAAGATAGGGGCTTAGGAACAGACAGAGATAGTAATCTAGCCCTTGATCATCACATGTCTACTGTGGTGAGAAAATCATTCTATGTTGCTCAACTTATAAATAAAGATATGGCATTAAGTCCAAGGAAGTCGTTGTTCCACTGTATTTGGCATACATCAGACCTATCATTGAGTACAATGCCTCCTTTGGTATGTACCTAACCAGGAATATCCAACAAATGAAACATCCACAGAGGTTCTTCTCTAAAAGAATACAGGGCATAAGTAATATGTCCTTTGCAGACTGCCTTAAGGCCCTATCCCTGTATTCTGTCTCTTGCAGGCTTTTGAGGGGAGATCTATGCCTGGCATACAGGGCATTGTCAAACCACACTCAAATGGGCCTTCTGCATATCCACAAAACAAACAGCATCAGAATTACCCATTCTAAAGACTTAAACCTTGCCTGTGATATAAATAGGACCTGCTGGAGAGATAGATATGGATCCCAGAGACTACCCAGCTTATGGAACAGGTTCCCCATCCATGAGAAGCAGAGTTCCTCCCTACCCCAATTCAAGTGCAACTTGGACAATTGGATGGGAAACCAGAAATTCATCCCTCATTTGGCACCTATGTCTCTAATGGGCATGAGTAACCTGTAAATGGTTCATCTCCCAGGCCCATGCTTACACTTATCAAGGGTATCAGAACTTGTCAGAGATTTGGGATGCATGATTTGGCTTAAAAAGGCCCTTGTGGTCATTAGCCTAATAAAAACCTATGAACCTGCACCTGTTTTGCTTCCATACAATCTGTTATTAATCCTTAGTACATTGATTTGGAAGAATATCTAGCAACAAATTAACCTTTATAACCATATGATCACTGCACATCAATGGTGGTAAAACTTGATATGAATTCCTCTAGGTCATCAGCACTTGACTTTGGTGGTCTATACACTCCAACAGTTATATATGCTCCAAAGATGTCTTTATTGTCACAGTTACACAATCTACGGTCTTGGTGTTATCAATGAACTTGTAATAATCAAAACTTTCATAACAGTCTTTAATTCCTGCCATAATACCTCCACCTGGTCTTTTGTTAGAATGTCTGTTATAGTAAAAATATCTATACACTGACAGAATAAGTTTCAATTCATTGTTCTTTAAGCATGTTTCACAACACCAGTCTTGTGGGAATGTAGCAAATCTTAAAATAAAATAAAAACACTTTATTATTAATACTCCTAGCATTAACAACCATCAGAGATGGAAAAGATACTACTATCTGTGAGCTGTTAAATTTTTGACCTGGAAAAATCCTGCCTTGTGTTTGTTAAATACTGCAAAATATCTGCTGCAAAAATTATCTTCACTGAACTTCAAGTGCACTCCATCCTGCCTAATCAAGTGCACAAATTTAGGCTCAAATGCTCTAAATATTTTCCTTGTTAAAAATGGGACTTTTTCATGTAGGTCTTTACCCCCTCCCCCCAAAATCTTTTCATTCACAGTGACCTGACTCTCCTTTCTAGATGTGATTTTTGAAAACTGCGTCCTTACACCTGTACAAGCTATGCTAACTATGAGGGCGGTATGTTCCCTACTAAGTCAGAGAATCCTTGTGGATGAGATCATTTGTACCAGCATAAATAAAAATAGATCCAGACTTCCCAACATTAAGGCATTCTAAGGCCATTCTCATATCCTCTATTTTTGCTCCTAGCAAGCATAACACTATTCAGTGTTCATTATCTACTCTGCAAATGTAAGCATCCGTTCCTGTAATAAATAGACCTCCAATTACAAGAATATATTTTCTGACCAGATCTGAAGAATCTTTAACTTCTAATTCAATAATATCTGCTCCACCATTTTTTAGTAAGAAATGTTCTTCATCACCATTAGTCTTATTAATCCCACTGTTTTCATTGCTTATTACATTTGCAAATATACAATTCTCATCCAGCTGGCTTTGTACATCCACAACTTGAGCCATGTTGACAGCTTCTGTCTTTCTCATCTTTTTTCTTACAGTAATGCTCAAGTCCTTCCACATTCAGTTTTGTTTTCTGCCTTTTCACCTGCTCCTTGCATCTTTTTTCCTACATTCTGTTTTAGAAAATTGAAGTCTTTTTCTGTAGACTGAATGTTGTCTGATAGAAAAATGTTATCATTCCCTGCAATCTATGTGCTACATAACAAAGCAGTATCCTTTTTAATATGTATTCGCTTTGCTTTACAGACATTAATCAGTTTCCTTTCATTCCTTGCCATTTGTTGTGAACTTTATCCTTTCTTTTTTTTTTTAGTTTCTTCTATCTGCTATGAATCCTTAGACTGCTGAATACTTTGTATCCAAAACTGTCAGTGGTATTATAGGTTCATAGATTAGTACTAGGCTAACTGCCCTTGCAAGCCATTTTAAGCCTAGCCAATCATCCCTTGTGAGATTTAAATGCAGCACCTTGTGTTTGTAAAGCAAACACCTTAACCATTAGGCCACCCTCCAATAGGGGTTGAGTGATCTTTACTGACCATAGACACATCCTTTACTAAATGTGTTCTGTTTGTTCTTTGCCTAACATTATTTGTCTCATCAGTCCAGTCAGTAATATATGTAACAACAGTTATCCAAGCTTTGTCAATTGCACAAGTGCAATCATCATCAGTAAGTTTAAATTTACTACTAATAATGGTAGCAAATTTTCCAACAGAGATCAGTAGTGCTATCAAGGGCTACCTTTTAATGTATATAGCATTTAGTACACTGAACAATATACTTTTAAGTTAACAAATCATTAAAGTACACCCATTTAAGGAATGCATTTTCAGCTGCAAATGAATAAAGAATTATAAAAGAAAAGGATAATCAAAATCAGTTACCACAGACAGAACCGGGTCCAGGACTAGACAACCTAGGCAAGCTATTGGCCAGCTGGGGAGGGGGGCCCACTGGCCTTGGGCTTCCACATTTACTTTTGAATTGATAATAAATAAATAAATAAATAAATAAATAAATAAATAAACAAATAAATAATTCTTCAGTGTTAGAGTCTTCTTTAAGATGGAAAGCATGCACATACAATACTGCATCTGTGTGTGTGTGTGTGCGTGTGCGCACGCGCATGTGTGTGTGTGTGTGTGTGTCTTTAACAGGACATATACACCAACATGGACATAAACATGAACTTTTCATTCTATGTGTTTGTGTGTGTGTGTGTGTGTGTGTGTGTGTGTGTGTGTGTGTGTGTGTTTGTTTGTGTAGGTGTGGATCACAGGATAGTCAATTAACTTACTCAGGCTGAAACCCTGTGCCTTAATTGCAGGATGGAAGAGCTTGAATCCTCTATACCAACTACCACATTGCTAAAGGAATTATGAGTTTCAATGGATTTTCAAGGAATTGTGAGGTCCAGTGCAGTTTCAAGGAATCATTCATGGATTCTTAGGTGTTTATTAGACTAATGGCCATAAGGGCCTTCTTAAGCCTAACTACACTTCCCAAATCTCTAACAAGTTCTGGTACTCTCTATAAGTGTAAGCAGAGGCTTGGGAGATGAAACATTTACAAGCATGGGCCTGGGAGATAAACCATTTACAGGCTGCTTTTGTCCATTAGAGACACAGGTGCTAAACCAGACATGCATTTCCTGTTCCCCATCCAATTCTCCAAGTTAAACTTGAATTGAGGTAGTGAGAAACTCTGCTTCATATGGATGAGGATCCTGTTCCAGAGAAGGAGTAGATTTTGGGATACATACCTATCTCTCCATCAGGTCTAATTTTCATCACAAGCAAGGTTTAAATCTTTAGTATGAGTAATTCTGGTGCTGTTTGTTTTGCAGATATGTAGGAGGTCCATCAGGGTGGGATCTGACCATGCCCTGTATGCCAGAAATAAATTTGCCCTAAACAGCCTGTAGGAGTGTCAAAGGAAAAATAACTTCAAAATGATCAACACATGGCAGGTTCAGGTTAAGGCACTTTAATCTTGCAGCAAGGAGACAAAAACGTGCTAATACAGAGTTTGTCTAACTAGAACCAGGAAGTGAAACTATTTTTATACATTTCTTACAAGGTATTGCCTACTAAGCTGACGTAATAAATCACATGTTCTTTCAATATTATTTCTCAGCAGCTGTTTGTTCATGATTTTCTGCTGGCATATCAAGTTTACAAAAAAACTTCCTAAGAAAAACAACTTGACCTTGACGACCACTGGTCAGATACAACTTTTACTATGCAATGTTCAAGGTACTATGGCTAATTCGAGCACAAAGCAAGTACAGATTACAGTTCATTTCTTCAAGCAGACTTTTGTCTGATGTATCTCTTCTTTTCCACAGCTGTGCATGTTCTCATAACATGAACAGGGCTGATTGTTCATATTCAATCACATTATAGAAAACAGTATTGTTCTATTCATTCACTATTCATTCATTTTCCTGACCTAGCAGATAATCACCTGCTTCTCAGTGCATTTCCGAAAGGCATAAACTTGAATTTTGCTTTGCTAGCAAATACTAGGTCAGAGAGCATCTTGCAATTTCAGAAAGCATACTGCAGTTTGAAAAGCATCTTATAATCTCATACAGAATTGAGCTGTACATAAAATAGAATGAAATGTGTTAACCCTTTTAGCTTCTAATAAGCACTAAACATATACATTAATACATATTCTTCTAACATTTCCCCCCTTTTAATACTTTTTATTCTATTTTCAAAAGCATAAACAATTGCATCTTCTCCTAACCTCTTTCTACTCAGAATTTGCAGTTAAAAGAGTCATTCAGTTTAAACTTATGAAATTGTTTCATTTTTCAGCAGTTCTTCAATTTCAGTACTTTGATATAAAGTCTCAGAAACTGACATGTCTATAAAATCTTTGATCAATCTTTTCATGCAGGGAATACCACAACAAACACACACTCCTAATAAGAGTAATCCCACACAAATGGCAATCAGGACATTCATTAGGATGCTACCCCACCCCCCAAACAAATTCTGGAAAAAGTCCATCAGTGGGTTTGGGCCTGGTTTGGTCATGGTTGACACTTGCTGAATCACCTCAAGATGGTCGTTTATCTCATGCTGATTGTCAGGAATATACGAACAGCACTCCTCTTTTATTAAAGCACACATACCCCCTTTCACCGCTAGGGTGAAGTCAAGAGCCATGCGGCTTTGAAGCACCACAGTTCTCATAGCATTCAGTTCATCAGTCATTAACTCGAGAGCAGAAAAAGTTGCATTACTCATTACTTCAAGAAGTTTGGACAGTTTTCTCAGCTCCCAAATTGATTTCACTGCGCCATATGCAGGGGCTATACCTGCCCACGATATAATAGTGTCACTCAAGTCCATGTGTGTTAGTTTGTCTTTGTTTTTTTACAGAATTATGGTTTCTCCAGCCTGCTTCGATTCATCCCACTGGATTTTCAAGCCTTCTGATTGGATTTCCGGTTTTTTTGGTGACCTCTCTGACATTTCGAATTCTTTCCTGATGCAAAACTGCAGTGTGTCGTATGGCCGGAACCAGGTAACCCAAAAAACAACTGCCGGACCAGTTCTCAGGTAACCATTTGTATGCCTTTTTCTCACAAACAAAATAACAATTCTCTACTTTAGTATTAATATACACTTGCCCAGCATGAAACATTTTCTTATCAATAATAGATAGTTGTTTTAAAAGAACAGGATTACTCCGTATCTCATCAATAGTCTTATGAATTGACTCGAGATATGAGTCATAGTTTGCATCACAGATATAACCTGCATTATTGGCTTTGGTATAACATTTGTAAGGAATAGTCACATTACAATTACTCCAACCTACCTGAACAGTATCATTTTTGTAAAAACATACAACTCCCTTTTGTGTAACAGGCAGGTACAATGCTATTTTGTCTTGTGATTTTACAGTTGTAGTATCAAAAAGCAAATTTTCCCAGGTCTCATTGACCCCTAGGGAGACAGCAGTCATTAATAATCCCCCGTATGCTGTCGGTATAGCTGTGCAGATCCAGCAATTCAAAACATTAAACCTTTCAGCATACACATATTTAATTGCTTGGTAAGTGTTAAAGTTCGGATGCCAGTATATGAATGATTCACGTTTATTTAGTTCAGCTCGTGTGGCTGGAAAAAGGAAAGGCCACAACAAAAAGATTAATGTTATCAGTATGGCCAACAGAATGATCATGCAATACTTCTGAGGTTGTTCAGCATTTCTATTTGCTCCGTATCTGGTCATTTTATTCTTGTGTAACAGTAACAAGTTTTTTGTCCAGTTCAAAGCTTTTTAACCAATTTACAGTGTGTCAGATGAATCCAGGATGCTCGCTCTGCGATCTTGACTGCAGTGGGTGTTGACAGCAGCACCATGTATGGCCCTTCCCACTTCGGTGTGGTCCAGTTCCTTCTCTTGATAACTTTCACCCAAACCCACATGCCTGGGACTACTGCTGCTTCCGATGGTCTGGTTTGTTCTTTATCTGAAACAGAATTTAACTGCAAACGTTGTTTATTACTTAAAAATCATCTCATATACTCTGCAAGTGAACTGTCAGCCTCCTGGTCTGCAGGCATGAGAGGTTTCCACTGAGGTATATAATATGCCCTCCCAAATAGTATTTCAAAAGGAGTTAACCCCTTTGCATTTGGAACAGTTTTCATGCTCAACAGTGCCAGAGGCAGGCAGTGCACCCAGTTCTTCTGTGTCTCACTAATCAATTTTCTTAGTTTGTGTTTCAAAACCCCATTATGCCTCTCTACTAATCCTGCGGATTGGGGGTGGTATGCACAATGGTTCTTTAAGGAAATTCCAAAATATCGACTCAACTGTTGTATGGTTTGATTCACAAAGTGTGTGCCATTGTCACTGTAGATCTTTTCCGGTATGCCAAATCTAGGAATAATTTCTTTAACAAGGACTTTTGCAACAGTAGCTGCATCTAGATTTTTGGTCGGAAAAGCTTCCACCCATTTGGAAAACATATCTATAATGACAAGACAATATTTCTTATTTTCACATTTGTTTAGTTCTATGAAATCCATACAGATAGTATGGAATGGGTACGGTGGTGTTGGGAAACTCCCTTGCTTAGGCTTCAATGCCCCTTGTGCATGATGCCTGTTACAAACATGGCATGCTGCACAAAAATTTTTTGTGTAGTTTGTAAATCCATATGCAGTGAACACCCAGTTCACTAACTGTACCATCCTCCCTGTTGAGACATGGCACTGCCCATGGCTCAACAAAGCGGCATATCTAAACAAGTTAGACGGCAAAATTGTTTTTCTTTCTTTGGAGATGTACAGCTCTTTCTCAAGAATTGCTCCTCGTCTTATCCATTTCTGTTTTTCTACATTTGTAGTAAGTGTCTGCATTGTTTTTAACATTTCTAAATCTACAATCTCAGAAGGTTGTTATTCCTCACGCAAAAGAAATACTTCTGAAGCTGAAGCTGCCTGTTTTGCAGCTATATTAGCTCTCGCATTACCTTTTGAAATCCTATCCTGTTGCTTGGTATGAGCTACGCATTTACAAATAGCTACTTTCTGAGGTAACTGAACAGATTCTAACAAATCTAAAATAAATTGCTCATGATTAATCGGTTTACCAGTAGATGTTATCATTCCTCTATTTTTCCACTGTTGTGCAAAAACATGTACAGTAGAAAAAAGCATACTGGCTGTCAGTAAAAATGTTCACACATTTATCCTTTGCCAATGTACATGCCCTTGTCAAAGCAATCAATTCTGTTGCTTGTGCAGATAAGTTGTGTGGTAAAGACTTTACTTCTAAAATCTCAGTATCAGAAACTTCTGCATACCCTACTAGATTCTGTCCTGTAGGACCCCTTCTGCATGAGTCGTCCACGTAATATGTCACCTCAGCATCATACTAGGGAACATCCTTTAGATCTTTTCTAGGCAATGTCTTTAGCTCAATTTTCTGCAGGCAGCTGTGTGGTGTGCCATCTGCAGGGGTTGGGAGCAAGGTAGACGGGTTTAAAGTTGTACATCATTTAATTGTCATATGAGGTTGGCTCAGGAGTATAGTCATACAGGAAAGATGTCTAGCAGGAGAAAGATATGCTACTTTTTCATGCAGTAAAATAATTGTGACTGCATGAGGCACTCTCAGTGTGAGAGGGTGGAACAACACTACTGAGGCCGAAGCCTGTACTGCCATTGCAGCTGCAACTACTGCTTGTACACAGTGTGGCAGGGATCACACCACTGGATCCAGCTGTGATGAATAATAAGCTATGGGGCATTGCTTATCCCCATGCTGCTGTGTTAACACTGATGTCATGTAACCTTGTTTACAATCTACAGTTTGGAAAAAATGTTTATGATAGTTTGGTAATCCCAAAACTAATGAGGATGCTATCAGTTGTTTCAGTTTGCAGAAAGCTGATTCTGCTTCTGGTGTCCATTGTAATAAATCTTGTGCTGCCATAGGCTTCTTGTATATTAAGTTGGTCAATGGAGCAGACTCCAAGGCATAGTTTGGAATCCAACTCCGACAGAAATTAGTCTTGCCCAGGAAGGACATCATTTCCTTCTTGGTAGTCGGTTTGGGTGCTTGCAAAATTGCTATTTTTCTATCTTCATCTAATGTTCTGCCTTCTTTGGATATTACATATCCCAGGTATTAAACCTGCTTTCTCCAAAGTTGCAATTTGTTTTTGTTTACTTTATGTCCTTGTGTGACTAAAAATTGTAGTAATGCTATGGTATCTTCTTTACATTCTTGTTGGGTGGGGGCTGCTAGCAGGATGTCGTTTACATAAAGTAAAATTTGGCTGCCTCTTGATGGGCTAAATCCTGCCAAGTTGCTTGCCATCTCCTGTGCAAATATTGTTGGGCTTTCACAATACCCCTGTGGTAGTCGCATGTATGTATACCTTTTTCCCTGAAATGTGAATGCAAACCAATGTTGGCTGTCAGGGTGTATCAGTATCGAAAAGAACGCATTGCTAATATCTACCACAGAAAAATACTTCTGTTGAGGTTTCAAATCATTCAATAGAGTATGTGGATCTGGCACCATAGGTGCTCTAGGTATTACTGCATCATTTACAGCTTGTAGGTCTTGGACCATATGCCATTCTCTGTTTGCTTTCCTAACAGAAAATAAGGGCGTGTCACATGGTGAATCGGGAGATTCTATCAGTACTCCTTCCTTAAATAAAGCTGCTATTATAGGTTTGATTCCTATTTCTGCATCCTTCCTTAAGGGATACTGTCTCTTTTGAGGTCTGAATGCTGATTTTGCCGTAATAGTAACTGGTCCTGCTGTACGAATTAGTCCTACATCTGATTTCCCTGTTGACCAAAGAGTTTTTGGTATGCTCCACAAAGCTTTTTCTTCCTCTTCTAGTAAGAGTGCTAATCAGCTGTCCTCGCTAGACTGCAAGTGTACAGCTGGATGAGTCTGTGTTATCCAATTTAACTTCATTTTCTGTATTCCCTGTTCTGACAATTCTAACTCTGTTTGTTTCTCCCACTTTGTGACTTATTCTCCAAGATCTGCCCATTTTACATTCTTGTCTTTGGTTAAGCTAACATGTGGTAATCGATTAGATTTATAGAGTGCAAAGAATTCCTGGGGCATTGAACAGCTGACTATACTGTTCCCTTCTGTGTCCCAGTACAGATTACGTAATACTAATCTGTTTGCATGGTTTTTAAACAGTTCTTGCTCATATTCCTTATCAGGTCCTGGTGTGCTATAATAATACAGAGTACAGTGCAACAAATGCTGTTTATCAGTGTCAAGGGAGGGGGACTTACTGATGGCGACGTTCATCAGTTCTTCAGTTACTGCCCCTGGACCATTTGTAACTAAGTCCTGGCTGTACCAATAAAATGTTTCACCCTCCGGTCGTACCACAAAAGTATCCATTTGTCGCTGTGCTTCCATACCCTGCATAGTCGGTACTATTGCTATGCCAAATATCTGCATAAGATCTCTGCCCAAAAGATTCACTGGGCATTTTGCAGAAACAACAATTTTGCTTTTCTGGGTCATCCCTGAAACAGGGTCAGTTATTGCTATGTTGTGGGAGAGTGACTCCCGATACAGCTGTCCATTAGCTGCTTTCACTAATATGTTATCAAGTGATTCTGAATTTTCTGGTAGTTTGGAAGGATGTATCAGGGTTCGGGAAGCCCCTGAGTCACACAGGAATTTAACTTCCCTCCCCTCTACCAAAAGTGTAACTTCTGGTTTTGTGTCTGTTAAATAGAGCTCTAGGCTCATTAATGCCAAGTCTAAAATTTCACTTTCTTCACCATCAGTGATTTCTTGTACTTCCTCTATTTCTTCTATCACATTCTCTACTCCCTTTGTCACATTTGCATTTGTCTTTTCTTGGTTATTCCCTTCTAGTGATTCTTGACTATCATATAGTCAGTCCTCACCCTCCTTATTTTCCATGGCTGCCTTCTTGTTTTGCTTGCAATCCCTTGCTAAATGTCCCTTTTTCCACATTTAAAACATTCACCCCTTTTCTTTCTCTATTCAAACGCTTCTGATCGTTTATCAGATTGATTGTTTCCCTGGGCATTTTTCTTGCCCTTTTTTCCGGACTGTACTACATAAACTTCTGCTCCGTCTTCTACAGCAAATACTTGGGCTTTCTTTTTCTTTTTACTGTTAAAATGCCTTTCAGCATGCCTAGCATATTCAAGTAGTGACTGTAATCTACTTGTACGATGGTCTACCATGTGCTTTGTAATAAAGCTGCTTATAGGCAAAATACTGCCTTTCAAAAATGCATTCTTTAATTGCTGCTCATATGGGGAATCATGTGTTTGATCTTCAGGTACCTGCATTCCACAATGGTTATTAAAACACTCTAATAATCTAGCATAATATCTGTCAACAGTTTCACCTTCCTGTTGGATGCATTGATTAATGCAAGTCCAGTCTGCCCTAGGCTTCCATTTTTCAGAGATTCGGTCTGTTAGACCTTTCACTCTGTTAGCCAATTCTGCATTGCTATGTGGGAGTGGCTTATGTTCTGCATCACGGGGATTCCAGTTGCCACTGATCATGTGCCAGTCTGGACCTACAATCTGTCTGACTACTTTTTCTACTTCTTCTCCATTCAAATGATAACTTAACCTTATGCCCTGTAAGTCTTCTAAGAATTTTCTAAATTTAACTTTCGGATGAGGATTTTCCTCTGGGACTTTCCAGATGTCTTCCCGTATCCACGGTCTATATACTAGGAGAGTTGGGTCCTGTCCTGCCTGCGGATTTGGTACTTCTATGGGTGGACATATCTCTTCTTCACTCATAGCTCATGAATTTTTATTTATTTCATATAACTCAATATCTCCTCTTAAGTTACGTGTTCAAGACCTAGTCTCGATGGGATCTCTAACATACGGTCTTGGCTTTGCGGTAACAGCCGGGTATAGCGGAGGTGGACCAGCTTGTCCACTCACTTCATATTCTAGTGCAGGAAGTGGAGGGGGTGGAGGGGATGATGCTATTACCAAATTATTGTCTTCTTTATCTAGAAACATTGCTTTTGAATTATTACTTTTTTGCTCCCTACGGTTTGCTTCCTCAATCCACCTGTGTGCCTGAGGAACCCCCAATTGACGTTGCTTTTTTACCTGACCTTTTGCATCAGCTTTAAGCTGTTTGACAAGTTTAACAAGCAAGGAATTTTCTAATTTGTCATTAAATTCATATTTATTAACCCATTTTGTATAGTATCTAATATTGTCGGCACGCTGTGATTGCATATATTTTGCGTCTTCGGTTAGTGGTGGGTTTTGGGAACTTTTTGTGCACTTATTACCCATATTGTTCTGATTTGTTAAAGAAAAAATGTTACGTAACCCTTCTTATTTTCATGTGGTACCACGATTTTCTGTTTCACAGTTTATCTAGAATAACTGTCTTACCTATTCTGTTTCCCTGATCTATGACAAGACTGCAATCTTTCTGTCCCTGACTTGTACAAAACAAATCTCCTGACAGATATTTTCAATCAAGTCCCTGATCTAAAACAGAAAAAGGTAAACCTCACCTTACCTGAGCCTCCGTGATTGACCGCCTCTGATTCGTTACTGACTCGTCCTCCAGTCGCAGAGCAGAAAAGTGGCTGGCCTCTTTTGAACAACAATTCAGTCAGAGGTCTTTCAAAGCAGAAGAACCAATGTGGTTTCTTCCCCATACAGTTTCATGCCACCTGGCCCATCTGACCTGAGGCAAAGTGAGAGTTCCGGTCCGAAGGACCAATCTGTCAAAGGAAAAATAACTTCAAAATGATCAATACATGGCAGGTTCAGGTTAAGGCACTTAATCTTGCAGCAAGAAGACAAAAACATGCTAATACAGAGTTTGTCTAACTAGAATCAGGAAGTGAAACTATTTTTATACATTTCTTACAAGGTATTGCCTGCTAAGCTGACGTAATAAATCACAAGTTCTTTCAATATTATTTCTCAGCAGCTGTTTGTCCATGATTTTCTGCTGGCATATCAAGTTTACAAAAAAACTTCCTAAGAAAAACAACGTGGCCTTGACGACCATCGGTCAGATACAACTTTTACTGTGCAATGTTACCATTCAAGGTACTATGGCTAATTCGAGCACAAATCAAGTGCAGATTACAGTTCATTTCTTCAAGCAGTCTTTTGTCTGATGTATCTCTTCTTTTCCGCAGCTGTGCATGTTCTCATAACACAAACAGGGCTGATTGTTCATATTCAATCACATTATAGAAAACAGTATTGTTCTATTCATTCACTATTCATTCATTTTCCTGACCTAGCAGATAATCACCTGCTTCTCAGTACATTTCCAAAAGGCATAAACATGAATTTTGCTGTGCTAGTAAATACTAGGTCAGAGAGCATCTTGCAATTTCAGAAAGCATACTGCAGTTTGAAAAGCATCTTATAATCTCATACAGAATTGAGCTGTACATAAAATAGAATGAAATGGGTTAACCCTTTTAGCTTCTAATAAGCACTAAACATATACATTAATACATATTCTTCTAACAAGGAGACAGAGTAAAGGGATAGGATCTTGAAGTTGTCTACACAGGACGTGTTTCTTAATAGGTTCATAAGTTACTTAAGCCCAGTATTCTTTTATTGAGAAACCTCTGTGGACATTCTGGTTGTTGAATATGCCTGGTTAGGTACATACCAAAGTGGGTAATGCACTCAGTGATAGGTCTGATGAATGCTAAATACAGTAGAGCAATAACTTCCTTGGACATAGATGCCATACCTTTGTTTATAAGTTTCACAATGTAGAATGATTTCCTGACTACTGTAGACACGTGATCGTTAAAGGCTAAATTGCTGTCTATGTGTCCCCCCAAGTCCCTGACTACTAGGTAAGCTCTTAGGGGTGTGCTGTCAATATGATAATTACCAGGAGTGGATGACTTCCTGAAGGATACTATTATGAATTTCATGGCATTTAGTTTTAGTACATGGCTGTAACACCAGTTATTTGCCTGTGTCCTGGAGAACATTTGTGTTGGTGAGGGATTCTATGGCTGCTCCTAATTGCAAATCATCTGCAAATTTTGCCAGCCACATGCCACTGACATTGACCTTGCTGTCGGAGAACCAAATGCCAAAAAGTTCATTGATGCTCAAGCTAAGTCTGTTTTCAATGTGCAACTGTGTTGTTTAGCAAATGGTAGCCAGTGTTTGTACTGCAGAACTTGAAAGCAGTGTTAGTAGCACAACAGGTAGCATACTTGTCTTTGGTGCAGAAGCTCGGGGCTTCTACTTCCCTTCTATGTGGATGGATTGCTGATTGCTTATAACGTGACAGTTTAAAGCACATTCTAATAAGTGGTGCTGTATTTTACAATGAATATAATTTATTTACTACAGTCTGGAAAATGAATCAAAGAACACACAAGCATCAGTCTAAAAAGGTGTGTAAGGAGACTATGGTTTGAAAACAGCCCAAAGGTAAACTTAATCCACCACTTTTGATACATTTTCTTTGAATGTGGGTTTCAATGCCATTTCAATGAATGTGAGTTTCAAGGGCAGGGAAATTTACTGTTCATGCAAAGTCTGTTTTTATTATGTGACTGTATTGTTTGTTTAGCAAATGGCTATAAGTGTTTGTGCTATAAAATCTGAAATGAAAGTTTTAAATTAAATCCAAATTTCTGTTATAATTGTAGAAGTAAGAACAAAATCATATGTACACTCACAGGTCTGAACAGTGTTTATAGGAACTGGGGAGAAATAGTCAAGTAGTGGTGCAATGGATTGGCTATGGGGCTGCTGTAAGGGGACCTGATCCATTACCATGCTTAGGGTCTTATTTGACCATGATTCATCTCTGACCACAGAATTCACAGAGAGGTTAAATTTACTTCTATGAGAAAAAAATCCCAGAAAAAATATGAAACTAAATATTAAATTAAGTAGGATAAAATCATTGCTATGACTGTTCTAGTAGTGAAAGTTGAACAAAAGCTGGAATTCCTTTATATCACCCACAAATTAATGCAGTAGCTTCTGCTCGCTATCACTCACAGTCACGCTTCAGAAAACTGCACAGTCAATCACATGCCAACACAAATTTGTTTCAGATAAGCTCTGATGGGAGATTATATCTGCAACTCTCTTTCACACATGGTGTACAGACCTTTGATAGTTTCTTGTGGCATTCACATCACACACAATGCCTTGAGGTCAGATCTGGTCCATGGACTACTGGCTTGCACCAACTTTGGCCATAACTGCATACTAAGCAGAGGGCCTACAGTAGCATGTCACTGTCCTTGTTTTTGAAATTCTCAATGCGTGTCATCATCTGGGTAGCATTACTCAAACCTATAAATTGGCAGACAAAACATGTCATTTAGTGGGTCTATTTTCTTGGCTACACAATGAATGTGTTATTGTCATAGGGAAATAGGAACAAATTAAGCAAGCGGTCATAGGGATCATAAGATGCCTAGAGGCACACATTTTTAAGCAGATCTGTTTCAAACACTTAATAATGCTCACTTTCCAAATTGAGCAGGGCTGTGCATGATAACCATGGCTTAAAATTGAGTCTAGCCATCCATTCATCAAAGCTAGCCTTAAAGATAGCCAAAAAAAACTTTGTTTGACCTGTAGAGGTAATTTTTTCCATAAGCTAGGAATGCATTGAGTTAGGAACATATCCTTCTGCTGAATCATGTATATTTGTTGGTGCAGAATTAGGTCCTTAGTGCGGATGATTGTAAATCCAATGTTTTTTCTAAGAAACAGGAGGTCAAATAGGAGCGGGTGTTTCTTGGCTCAAAAAGCAAGGTGCAGGTCACTTTGCAGCAACCTGTAGACTACTGAGTGTAAGAAGAGTTGTGCCAATTTATTGGTGCAGTTATATACCTAAACATACACACACACACACACACACACACACACACACACACACACACACACACACACACACACACACACATATATATATATATATATATATAAACTGAAGAAAGTAATTAAAATAAGAAAATACTTCAAAGTAACAAAGAAACCATCACACAATCCAACTGGTATTCTTATTTTGAAGAAGTTCCATCCACTAATAAAGGAACGGATGCGTTAAATACCAGTTGTATTGTGTGATGGTTTCTTTCTTAGTTTGAATTATTTTTTATTATATATATATATATATATATATATATATATATATATATCCCTTATATATATATATATATATATATATATATATATATATATATATATATATATATATGTGTATGGGTCTGGTTCATTTCGCAAAAGCATATTTTACCCAATTTTATGTCAGCAAGACCAAATTGCCGAAAGCATAAATCGCCGAAAACTCATTTTGCCAAATTTAATTTCACAGAAAATAGTAGTGACAGTGTATATGCCTGTTCCTGACTGTAGTGTGATCCTGGAGTTAGAATATATAGTTGTGAGGGTGTGGGGGACACAGCCCCCCACATTGGGGGATGTGGGGGATGTACCCCCCTACCTAGCTTGTTTTATACTATGCAGTTTCTGTTAAGAAGGTAAATACTTTTTAATCAAACTAGGTGGAGGACTACACCCCCCATCCCCCAATGTGGGGGGCTGTTCCCCCAACTATATATATATATATATATATATATATATATATATATATATATATATTTATTTATTTATTTATTTATTTTATTTATTTTACATTTGTTAACCGGGGGTGTCTGACTGAGCCGAAAAGGCCCTTTTTCAGCAGAGGCCCAGGGAGAAAAGCTCCACAAAGAATACTTACAGATACATTTAGTTATTTCATATATATATATATATATATATATATATATATATATATATATATATATATATATATATATATATGTATTCTAACTTCAGGATTGCACTACAGTGGGGAACAGGGCATATACACTCTCTCTACTATTTTCAGTGAAATGAAATTCAGTGAAATGAGTTTTCAGCGATTGTGCTTTCAGCGATTTGGTCTTGGTGAAATACATTTCGTGAAATGATATCCACACCTCCAGGTTAGTGGCATTGCACAAAGTATCGGAGACTATCCATGTTCAACTGACAGTGGACAAGACAGCTTTTCAGTTTATAGCATCCTACAGACCACCCTTTCAAAGTCAGGAATCCCACTCTGCTTTCCTGAAAACATTGGAGAACATGAAGATCTCTCCGAACACCATTATATTGGGTGACTTCATAGGTTCATAGGTTCATAGGTTCATACTAGGCTATCTGCCCTGGGGCAATTATAAGCCTAGCCCGATTTTGTTTGGCTTATGCCACTCCTTGATTTGAGTATACTGTGCCCTTTTTACGGTTTAGTTTACTGTGCCTCTGTCTAATAGTGACATGGAAGTAATCCCCGGAACAAACCTACCATTCAACTACCCAAACATAGACTGGGAGCATTACTCAAGCCCCAGCACCTTAGCCCAAAGGTTCCTGGAATTTATAAACTCAAATGCTATGGAACAACTAGTCACCACTCCCACAAGAGGGGAAAACATACTAGACCTGATCATTACCA